>NC_054384.1:13177500-13490000 GCF_017654675.1 Xenopus laevis
TATGAAGATAGAAGTAAGATTGACAAGAGGTCACAAAATATTTCCAGGTTCATCTGAAAATGCAAAGTGAACTTGTCATGCCCAAAATACTGTTCCGTTGCAGTGTGGAATTGGTTATTTACTGTGTCAGGAATAGCAGCCACTTTATGGGTCAGCAAATTACCTCGTGCCGTCAGAGCCAGTAGATGGAGTCTACTTTAAAGTATGTGCTTGGATACCTTTTATTTAAGTGAAGTCAGCTTGTATCGGGGGTTGCTGGTACTATATTTTCTTTAAATCAAAAACTTGAGATACATGAGGAACATGTGTCCAAATATATCCAGACACTTCATGAACAATGCATCTTCCATGGGCTTCTCAAGAAGCAGCTCTTGTAGGCCTGGAAGTCAGGTTGGATGGTTGGAGGCTAGGAGTCCCCAATTCACAGCTCAATTTCTGACTCTTTTCTCCAAACAAGGAGATTAGTGCTGTTTGGCCAAATTGGCCATAAAGTCGTTTAACATATGATGTGTTCGCAGTTCATAAGGAATTCTACTCATGTGTGGCCTTCTTAAGGTTCTCTTGATATTAAATAGGTCAATTTCAGGGCCTGTTGGCTTTGTGATTGGGTGCATGAGTTTCTACTCAGGAAAAAATGTAGTCTAATTTCTCCTGAATAGCCAACAAGGACACTGCACTGGAGGGTGGAGTTTGGGCAAAATTCCAGTATTAGTCTTTCTTCTGTCTCGGAGATAAGAACAATATTTTTAGGGGTACGTGAACTCACATTACTTTATAGCTTGGGTTATTACTTGAAACTCTGTGTTTCTCGTACACCAGATAAATCCATGCTGCGCTTGCATCAGTAGCCCTCAAATACATGCTCCATAAATTATGCCAGTATCCTCCAAGGAGAGGAAAAGTCAAATAGAAGAGATTTCTACTTAAAATTAAGTAAACTACAGATTAATCCTTACAATTGTAAAGGTGGTAAAAGGCATGCAGACACGGATAAGACAAATTCAGAGCATCTACACCCTTAGGCAGTAGAACTCTACTCTCCAAACATGAAACCATTTATAAAGTGCTTTACAGCACACAGTCAAAGAGGTTAATTGAAAAATTTCTTAATGTCATTATGGAAAAAAAAAAAGAACTAGATTAACCCGAGTTAATTCGCTTTATTGTTCAAAATAAAGACGAATAAGCATTGAACTTGCTTGCAAATTTGGGGGCATGAATTAGAGGTGAGATGCTCTCTTTAAGGACTTTGCCAATTTAATTAAGATATGGAAAATTGCTTATTGTTCTTCCCCACTAAAGTGCAAGGAATTAACAACAGTGTGCAGTGACGGTATTCCCCCCTCATCTCTTGCCATGTGTTTATTGTTTAATACCCGTAAGACTTGATCGTTAAATCTCGAACACTGATTTCACTAATTCAGCCACACAATACCGCTATACGCTCTCATTAAAGTCCCTCATAGTCAAGTAGGTGAATTCCAGAAAGCTGTTTTATTTTAAGCGTCCTGCTATTTTTGACTTGAAACTCCAAACAACACTGGACACAAAAGAGACATTCCTTCCTATCTGTGTAATACCTGCATTCAATCTAATAGCAATATCATTGACATGCTGCTTGTTATTGTTTGACCTTTTAATCATGATATTTGTGAATGTATTGCCTAGTATTGACCACCTTGGACAAAACAATCTTTATTTTCCTATATCCATAGGAAGTACTATTGAAGCGAGCGGCAGACCTCGTCGAAGCCCTCTATGGAATGCCACACAACAACCAGGCAAGTCCTTCATGCATGTTCTAAAATTCATTCAAGAATATGCAATTTAGAAACCACTGTATGGAAGGTTGCTAAAATATCAATACAATCTTATTTGTGGCATTCGGCATTGCCAGTCACCTTAAGGGCACTGTAATGTGATGAGAGGCTCCGAGGGGAAAAAGAAAAAATCTTTATCTTCCCGTTTTTCTTCTGAGAGCTAGTTTTCCTATCAGAAATGACAATTAGGTGCAAGTTGCCAAAAGCATAAGCAATCATTAAGACGAGAGAGTAACCTTGAACTCAGTCCAAAATATACAGTGACTAATAGCAGAGCCTGCAGTAAACCTGCCAAGTCCACGAAACAGAAAATGTTTGAATCGCATGTTGAATCATTGTGTACATGCGTGCTTGTTTGTATGGCTAGAATGTGTGTGTATTTGCTAGTACAGGTATGGGATCTGTTAACCGGACACCCGTTATCCAGAAAGCTCTAATTACAAGAAGGCCATCTCCCATAGACTATATTTAATCAAATAATTACATTTTTTTCCTTTGTAATTAGAGAACAGTACCTTGTACTTGACCCCAACTAAGATATAATTAATCCTTACTGAGGCAAAACAATACTATGGTGTTTAATTAATGTAAAATTATTTTTTCAGTAGATAAGGTATGGAAATCCAAATTACAGAAATATCCCATACCTGTACTTGTCTATATAAATGGATGATTCTATCCATGCGTGCATGTATAACAAAGTCGTTAACTGTTTCCGAATTCTCTACAGTGAAAGGGTTTAATGGGTTAACCTGCTGGACTATGTTTTGATCAAGTAACACAGTATCTAAACAGAGATCAAAAAGGTAACCAGATAGAGCAAAGAGAGGTTTCGAGATTATTTTGCTTGTCTTAGTGAAATGCGTCCAAGCCGGGCGCTTTCTTGCCTGATGGCTACAGAGACAAACAAGAATAACATGGTAACAATGACTGCATTTATGACATTGTAGGAAATAATCCTAAAACGAGCAGCTGACATTGCTGAAGCATTATACAGTGTGCCACGCAATCACAACCAGATCCCTTCACTTGCCAACACTCCATCTCACAGCGGGATGATGGGAGTAAACTCTTTCAGCAGCCAGCTAGCAGTTAATGTTTCAGAGACCTCTCAAGCTAATGACCAAGGTATGTGGTTACACAAGGAATAATTCCATATGCTGCTCACGATGCTTGTCTAATATCTATTCATATTGTTGGATGTAATCATCGCATTTCTATTGTTTCTTTTAGACTCCCCTTCCATTCCAAAGTGCTTTACAGAACATTATGTTTCTTCCTCCCCTATTACATCATCATACTGTTTATTTTAATCAATCCAATCTATCTATTATCATCATCTACTTTTTATATCCAAGTGAAATGCAACCATGTATCTAACCCACTGACCAAGTAGAATATATTGTGTTTTTATTCTCCTCATTACATTACAAATGTTTTATTTCCGTTATACCCTTTATATTGATCTAGAAATATTAATTAATATTATTCTTCAGGTATAAAATAATTACCATGTGTTAAATGATAAAATTAGTGTTTATTATGTAGAAAGAATATTCCTTTGCATTTATATATACAGGTATAGGATCCCTTATCCGGAAACCCGATATCCAGAAAGCTCTGAATTACGGAATTGCTGTCTCCAATAGACTCCATTGTATCCAAATAATTCAAAATTTTAAAAATGATTTCATTTTTCTTTGTAATAATAAAACAGTAGCTTGTACTTGATCTCAACTAAGATATAATTTATCCTTATTGGAAGCAAAACCAGCCTATTGGGTTTATTTAATGTTTAAATGAATTTCTAGTAGACTTAAGGCATGAAGACCCAAATTACAGAAAGATCCATTATCCAGAAAACCCCAGGTCCCGATCATTCTGGATAACAGGTCCCATACCTGTATATGAATGGGAGCTTACTTATCCAAGGTGTAGCGTTCTTGATATACATCAATAGTCATCAACAAATTGAGTGGCTTTGTAGTCTATTACAAATTACTCTGATAATCAAGTCTGTCAAGAATGTGTGATATATATACGATAATATTTCATTTATCATTCAGTGAATAAATGGTACATTATGTCAATATGTATAGAAGAGTTTACCCGAATGGGAAATTCTATGAATGGTTTGCCTACCATTGAACAACTTTTCTTGAACTCGAAGGGGTTAAATATGCAGTAAATAATTACCACACAAGTAATGGTTCTACACATAATACCAGTCATACAATGGAAGTCCCCTTCTATTTAAAAAAAAAACCCTTTTAAGATGAATCCTGTGCAACAAACAAGTTGTTCCTTGTCAGATGTGGCATTTGAAGGCCTGAAAAGGCTGAAAGTTCATCCCGTGTGTTGGTACAAACTGGGAATCAGGCCTGTTGATAATTGCTACTAAAGACAAACTGACACTATTGGAAAAAAGCTTTTGTTGGCTGCCTGAGCCCGGAAGAGAACAACATACTGTATTTATAAATGATTTAAGTAGGGTTGGTGTGATAAGGTTATCTTCAGCTGCAACAGTTGATAGGACAGTATCAGACAGGGAAGCTGTGTGATCAATAAATCTGTGTAGTATTTGGTGTAGATTCATGGCAAAGGAAACAAAGGTGTCTATTATAAATTATAATTCTTTTCTTGTGGCATGTTTGTCTACAGTAGGTTACAGTCGCAACACAAGCAGTGTTTCTCCACGAGGATACGTCCCCAGCAGCACTCCACAACAATCTAATTACAGCACAGTTAGCAATAGCATGAATGGCTATGGAAATGCTGGCATGCCCAACTTAGGAGTTCCTGGATCACCCGGATTCCTTAACGGCTCTTCGGCTAACTCTCCTTATGGCAGTAAGTATTTTTATTGATTGGCATTCAACTCTTTGCCCCAAATACTTAACTGTGTTGTCAGCTACTGAAAAAAAAGGACGGGTGACTCTGGAGGCTGGACGATTTCTTAAAACAAACTGTTATGATATTCATTTTTAATGTAGCAAACATGCATAGTGTGGTTGATAATGTTTAAGAAATAAAGAATTTGGGGTCTATGTACTACTAGCATCAGCAATTAAGAAGTAGAGGCCACTAAAAGCCTAAGTAAGGACTTCTGGTTACAATCATAAGAAAAACCAAAAATAAGAAAATAAAAAAACCAACACATTTAAGCGCACCATCATATGATCGCCATAACGTTAAAAATATATTCTCAATGTTCGCAATGTTAACGTATTTGAGAAAAACTCTTGGAAATAAAATGTGCTTGAGATTTGGGTTATCTGACCCCAGAAAACATTACCTTGGCTGATGACCATGGTACCTTTAAATATACCACATTAATAACATTCCTTACTTGAGAAATATTTTGCCTTAAGATGCATCAATATTTGTGAAACACATTTACGCTGAGTACATGGACCCCATAGTCTTAAATCCAGAGAGTGGCCACCCCAACATATTTAATTATTTTTATTGTTTGCCATGAACAAAAAATAAAAAAACTCAATTGAGTTGTGATTATTTTTGCTTTATTGCAGTAGTGCCGTCAAGCCCTACCATGGCAGCCTCTTCCGTCACCCTCCCTTCAAACTGTAGCAGTACACACGGCATTTTCTCATTCTCACCTGCCAATGTCATCTCTGCAGTAAAACAAAAGAGCGCCTTTGCTCCCGTTGTCAGGCCCCAAGCTTCCCCTCCACCATCTTGCACCAGTGCAAATGGAAATGGACTTCAAGGTGAGTTTCAAATCTGTAATTGCACTAATTCTTTTCACTAATTATTTCCATTAACACCAGTAATCTACGACCCTTTGACTTCAATCCTTGCGTTCCAAACAATTCTCAGTTAATCAGAAAAAATGAATACCAATGCAAAATACAACTCATATTATAAAGTATAACATTAACAGACGGACATTTCCATAGTGTGGTGCCAGATACTTTGGCATGAAAGAGAAACTGTCATGTGTAAAACCCTACCAAATTGTATCGGAAGCTCATAAACTTGTTTAACAAACTGTAGTTCTTTTTCTACTTGAGATGACTATAAGTGAGCTCCTTCAGCCTTATAAGATTTCTGGTTGAAGTAACTCACTCATGTTGTGAGTCACAGAATCATAACAAGAGTTAATTGTTAGGTGAGCTAAAACAGTTAATGAACTCCCTTGTATAGAATTTTAGGAACTCCAAAAACTATAGTTTGCTAATAAAGCATGTAACATCTCAAACATTTTAGAGGACATTAGCATGTATACACTTTTTATGGAAAAGTAAATTAATATATCTTAAGGGGAACCCAATATTTTGGTGACAATCAATTATTTGACTTACTGTTACATTATTTTGCAACCTGATATTTAAACTGCCTGTTGCTAGGGTTACCTGGTGGTCCAATATAGCGATTTGTATCTAGGAAATGGTGTTTCTTACCATTGGTGTGTGCATGGAATAACATTTTTCTCCGTATTTAATTTAAAAAAAGTGTTATATTTGTATTGTTTCTGGTGTACAGAAAGTGATTTAATTGCAAACCCCTAAAATGTTTAGATGTCTGAAAAAAAGGCTATGAGACTGTAGTTATCTCTGTTAATTTGCATACCTTAAATTTTTCTATCAATCTTTGTAGTAGAATATATGTTATTGAGTATTTTCTTATTTTTCAGACATGTATTTCACTTCCACTTTCCCAAAATCTTGAAATTCGTAAAGATAGAACAAGTGCCGCATAATGTGAGACATTTTCGTCTTTTAACCTTGCATTAAAAAAAAAGTTGTTGACTATTGAAATAAATCTTTCTAAATACCAACATCCATCATTTCTTCCAGTAGACACGAGTTTGACACCTAAAAATGCTATTTGAATAAAATATAAATTAAACATTTTTGTATGAAATAAAAGAAATGTGACATTTGCAACACCAACATAGAACTCTGAAAAGCAGATGCAAAATGCGCCTTTTCAGTAATTGATTTGAAATTTGGATGAAATCTAAAATACCCTCCTCATCATTCCTGATCCAAAGAGAAAATAACACAGTGGGTAAAATGAAAGGAAAAATAACAATATGCAATGCAGCTGTTTTTGGTTAACAAAAATGGAAACCTCCCATTGACAAGCATTGGAGTTTTGTCAATAAAAAGGGAAACTCTACCCTATTTATAAACTGAGTTTAGTTCTCATTTATTTTCCCTTAAAAATGGTAATTATTATTCTTTTATAGCGCTGCTAATGCCTATTGTTGTCCATAGACTCCCACCTTCCAATAAAACTTACTATTTAAAAGGTTGTGTCTGAGGCACAGGAGCATAATGGGACATTCCCAAGGTTTTAGTGCTGAATATAATAATTTATACCCTGATACTTAATTATCTATTTAAGGGAAAATAAATGAATAACCCCCTACTTAGATGCTGGGTATATTTTCCCTTTAGAAAAATGTGCATGTTTTCATAAGGCAAACTGAATCAGAAGTCATAAGAGAACAATACATATCAATTGAAAATCTGAACATATCTTGTGTTTTAAAATATTTTTAAATGTAGAATCTGGAGAGGAAGATGGTTGGGGAGGGTATACTGCATGCAAGGGAGGTGGCATCTCCTTCTATTTTCCATTTGGAGTTTGCTTTGAGAATGGCACAAAACACCAGAGGCTTCATGATACAAAATGTATGTACAATCCAAACCTGCAATATGTTCATATATGAGCAGTACAATCATTATCAATTGCATGCATTTTCATTTTACTTAGCCCCATCCCCTTTATTTTTAGACTGAAGAACTATCTATACACTTTAGGGTACATTAAATTGACCCATTGATTAAATAAAGAATGGCAAAAATAGTTCAGTGTAAAGGGATTGCTTAGTTTAACAAACAAACAAATTACAATAAAACACAGACTAAAATATATTGGTGGGAAACACCACTTGAAAAAATTAAACCAACAAGAAAGCATTTAGAGAGGAATTTAGAATCCATCAATAAAATACCATCCAAAAGCTAATAGTAATCTGGTTCAAAGGAGCCACAGATGCACACAGTATAGTTACTAACTTCTTAAAGGGACGCATCAGTTTTTCAAAATGAATCAGTTAATAGTGCTACTTCAGCAGACTTCTGCACTGAAATCCATTTCTCAAAAGAGCAAACAGATTTTTTTATATTCAGTTTTGAAATCTGACATGGAGGTAGACATTTTGTCAATTTCCCAGCTGCCCTGGTCATGTGACTTGTGCCTGCACTTTAGGAGAGAAATGCTTTCTGGCAGGCTGCTGTTTTTCCTTCTCAGTGTAACTGAATGTGTCTCAGTGAGACATGGGTTTTTACTATTGAGTGTTGTTCTTAGATCTACCAGGCAGCTGTTATCTTGCGTTAGGGAGCTGCTATCTGGTTACCTTCCCATTGTTCTTTTGTTTGGCTGCTGGGGGGAAAAAGGGAGGGGGTGATATCACTCTAACTTGCAGTACAACAGTAGAGTGATTGAAGTTTATCAGAGCACAAGTCACATGACTTAGGGCAGCTGGGAAATTGACAAAATGTCTAGCCTCATGTCAGATTTCAAAATTGAATATAAAAAAATCTGTTTGCTCTTTTGAGAAATGGATTTCTCACTATTAAAGGATTCGTTTTGAAAAAAACATGTTTTCTGATGACAGTATCCCTTTAACATTAGTGCAAATTCATTAATCTCCTCAGTAATGTATAAGACAAACTACGTACAATTTTAGGGAATCAAGTAAATTGGCGAAGATTACGTATGAAAAATGCACACCATTTCGAAAACTCATCCATGCCATATGTTCTAATAAACATTATGATGCTTTCAAAGACCCAAATTGTAATTATTCTACTATTACTATTACAGTACCTCTGCATATGCACATAACACTTTGGAACCATAAACTTGTAACGGTGTGTCTAAAGCAAATTAATATTGTTGGGATTAATGAACTGAGAAATTGAAGCTCAGATCACTATATAAGCAAATTTATTAATGTTACTCATAAATTAGTGAGAGGGTAAAAAAAAAGATAAGTTTTAATGAAATGAGAAACAAAAAAAAGGTACATCCATTGCAGTTGTATATTCGGTTTTCACCACTTAACAATAAATTCTTTCTTTAATAGAAAATCAGTTTTCTGATCATAATGGTTTCATTACAAGATACCAAGTAACGCATATCTTTAGAAAACAAAATAAATTATTTAGTTTATACATTTTAAACAAGACCATAATAAAAAAAAAAATACAAATGATTTTTCTAGCTCAATAGTATAGTTTAAAAAATGGTTCATAAGTTTCTAATTTAGGTAGCTAGAGAAATGTCTGGTCTTGGCTGGTGAGTGAGTTGGCTTCATCTGACATTACCAGAAGTGACCGTGTTGTTTTCCAGCTGTCAACAGGACTAGTCTCTAGGGAGTCTGGACCACTGTTTGCTATTAGCAAAAACGCTAAGAGAAATATCACACATGTGAAAGGCAGGATGTTTTGCACCAAAATGTCAGAACCCTCTGCTTTGTTAAATGTCTTTTTGTTGCTCATTCATTTTGCTTTCCTTTTTACTCATGAAATACACTAAAATAGCTTGTAGTCATTAAAAAAGGGAAACTATCATCATTTATATATGCTAAAGGCTAAATTTTCGATAATTAATTCAATCTTAAAGCAAAGATCTTCAATAATGTGTGGCACAACACCCCCTTCTGTATCCTTGATTGTCAGGGAATCTGGGAAAGATTTCATACAGATTAATTATTCTTTGTTTTAATAAGAAAGCAGAATTTTATAAATAGTAATGCATATGTTTTATGTTCCTTCTTATCTTACCCCTATCCTTTTTTTTTTGTTTCTTTGTTTCCTTTCCTTACTTTTACTCTATCCCTGAAATAATTCAATTGATTATAATACACCAAGGCAAGCAAAAGCATAAAATGCCCCAAATAAAACCATAAAGAGGGGCTGTAAGGCCTTGTTTATACCACAAGCTCAAATAAACCAGGCCTAGGGGGTAGTTTTATTTTTTCAATAAACCCACACGGGACTGCCATTATTTGCTGAAAAAAATTTTTGATTCTTATAAATAGTATCCATTAAATTTTCTACATTTTCAGAATTTGCTTTGAGCAAATTCAAATTTTAATTAAAAGACAAACATGATAGTTTTCCTTTAATTATGAAATTTTGTTGTAGATCCTCTTTTATATTTAAGCCCAATCAGTAATAAAAAAAAACAAAACTTACCCAATAGGCTTGGTGAGCTAATATGATCTTTCCCTCTTTTTTTCTAGCTATGTCCGGTCTTGTAGTTCCACCAATGTAAAGTCACTTTTGTCTACTTGCTTGTAGCATCAAGCTTCAGAAGAAAGCTTCAGGGGACACATTTAGTCTATTAAAGGATCACTGAAGGAATACGGTATCTTCAGAGGAAAAAATCATCGAGACATTAAATGCTACAAACAGTTTGTTTAAAGATTTTATTTGAACTATAAGAAACCAACATGCAAATGAGCGACTTCTTCATGAACAATTCCATTTCCTCAACCTGAACTTTTCTCATATTTTCACATTTCTCAATCCTGAAGATCATGGGGAAAAGCAACGCCTATTTTGTATAAAGTTTCTGATTACGTCTTGGCTATGTCTAGTACTTGCTATGTGTTGGGAGAACTCTGTGGATGCACCATTTTGAACATCACGAAACACTGATGAAAAATGCCTCAGAACGTTTTTCTGTACTCATAATTAGACTCACAATGGTTGTGTATCTCTATAATGTGAAATATTTTTTTTTTTTTTTTTGGTGAAAAAGGGGGCCAAGGAGGTATGAGCCATCAAACTGGAAAAAAAGTATATGAATCATTTAAATCTGGGTAACTGGGGTGGGCCAAGGGATTATCATTGCTTAACTTCATCTTAATGAACTTTGTAACTTATTGTAGTTAGAAATTGTAACTTTGATATTGAATTCTCTTGCCTTCAACAAGCACACTGACAGAAAAAAAATGCTACTGTCTGTTGGTTCAAATATACGTCCACTGCTAGAGCTTCCTGTTTAAGCAAGTGATATCTGCAACATTTTTTCAACTTATTGCTAGCACTGTATACTATTGCATTCTTAGGCTACTGTGAAGTCTATGTTTCTTGTACCAGAAAATTGTCCTTTTAACTTCTAGATCCTTATTCCCTAATGTGTTTTGTATGTGGTTATAAAATTGTAGACTTTTGTGATTTTGCCAAAGTTGTAGCTAAATATTTATACACTTGTCTTGAATTTTTTTCAGCTCCACTTAATATTACAAAGGCAGATTTTATTCCTTATGCTTATTTGGTAAGGAATAAAATGGTCTTTTCCATTGAGACACTTTCTTTCACATGAACACTTGCAGTCACTAAGGGAATTTATTTTGTAACATATCAATTATAAATATTGTATTTATCTTTTAAATTTTGTATATTGCTTTCCATCATTTTATTTTATTATTTTTTTAATGTTGTTGTTGTTCCTGTATGAAGTGTTATTTTTTTTTTTTTGTCACGGGCTAGTGTTGAATTGCTGAAAAAAAAGCATTAAGCCAAGAAAGGTTGCCTTCATACTGTATGTTCCTTTTAATGAATTATAGTGTCCATACATTTCATTTGTACTTCAGAAATTTGCTTTTGTTTAGACTTTCCGTCCAATTGTTTTTTTATTTTGGAAAAGTCAAATTCATTGTTTATTTTTATATTATTTTTAAGTTATCTGAACAAATGATTTTGAATAAAAGTTGTTTGTTGTATAGTCAAAACAAAATGGTGCCACATGGCTGTAATTAATATTAGTAGCATGTTATTCAACTACAAATTCAATTCAATTTGTGGTTGTTTTTTTATTTTATTTTTTATTTTTATTTTGTAAACTGTAAAAAGAAAAAGACATTCTTAGCCGCCATCCATGACTTGCCACATATTTAAACCATGTTTACTGGAAAATTAAAAGGCCTAAATTTTAAATATAAAGTAATATCTAATATTTTTAATTAAAGGTTTGCCACATTAATTTCTCTGATGCCTTAAAAATATTTTTATTTTGAAAAAAAAAATTCTGTGCTATTGCATCATAAGCTTAAACCTCAGTCTTTATTCATCAGTTTGTTTGGATGATTTATGGTGTAAAAAGGTAAAAAGAAGAAGAAAAAGAAGAAGAAGGAGAAAAAAATACATGAAAAAAGCACAATCCTGGTATACAATAATGTCACTCCTTTTTTGCATCTTTCTTCTGCTGCACTCTGCACCCTCATAACTCCTGCACTGTTTAATAGGTTTCATAAAATTCATGATAATACACTCATTTTTTTATATATTTTTAACTGTATTTTTTTTGTAGTAAGACCCCTTAGCAAAGTACTTTTTAAATTGAAAAGACCTCCTTGGTATTTTATGATTGATAGTGCCAAATAGTGTATAAAGGGGACAGAATAGTGTACTTTTTTTTTCTTTGCACTAAATGCATTGCTGTGGTAGCATTGCACAACACTTTGCAAACTGCAGCAGAAAAATAATAAACGCAAATTAAAAAAGGAGAGACAGTTTTTTTTTCTTTCTCTGCAAAATGCACATTTTTAGCAAGGTGTTTTAAAATAGTGAATGCTATGAAATGACACAATAATGAAAGTGTTGCACATTTATTTAATGATAGCCAGTAAGGCTAAGTGGAAAATCTGAGCTAGACATTTTTGAAACATGAAATGCCTCATTTTTATTTTGTATAGGAAAGGTTCAAATTAAAAAAGAGGTCATATGTACATGTTAAAACAAGTTCCATCATAAATGCAATCTTTGTGTTTTAGATTAGGTAGGTAATGCAATCATTTGCAATCATCGCTTCATTGTCTTCAAACTGAACGCTTCACTAAATGGTAGATTTTACTGTTAAAGACCCTACAATAAGATTGTTTTATCTGTACATTTTTTCCAGATATTTAACTGTATAAAAATGTTCATTTTACACAATATTTAATTAAAGTATTTCTTGTCTGTGAATTTCACTTTTAGTAATTTTATCTGAAGTTTGATTATTTAAAAAAATATATTGCAAATGCACACAAAAAAATAGAAAACTAACTTTTGGGGATTCATTTATAGGAAGTTAAATTTTCTGAGTTGGTTATTCAGACACTTCTTGTGCTCTTTGGATAAGAGAATGAAATAAATACATTTTAAATAAGTAAATATATTATGTAATTTTTTTTAAAGGTTTTTATTTTGAATTTTTATAACAAACAAACCTAAAACATTCATGGTTCCATAAACAGTGTAGTAGTCTCGGTACAGCATATGCATTTTGAGTTCCTGTATATTAGTGTACTCTTCAATACTCAGCTATGTCCCTATTTCTAGCTATCCCCCCCCCGCCCAAATAATGGGTTTAGCCAGTGTTCCTCAACCAGTGGCTCGCGAGCAACATGTTGAACACCAGCCTCTTGGATGTTGCTCCCAGTGGCCTCAAAATAGGTGCTAATTTTTTAATTCTTATCTTGTTTTGTTGCATAAAAACCATGTGTAATGCCAAACAGAGCCTCCAATAGGCTGTCAGTCCACATTGAGACTACCAAATATCCAATCACAGTCCTTATTTGGCACCCTCTGGAAATATTTTCATGCTTGTGTTGCTCCCCAACATTTTTTATATTTGGATGTGGCTCACAGGTATAAAAGGTTGCGGACCACTAGGTTTTGCCATGATTCTGTAGCTATTGCTCCTAAGTAACCAGTGTAGTAGATGCATATAGTTATGTCCCTGCTAGCTTGGGATCTCTGGAATTAAGCTTCATCTGTGGCATCCAGCCAGTCTTGCCACAGATGGTATTTCTGAGGGCAACCTCTTGCAGTATAGGTGAGTTGTATCAGGGGTAGTGTTGCTTTTACCAAATTCAGCAAGCCATTGAATGTGGGGGGTTGGGTGGACATCCAATTCAGGAGGATACATTTCCTGGCATAGAACAATAGGGTACGGAAAAATTTCCTCATACCCGCCCTTGGGATAACTTTGTCCACTACACCAAAGAGGCATACTTTGGGGGTTAGCAGTTTTAGGCAGTGCTGTTTTGTCCTGGATGTAGTTGAGGACTTGGGACAAGCAGACTTGGATTATGGGACATTACCCAGGTCCCACATTCCTAAAATATGCTGGAAGATTAATTGGTTCTGTTAAAACTGGTCTTAGTGTGTGTGCATGTAATAGGGGCCATAGATTGTAAACTCTGTGGAGGAGTGAACAAGGACATTTTCCATACAGAGTAATTCAAACCTGCAGTTGCAGGCAGAAAGAGTAGAATAAATGATCAAAGAGAATCTAAATATAGTTGCTTAACTCAATTGTTTGTGTATTTCAAATCACAGCATATTTTAATATATTATTATGGTTTAAGGAATGGCTAAAAACTGTAGTCCAACACCATCACAAGGGATTTTGTTGTGATTTTTATGGTGTTGTTTTTATTCCTAAATTACACTGTTTACACTTCAAATAATTTACTCTACCATATACAATTTAATTCCTGAACCAGCAAGTGTATTTTTTTAATTTATAATTATCTTAGGTCAGAGCCAGCACTTTAGAATGGAACTGTTTTCTGGCAGGCTGCTGTTTCTCCTACTCAATGTAACTGAATGTGTCCCAGTGGGACCTGGATTTTGCTTTTGATTGCTGTTCTTAGATCTACCAGGCAGCTGTTATCTTGTGTTAGGGAGAGGTTATCTGGTTACCTTCCCATTGTTCTGATGTTAGGCTACTGGGGGGGGGGGTGAAGGGAGGTGATATCACTCAAACTTACAATACAGCAGTAAAGAGTGACTGAATTGTATCAGAGCACAAGTCACATGACTGGGGGCAGCTGAGAAACTGACAATATGTCTAGCCCCATGTCAGATTTAAAAATGAAATATAAAAAAATCTGTTTGCTCTTTTGAGAATCGGATTTCAGTGCAGAATTCACTATTAACTGATGCGTTTTGAAAAAGCAATATTGCTTGATGCTGCTTTTGCGTTATTCTGCTGGGGAAAAAACAGGGTCATTTTTTGTGCTGAAGTTTTGGGAGAATATGCTCATCTTAAATTGGTGTAAAAAAAGAATGGACACAGATACTATACGATGCACGCACCTACCTCCATTTACATTTCCATAATGCAGTAGAATCTTACCTATTTTGTCATGTGCTACCAACCAGTGCCTCAACTAGAAAATATGGTCCTTATTTCAATTGTTCCAGTAGCCTGTAGTGTATGTGCAGTTTAAACGGTAATGCTGTTTATTTTCTACAGGTTTTATAGAATTTGTAAATGGCTGTGTTAATTGACGCAAGAGAACAGCCGATTGCATTAACTTAAAGGGCATGTAAAGTCGAAAATAGAATAAGGCTAGAAATGCTGTATTTTGTATACTAAACATAAACATGAACTTACTGCACCACAAGCCTAATCAAACAAATAATTTATGCTTTCAAAGTTGGCTACAGGGGGTCACCATCTTGTAACTTTGTTATACATCTTTGCAAGACTAAGACTGTGCACATGCTCAGTGGGGTCTGGGCTGCTTAGGGATCGTCATAAACAAAGCTGCTTGAGTTCTGCATGGCTGGGAAGTAAGGCGGGGGCTCCCCCTGCTGTTCATAAGTATGATTGTTTCCCTGCTCAGCAGTTAGGGACCATCTGACAATTCCTATCCACAGCAGTAAATGAAGGGTGAATTTCACTGCATACAGTCAGGTTTCTTATAAAAACGGTACACATTTTTTAATTAAAGTACTGTATATTGGAGATAGGTTTCTTTTTCATTAAAGAAAGTAAAAATGGGATTTTATTTTTTTGCCTTTACATGCCCTTTAATGTAATAAATAAAAAAATAAAGAATTTCACCACCCCAGGGTAAACCTTATAATTAAATACATTTCATCCATTTTTGAGTGCCTTTGTCCCGATGAAGGTGCTTCCCTTGATAAAATATGATATGAACTTGACAGTGATTTACAGAACAAAACAGATTTAAATCTGTGGATGTGTCATTGACAAGAAATCAATATTTTTTATAAATCCAATACGCTTTAGAGAAGGTTCATAATTGGTGCTGTAATGGTTTTGTGCATATGTGTTTAAATGTCATTCCTCTATAGGATTTCAGACACTTTGCTCAACGGAAAATGATGAGTTGAGGCGGTAATAAAATAATAGACAATAGATTTTAGAGGCTGTTAATCTGTTGTACTGGGGCACATAGGTTACTAAGCTGCTTAATAATCAGCAATCAAAGTAAAGCAGGGTGAATGAGCCTAGACTATATTGGCACTTCCTAGTAAACTAATAGTGCTTTATCCAAATATATAAAGATAACAATTTAACTGACATCCAGATTGTTGTGGTTGATGTCTTCATTATACTGTTGAGTGAGTTTCACTTTCCCCTCTGTTTGTATGGACAAGGACACTGTTTACATGAAACATAATCAATGAGATTTGCTAATTAGAAATCAATGTTTTTGTTCATTCCAAGCCTTTATGCCTTGAGCAATAGAGCTTACCTTTTCATAAGGACTTGCCTGTTGTCTGCAATAACCAAGAACATTTTATTGTATTGCAATGCACATAATAATATTAGGAGTTGGTACTTTAGAATCCATAGGCAAAATCACTTCCTGCTCTTTTGGCAACACTGAACTGGACAGAAAAATATACTTTTATGGTCTTTAAATACAACCCTCTGCAAGATTGGACTAGCCCACAAGGCTAAATGAAAAGGTTGGTCCACGTGTTCAGTGCCATTTTTTTTTTACCTTAGACAAGGTAAAAACCTGCCTCAGGCAACACTTTACTATGGCCTGCTCTTATTAGATCTAAGGGCAACTTTTCTGTGGCTTCATCCCCTGGTGAAACCCCGGTTCTTGTGCCTATACTTTTCATACACCCTCTTTCCCTACTGTCTGCCCTTGGCACCGTTCACAGCTGGATATTCTCTGAGGCTTATTCCCAGTCTCTTCAATTGCTTCTACTCCTGCCAGAATCTCCTCTCAATATACCTCAAGAATGGTCTCATAAAAAAGACATCTTCCTTAGTTTTTTGTCCATTATCTTGGTCCATGTGGTCAGTGACCCCTTAGCTCTCAACTACTGTTGTGGTACAAACTGTTCCAAAACAAATGTGGTTTTAAATCAGTGTAGGGTAGAATGAGTCACACAGTTCTGAGTTTTCCTCCATATACGTTATCCTTTCATGAGTTTTATAGACTTTTTCATGCCAGAGACTCCCACAGTTCATCTTACCAGGTGCAGATATGTAGTTTGCCAAGTCCTTTAGAAGCTAAATAATTAAAAGGACATGCTTAGATAATCAAATAAGCTCAGCATGCAGTGCAGATAGCATCGGTTTTATCTCATGGGTGCCACTTATACTGCCAACACCATGTTGGGCTCTTCTATGACTTTCTAATTAAAAAATCAATATCACTTCCCTTTAAAAGGTCATATTGAACCAATGACCAGTTTTAAAAATCAACCATGTAATCTTTCATAACAGAAAAATTAAGCCTCATACTTAGGTATGGGTGGATTTTTAAGTATACAGAGGAAAAAAAATGCTGTGAAAAAAATGCCTACTAATTACGATATTTTCCCAATAATTCTTCATATTTACCTTCAACTTAAGTGTGCGATGTTCAAAACATAGCAGAAATTGTATAGGCTTCTAAATGGCCAGATGTAAAAATCCAATTTCTGCATAGAAGCAGCTTGTGGTTGCTCTTTCTAGACAGCTTCCATTAATATCAACTGGAAAATGCCTATGAAGGCTTCTCAAATAATTGCAGCTCCCTATGATCCTCATGGATTGTTTCTTGGAATGATCATGATCATCAAAGCATCAAGAGATGTATTTAAAAAAGACAGGTACAATTCACCCCCTCCCCATGGTCTAGGGTCATTATAACACGAACAACACAAACACCTATCATTGGTAGCGACAGGTTACAAAGCTATGGAAAATTTTGCTTGGGGTTGTAGATAGCCATCGAAATAAAAAACTGTATGTGAAGTATTTTACATTTTCAGTGCACTTTGTACAGCAGGAATGATAATTGATGTGGAATTGGATTTGTTCCAGAATAGCACTTCTAGTTTCTTGAATTATTTCTTGTCAGCAAGTAGAAAAGTAACTTAAAAAAATACATATCATTTAGTCCTCCACCATGCTCATTCACACTGGGATTTCATGTTTAATATCCTCCCTTATCTTAGAAACTTTGACAGTTGGCTCTACCAGTTTAGCAGCTGGACAGTATAGTATTAAGGATTAACAAGAGAAGCCTTGTTTCCCTTGTAATCTATTATGATATCAATAACCCAGTTAATCTTTTTGCATGGAAAATTATGCATGTATGCCCTTAACCTGTCGAGTTCACTGTACTCAAGTTTTTTGTCACACCTTTAGATTTAGAATTGTTTCCTATTATCAGGGAAAATATTATGCTAAAATGTAAATTTATACTTCATTTATTATAATGTTTATTAACCCCATGTAAGGTATCATTAAGAGAGCCTTATGAGGCACATACTGTATCTATGAGGCAGGTTTGAATCCCATTGGATGAGGACCACATCAGCGTGATCATGCAGTTCTCATCCTACTGATCTTCATAGGCATGCTGTATGATCCAATTGGTGGCATAAGGGTAGCCAAATAAATGGATTTCAAAGTGTGTTATGTTCTAAGACATCTGCTGGCTCAAAGTCAACATTAATTTCAGATATATATATATATATATCAAGGATAGGCAACATGAAACCCAACTTGTCATCCATCTTATAACCCACCAGGTGAACCATCTACTACTCCCAATATCCAAAACAACTACAGAGGAAGACCCTATGGCTGCTGGAGGACCCAGGAGGTATAGGGAGCCCAATGAGGCCCTAATTAATGAGCAATTTCAACATATATTGGTAAAAAGGACAACCTTTGGATATGTTGGGGGACCTAAAATTAATTTGCTCTGGGGCCAAGTAACAACTAGTTTCACCACTTATCCAAGGGACATGTGATACATTATACTATAGCATATACCTATATTACAGTAATGATATTATACCTTCCATAGCAGTGTTATTCTATCCAAATGTTGTTAAATTACAACAGCCTGCATTCTCCCAATTATTATCGATAAATAAATAAAGATAGGGCCTTCTCAGAAAGAATGGAGATGGATACTTAAAGCAAAACTACAAACTAAATCTCCTTCTGAGTCCTCCAGGACCAGTGGCCCATCTATTGTAAGGGAACCCTCAATGTTAGAGACTATTCAGTCTTCACAAAGCTCCCCATTAGTGATGGGCAAATATGACCCATTTCGCGTCACCAAAGAATTTGTGAAACAGCAAAAATTCACCAAATGCATCAAAGTCAACAGGCATTTTTTGTGTGTAGATTTTTCAAACTTCGTGACATTTTTCAAACTGTGCAACTTTTTTTACTATCCATTAGAATCTATGGGTGTTTTTTCTGCAGCAAAATGCAGCAAAATATTTCACTCATTCCTACACCCCGTTCTTGGTTTCATTGCTTCCTAAGGGATACAACTATTCTTTCCTAGTTCTGAGCGCCTAAACATCAACATATCTACATTAATATGTATATAAGATAATACTGATAACGATGATTAAGATCTGGATGTCTACTTTGGGGAGTTAGGGGAACAAAACAGTCAACAATAGGTGCAGGGATGTCAAATAGACATCCCTGACATATTTCCAAAAATAGCTTACAGTTATCACAGATATTATATGATTTCTACTTTTATCAAGGCCATTTGCTAGCCAGGTGGGACCTCCTCTGATGGGGGATGCAAAGAAAAATGCCTTTCATCTCCTGCCTTAAAATTAGGCCGACGCAAAACTAAAAATGTTTCTCCACTCCACATGCAAATGGGCTAGGAATGAGACACTCTCTGAAATAGTCTTAATCCACATTACGCTCACATTCACGTTTGTATTGTATTCCTGGCATCATGTCATACTGTAATTGCACTTATGCGATAAAGGGTTATCAACTCCAAGTTACTTTAAGGGCTTCTTTTTTTTCTCTCTTCAGTTTATTGAGGACTCGAGAATGCATGCCAATTATTGTACAGCAGCGTTTTAAAGTCTCTCAAGCTTTTAAAGATTATTCAAAGCACTTGAAATAGGCTTCAATCTAATGCCTCATTTCATTGCATTAAACAGCCTAGTTAATAAAGAATCAATATATTCAAAGGGCAAGGTTATCTTTTGTCTATAAGGGTTGGTGTCATTCTGAACCTTTTATAGTTCAAATGCTGAAAAAGACCTCATGAAATCCATACTCATCAAGTGGGTCAACTACCGCAATAAAGAGCCCTGTGAAAGAATGGCCGCCCTCCTTTAAAACAACTCTAGGCCTTATCTACCTCACATAGAGCTTCCAAATAATCAGTCAGAGAATGTCAATTTCTCATCAAGACAAGAAAACTTGATGATGATTTTTTTTTCCTGGCGAATACATACAATTAAGAGAATGCAGAATGGCTGCATCAGTGATTTGTAGCTTATTATGTCACCAGCAAGCTGAGAGCTGGTTGTAAGCAGATAATGAGGCTTGTTGATAACTGGAGTGTCAATATGCCAAAAAACGATTTTTTTGAATGTGAGCCCTTGTGCTTTTTAACTCCTGTTACTGATGCCAGTACTTGATTAGAGTACATCTGCCAACCGACACCACATGTTGAGCCGCACAATTAATACAATGAATAAATAGCACAAAAGAGTTTGTTTCTTTATACTCTTAGAGACAATCCCCCTTTTTTCTCCTCAAGGATTTCTTTTATGTTTGAATAAGGTGGCTTTTAATGAAATTTAAACTTGTCAGAGGAAATCAAAAACCTCAAATCAGATTACAAATTGATTTTTGGTCACTTGTCATTATACAATTTACTGCCATAAATTGCACAAAACAAGGCCAATCTCTTTACAGAAGAATGCAAGCTATTTCCATCTTCCAGGGCCTAGGGAGATTAGTTTTGATCCATTCTGTGTTTACAGACAGAACAAGGTTTTGCCATTAACCACTTCAGGTGAATACGTATGGTGGATGCTGCTACAAATAGGGATTTTGAAACTACGAAAACATTGCGTAAGCATTAAAAAAAAATGGTATTATATTTAAAAAAATAAATAAATATATATGTTCGTCTGGGTGGCACTCCACTCCTTGGGGCAAATTCACTAAGATGCGAAGTTGCGCCAGGCGCAACTTCGCCGCACTTCACCAGACGTAGTTTCGCTAGGGCTCCACAAATTCACTAAAATCCGAAGTTGCGCACAGGGGTAGCGTAAGGTTGCGAAGTTGCGCTAGCGTTGATTCGCTATATAAAGCGAAGTTACGCTAGCGAAGGCTAATTTGCATACGGCGCGAAATTCAAATTTCAATGGAGGAACACGTATCTGCACTACAAATGCCTAGAAAACCTTCAAATCAGCAAATAAAAATTTTATTTTGCCCTACACATGTGCCCACTGTCTAGGTAAGTTGCCATGAGTCAGGAAATGTAGGGGGGAGGAAGGCACCCCCAAAAATTTTCAGCCTATCAGCCATCATGTAGAAAACACGCCAGCGTTTTTTTGGGACTTAGAAAAAAAATTGACTTTTTTTAAACAATCCCTATCTACTCCATTCCGCTTCGCCAGGTCTGAGGTGGCGAAGGAAGTCTAGCGTAAAAGGTAGCGTTCAGTACACTGCGCAAGTTAGTGAATTTGCGTAGTTTCGTTGCTAGCGAAACTTCGCCTGGCGTAAGGTTGAGAAGTAACACTAGCGAAACTACGCCAGCGTTCGTTAGTGAATTTGCGCAGTAGCGAAAATGCCAAACGCTAGCGAATTAACGCTAGCGTTCGGCGCTTCGCGCCTTAGTGAATTTGCCACCTTATGTGATACCCGGGTGCAAGGTAAAACTTTATGTAGCTTTCCAATTGACCAGCAACTCCAGGGTTTTAGTGAAAAACATTGTTTTTGATTTGTATAACTGCACAAGTCAAATAAAATGTTTTTCACTAAAACCCTGGAGTTGCTGGAAAGCTATATGAAAGGTAAGAGGCTGGTGTCCTTGTGATTTCAAGCATGCCCTACATGCCTGATTCAGTTTTCTATATCTGCTACTTTTTGAGGCCCATGGAAATTGCCTCCACCTTGCACCCCCCTAAAGACAGTGAATGGATGTGTATTAAGAGTCATACTGCTTCCCAGAGCAATAGAAGATCTCTTGGACCCAGACCCAAGCCTTAGTCCATACCTATATTATTTGACACTGTCTCCATCATATTGTTGTGATAATGTACCCTGAATGTAAGATTCTTTGGTGGCACCAAAGTATTTGTATAAATGTAAACTAAAAATTTTCAAGTTTCATTATGCTCCTAAGCAGCTAAAAATCCAAATCTAAAAATACTCCATCTAAAACCTGGCAAAATCATGTAGAAGTCGATGGCACATGTCCCTTTAACAATTGGAACATGTTTTTAACCTTCAGGATTCTTGATAGTTTCAGGCTGTTTGTGCTGGTTTTAATTTGATAATTCCTAAATTCAAGTTTTTCTGGCTACAACTTGATAAATTTGAGTTTTTGGAGCGACAATTAGAAAAAGTCCTATGACACTTGATTTTGTTGCAACTTTTATTGCATTGATCTTATTGAGAATAATTATTGTTAAATAAAGGGCATTTACGTTTGGAAGTTTGACCATTTTTTTTTATAAAGTGAGAAAAAGTTGAGCTTTAGTAAATATGCCCATAAGTGTAAAAACCATGAAGACCTCTAATGCAAAGATTTGCCACGTAAATGTTGTCATAAAAAAGTCAGTGGGAGCTGCACTGATCTAATTGGACAATTTTTAATCCAATTAAATTCAGACTTCTAAGGGAATGCCCAAAAGTAGAAAATTTTTAATGAAATTTTAATTGTACCTCGAGGATGGAAAAAGTCTGAATCTGAAAATCTGGCATCTCAGACCTGCCGAGGTTGTATACAAGTTAATTGAAGAAGTCCCAAAGATAAACTGATCTGCTCTGTGTTTTGTGTAATCGAAAAACTGAAGAATTTGTGGTTTTCAGGCAAACTTTGGAAAAAATCTAGAGGAAAATAACATAAATTTGTACAATTTTAATTTTCGTACGATTTTTATGATTTTCTTCGTGTTTTTTTCCCACATTCTAATTTTTCAGGAAAGTTTTATTGATAAATAAGGGGAAATCTCCCCCTTAGATGACCCCCTTTTGAAAAATAACCCCCTTAGAGGGTTTATTTTTTTTTGCTATGAATCGTCTGAAAAACTCACATTTCTAGAGGATTTCAAGGTATTAATAAATTGCATTTTTTTGCATATGTGCTTTTAATATAGACATTAATAAGACATTCTTGGTTTTAGAGAAAGTGAGCTAAGTCGTGGTTTCAGAAACCTCTAAAACCACTGACATGAGAATATTGATAAATAAACCTCCACATGTGCACAACAGTACTTAAAAAATGTATATTGCCATTGTCTCTTACAACCCTACCATGTTTATGATAATTAAAATCTACCAAAATTGTAAGCTATGTACAGTGATTATTAAGGCAACATGGTAGTTCATTTTCTTATGTTTAAATGTCAACATACTGGGAAAAGAATATCCAATGTAATCCAAATAACATTGACCCTCAACTTTGCTGACCCATAAAACAATAGATGAATGATAGTTATATAGTTCTCTTTAAATAATTAAACACTATCAAAGTTCAAAAGAAAGGAACCAATGCTGAATTAACATGACAAAGGCCATGAATTATTCAGCAATAACTATATTCCATAACAAACATAAATCTGGGAAATTCAAGTTCAAATCTTACTTACTGGTTTGTTTTATTACATGTTTAATTTGTGTATGTACAAGGCTAGTTTTCCCGCATATGTAACAGGCTATTATTTTATTTATTGTGCTGATAAAATAACCTATACTGACATCTTTGAATACCAGCCTGAAGGATTAATTTCACTTTATTGTGATGCATAGAAGCAAGGGTCCCATATATCAACCAGTCTTGGTTCCCCCAGTAGTAACACAGTAATAACTGCATTTAAACAAATGTTTTAATCCCTTCAAATACTTTGCTCTTTATGAAATAAAAATATCAGTTGCTATCTGTGTTAAAGGAATTGATGGCTAGATATGATCTGAGGTCATTTATTCGCTTCATCAAATATAAGGCTACCTGCTTTTATTAGACTTCATTGGAGATCTTACAAGGATTCTTGACTGGGTTCCTTTTTCATCGATAAATTGCTAATAGGGATGAGGAAATGTTTTTTTATGATACAGATACGCTGCAATATTCATGTTTTTGCCAGTGACGAAAAAAAATTGTGAATAGAATTTTCCCATGTGCTTTGCATCATCTGACAAAATAATGTTTTTTTTTCTGGCAAAACAAAACTCCAAATGGCAGTATTAGAATGTTATAATGCATTTTGTTTTACCAGAAAGAAATGCAGGTTTTTGTGCCAAAACAACGGCAACAGCAATTTTTTTGCTGGGAAAACACATCCATTGACATTAAGGCATTTCATGCAAGAAAAAACACAGAGATGAAGAAAATTTATAGACGCCAATACATTTTTCAAATTTTTCCATGGTTTTGCAAATTTTTGGATGAAGAAAAATGGGATAGTTTCATTCCTCATTACTTACTACTTTTAGTAGTAAGTAATGAGGAATGATTTTTACAAAAATATTCATAAATATTTGAAACTTTGTACTAGATTTCCTTTTTAAATCATTTTTAAAATCACTAAATAGAAGCAAATTACCAACTGTTTCTATTAAAAAAATATTGCTATATTGTCAGGGCATTTGGAATTTTACAATTTGAATATAATCTTACTATATTGCCTGTAATGTACAACTAAGCCTATTTGAAAGCAAAAAAAAAAAAACAAAAAAGAAAATTACAGCACAACACTTTCAACAAACAGGTAGATATTTATCTAGGCCAGTCTTAGTTAGAACTCATTTAGATGGGCTTTTACTTATTTGAGGCCAATCTTGGTTCAAACATGTCTAGATCCTTGACTGTTGAATATTTACCATATTAAGACCGTTTTCCTAAATAACAGTGCAAGAGCTGAAAGCTAATTAAACATATTATTAAGGGAGCTGAATGTTTATTATGAATAAGTTAATATCATACCTGCTAAGCTGGGTCATTTACTTGTCACTGGGGAAACTTGTAGTTGGACAATAAGTAAAAACCAATTATGGATTAGCTAGTTCAACTGCAGGGAGGCACACTGGACATGTAGTACAGTATATGTATACAGGAAGATTTATCTAGAAATTAAATCTCAGATAAAAAATAACCCAACACGTTTCATGCCTAACATGGGTTTTAATCATTGGCTGGTCACTTGAAAGGCATGCATAGTTATTTAAACAAAAAATAGCCAATGGGTGAACATCCGAACCTATCCCACTGGGCCTCTTTTTTAGCAGTGGGTTTCTGCCTTGTGTTAGTTAAATAGTCACATCTACCAGGATACAAGTCATACAATTGAAACAGAAGAGATTGGGTTTCCAATAGATTTATTGTTTGATGATCTATCTGACCAGATCTCAACACATTTGGCCAGCTTAAAGGGCATCTGTTGGGCAAAAATATTTTCCCAACCAAAGGTGCAAGCTTATAGAGCCCGCACTCCAGGTGGGGGTAACAGTAGTTTTTCAAAGAAAAAATTGGCCCCACCAGCACTAGGACACTCACACTGGGAGGGAGCTCCCTGTAAGAGCGGCCATGTTGAGCAGAGCACATGCACACGATGAGCTAAAATAAATTCTGAAAAAATCCATTTTTTTCTTTGAAAAAATAGTATCTGCCCCTATAAAAGTCCAACTAGAAAAATTCTGACCTTACTTAATAACCCACTAAATGACTGGGACTTTCCATTGACAGAAAGAAGCTGTTTTTGAACAGGGAAACTTTTATGACAAACTGTACATGTTGCAGTTCAAGAGGATGTTATTGGCTTAAATGATGTTAAAAAAAAATTAAATATTGTTTTTCAATCTGATTATTATACTACTATTGTGCAGAGTTTCTGCTAATATTTATTAATTAATTGTTGTCATAGAAGATTTTTACAAAAATATTCATAAATATTTGAAACTTTGTACTAGTTTTCCTTTTAAAATCATTTTTAAAATCACTAAGGGTCCGATTCACTAAGGGTCGAATATCGAGGGTTAATTAACCCTCGATATTCGACTAGGAATTAAAATCCTTCGACTTCGAATATCGAAGTCGAAGGATTTAGCGCAGATAGGATAATTCCTTCGATCGAACGATAAAATCCTTTGAATCGAACGATTCGAAGGATTTCAATCCAACGATCGAAGGAATATCCTTCGATCAAAAAAAGTTAGCCAAGCCTATGGGGACCTTCCCCATAGGCTAACATTGACTTCGGTAGCTTTTAGATGGCGAACTAGGGGGTCGAAGTTTTTTTTAAAGAGACAGTACTTCGACTATGGAATGGTCGAATAGTCGAACGATATTTACTTCGAATCCTTCGATTCGAAGTCGTAGTCGAAGGTCGAAGTAGCCCATTCGATGGTCGAAGTAGCCTAAAAAAAACTTCGAAATTCGAAGCTTTTTACCTTCGAATCCTTCACTCGAAGTTAGTGAATCGGCCCCTCAATATAAGCAAATTACTAACTGTTTCTATTTAAAAAAAATATTGCTCTATTGTCACGGTATTTGGAATTTTACATAATTTGAATATAATCTTACTATATTGCCTGTAATGCACAGTTAAGCCTATTTGAAAGCAAAACAAAACAAAAAAGAAAATTACAGCACAACACTTTAAACAAACAAATAATCCTTGTGTGACTTTCCCCGAAGTATAATACTACTCAATTGGCAAATGAATGAATATTTGGCCTGTGCCAAACGACAATAGGAAATAACATTCAACTTGGAAGCTACAGCATATCTGTGGTTTGTGGTCCTAGATTTCCCGAGCAACAAACCCGGCACATTGTTTTGGGCCCACCTGTTGCAATGTCACAGAAATATTTTTTTACAGCTTGTTGTAAAAAAAGAAGTTAAATGGAGAAATAAAGTGTGTGTTTCATTTAGACCTGCTGTAGCTGGATTCCAGATGTTGTTTTTTTAATAAATTGAGAACACAAGTAATATTGTTTTGGATTAAGGGTACGCTGCGTTGATTATTTGGTCTTACTTTTTCTATTATTCTAATGGTTCCAAGAACATTATCTCTGAACCATATGAAAATGCTCTCCACGCTGAGTGTGGCAAACTTGATAACATTTTTACATTGCAGCTCATCTGTAATGTGTTTAACAAACCATAAAAACAGGCCAAGATTGCACTTAATCACTTTTCATTTTTGGTGGCCCCAGTTATCAATAATTACTTACTTTTATTTACAGATGACTGCTTATCATCTTTGCATCATCATTTTATCCATACTGAATAGAAAAAAACATCAGCAATTAATTCTCAATTGAGCAGGGTACTCATTAAACTATGCTGCTGGATACTATTGCAAGTAATGTTCTGTCACATGATTCTCCTTGATGAATAACTCAATGTAATGCAATGGCCATTCCTCAAGACTAGTAAATATGATAAAATTGCTTTAAAGCAAGAAGGCAAATACAACATTTATGAGTAAGCAGAAGACCATGCTTGTGAAGATTTATGAAGGGTACACACATGCTGATGGTTGGATGGGAAGATCATTGACTAGTCTGGGTACACACAAAGTGGACCAGTACAATCTCACATCCAGTTCATTGGTGGATGTTTTCAAATTTCTTTTCCATTCTGAAAATAAACCATGAAACACAAAAATCTTGAATGTGTACTTTTTATGAAAAAAAACTTTCATAATTGAAATGATAATTAGAAATGTAAAAAAATGCATATACAGTGAAATCAAATTCTCCCCTTTCTCATTTTCAATGAGTCTGCTAAATCTCAAATTTATATTGAGAACTCAAATGGAAAAATAGCCTTGTGTTTAGAAAATATATCTTCCATTGACTTCTACATGAACTCGCCAGCTTTTTGATGGTGTATTTTTCTTTTCATTTAAATTTTCAAGCTTTTTTGTGCTTAATAAGTCTAATAAATTCTTCAGAAACTTCAGATTTAAATTTGCAATTAAAATAGCTAACTTTTTCAGTCAAGGGCTGGTTAGGGCTGACAGCACCAGTAGAGATATACTGGTGTGACCCAGCCTTTATGGCCCATTGACTGGTTGCGATCTGTGGGCAGGAGGAAGTGGTTTGCTGGTGGCACAAGAAGCAAGAGTTGGTACACTGTGTGGTGTTGGGTGGGCATTTTATGGGGGTTGCAGATGTGATAGGACTTTAGAGAGCAATGGCCCTTGGTAGGTCACAGATATACCACTCCCATAATTTTGTGGGTCTATTTTCATGTAGGCCAAAAGGAGTTTTTAATCAATATTTATCTGATTTTACAGTTTTTGCTTATTTGGCTATTTGCTAAAGGTTTTGAATGCCAAAAGGCAAGATTTTCTCTAGACTTTAAATTCAAGAAAATATTTTCCCTGTGATTTTCCTTTAAAGTAATAGTGGGCTACAGATGTAATTATTGGTTAGAGCTAGTAATGACTTTGTGCCTGCTTTACAAACTAAAGAACCTGTAGTTGCTTATAAGTACATAGTTGCACGCATTATTGTTTTACATTATATGAACTACAGCTTTAATGATGCAGAACACACTCCTGGCAATTTAACTGCCCTCTCTTTTATCCTTATTTAGTTAATAGTTTTAGAATACACAATTAATTTTTTTCTCCTTTGATTGGAAGAAGAAAGAAATGCAAAAAGGAATTGTTTATACGAAGAGGATTTCATTTTCTTTCTTAACATCCCCATAATTCAGAAACGAAATACATAAGATTCCTCATATTGTAAAAAGAGTCAGTTTTCCAGTTTGATCATTAATGAGGATTTAGGGCCCCAAATGCTTCCTTTATCGTTATTCTAGCTGGTAATTGTCCTTACTAAAATATACCTTTACTAGACCTTAGAGTTTTTACTATGAGCGTGTAACTTGTCAATACACATAAAGGCTATGGGTATTTCTAATAACTAGACATTATCCTGCAAGATCAATCTGTGGAGAGTTACGGATTGAGAGATTAATCTGTCGAGAGATAAGGGTAACAAACAGTGAGTCTGTTGTGAAAGGATATTAATGTGGGATCTAGTGAACTTGAGAAAATGTGTGACAAATAGGTTTGGCTGTGTAACCCCTATTTGGCTGGATTAGAAAAATACCAACTAGTGTGGTAGAGCATGGGCTACACATGACCCTCTTTCACCAGGATGGGCTTTCGATTAATGGAAAGATCACGTGCTAATGTTGTTGAACAACAACTCACTACTGCCAAATGTGTAAAAGAATAGAGTTGGATGCCAGCTGGGTCTTTGCAAAACAGTAGAACAGGCTTTATTCAGGCACAAAGCTCCACGGGGTTATCATACTCACACATGAGGTAGTCAAAATACATTCTCCAAGTACATTCACAGGTGTAGCAGACACAGCAAAGAAAGACACCATAATAGGAGTAGCACTGGGAGTTGATAGGATCACCTTCCAGGGTTTCAGTACCTCATGTGGCCCGGATCCCCTACAGTCGATGTGGAAAAGAAATAGAACATAACCTGTTTCCCTTGTCAGTACGGTGGTCCCTTCACTACAGGCAAAGCAGAGCCTGGGGAAGAGCTACTCTCTTCTATCCTCCTAGTTGGAGCTTGAGCTGCTCTTTCTAACTTAGCCTCACTGTCTCACTATCTCTATAGAGTGCTATTACAGGAGCTACCCTACACACTGGTTTCATCTCATTCACAGGATCCCTGTACCCCAACTTCACTAAAGGGGTTGTCCCTTTAGGGCCAAACACTTCTGGGGCCTTGTTGACTCCAGGCTTAAAGGAACTTCCACCTAGATCAACTGCTTCAGTTCAAAGAGGAAGGACCTCCCCTTGCAAAGAACTTTGTTACAGTGATGCAGGATATGGTCATAAACCTATGGCCAATTAAATAGGCCATTGCCCTTATGGGTCCCTACAGCTTTATGGGAAACTGTCTTTGGCCTAAACCACTGCCACACCAATGCTGCTTTTCAAGGTTCCCCTAAAGCTGTAGCCATGCTGAAAGAAGGATGAGTGTCTAAACACTAGCAAGAAATCACCTTTTTACTTAGGGAACTCACTATTCCATTCTTGTGTATAGCTCAGCTGGAAATCTGCCTCATCAATATCAGTTGAAGGCAGCATGTTAGTTAGCTATAGCATACTGCAGGGTTTATTAATTAAAGTCCGATTATTTTTCTTGTTGGACATTTAAAGGGGAAAACCACAATTTTTTTGTAGAAAAAAAACTTTTCCAAATGTATTAAACCTCGATGGTGTTAAAAGTCCAAATAAGAAAGTACTCCAACTCAGACCTGCCGAGTTCACGTAGTAGTCAATGGCAGATTGACATTGTGATCTGTGCTGGGGTTCATTCAATAATCTGAAGCTTTCATGGTTTTGGGTGTGAAATCTGAATAAAAGCCTCAGGTTTTGGATTTCAAACTCGAAAAAGTCACAGTTTTCTGCGACAAATCCGAACAAAACTTGCAATTTGGAATTCCGGCACAAAAAGAATTCGTAAAAATAAGGGGAGAAAGTCTGCAAGGATTTGATTGGAATGGTTTTCAGAAAATAGTTTCTGATTTTGTTAGTGTCCAAGCAGCACACTGCAGCTGTTTACATGCAAAAAGAAGGTCCTTTTCTCATTTTTCCATCTAATATTATGACTTATCTATATGGCCAGGGTTGGTAGTCACATTATTCATTCAGTTGTAGCTGGCATGATAGACCTATTAAGCATAATATTTCTGTACAGCAACCGTGTTTTAATCTCACTCACTTTCAGCTTCGGACTTTGTAATATAGTCATAGTCAAGAGGCAAATGTACCATCAAAGAGAATTGAAAATGGAAATCTGCTTTGTCCACAGCTTGATAAATATGTCCCTAAATATTTACATGATATCTGCAGTGCAAAGAGAAAAGTCAGTTAGGGAATCTTTGCACAGAATCTGCTTACAATTTCTGGGCAATGTAGCATTTATATGCACTCTTGGCGATATTATATTTGTCAGTTTTCTATCATGAACTTACTATGAAAATTCTGGATTTAACCACACTGAAAACTGAGAACACAAAAGCTTTCATGTGCAACTGCAAAGGTCATTATAACCTTGGCTATGTACCATTATCTCTCCATATCTGCCTATTAGCGGAGGTCCCTCCAGTAAGAAGCAGGAATTGTTCTTTAGTAATAGTTGATGTTTCAGAGAGTTGTTAAAAAAAACTGCTACTAAGGACACTGTATACTGTCTCACAAATGTTATATCCAGGGTTATAAAAGCATTACTGCTGTATTTAAGGCTGTTAATATGTGACACCTTTTTTTTTACTTATATTTTTCCCCAACATGCACTAATTTGTTCCAAATACCAATAAGTGGTACATCATAGTTTATGGTCTATAGGTCTATAATGGATATTATACAATATATGAAATATGATACTTTAATGATGATCATGCTTTGTAGATAATTTAAAGCACTTAAAGGAGAAGGAAAGTCACCCCCAGGTGATTGTATTTACTAACCTGATACTCTTGACCACTGCTTTTATCAGCAGAAAACTGCACCAACCTGAGGTTCTTCCAATGAGAACCACTGAGCAATCCTCTTCCTGCTTTTTCGCTCTTCAAATTTCCTGGGCAGATGCATGTGCAGTAGAAAAAAAATAGCCAGCTTTTCATTAAAAAAAAGACTGCTACAGCTCACCGCTCTTCCCTTTATCCAGGTGCTCTGTCAACAGTGTCCCCACTGTAAATACATCGAAACTCAACAGGCAGACGGCCCAAAAACGCGTTAGGTTTTCAACAGCAGTAACCCCAATAAGCCTTATCCCAGAAGTGCCGTCTGCCTGTTCAGTTTCGGCTTTTCATTAACGTTCCACTTTTCGCTCTACTGTACAGTCATGAGCTGAAAGAAGATATATGAAGAGGATCACTCTGTGGTGCTCATTGGAAGAACTCCAGGTTGGTGCAGTTTTCTGCTCATAGGAGCACCAGCCTGGAGTGTCAGGTAACTAAATACAATCACTTGGAGGTGCCTAACTTTTGGCATATATAGTGCTCCTATCAGTAGAAAACTACATCGGTTCCACCAGCTAGCACCATGGTGTGATCCTCTTCCTACTTCTTCTTTCAGCTCGTGGCTGTGCATGTGCAGTACAGTGAAAATGCGAACTTTAATGAAAAAGCCAGCTGATTCGTTCTACTGTGCATGCATCTGCACCGGAAAATTTAAAGAGTGAAGAAGCAGTAAGAGGATCGTTCCGTGGTACTTGACGGATGAACCCCTGGCTGGTGCAGTCCCTGGCTGGTGCAGTTTTCTTCCAATAGGAGCACCGGTCTGGTGTGTCGCTTGGGGGTGTCTAACTTTTGGGCAGATGGTGCTCTGAAGGGCACCAAGAGGTTTGATTGTCAGCCAACACATTGCATATGCAAAATAGAGTATACTTTTTTTGCAATATTATAGGATAAGGATAGCTACTGAAAAGGACAAGATCATCTGGATTAAAGAGTACACAGTGAACATTCTCAATCGCATCCTTTCCTGCAGCATCTCCATGCAGAACGATAGCTTAGCAATGATAGTAAAGACTTAATTATTATCAAATGACTTCTGCCGTTGGGTCACTATTCTTGTAATTACAAGCAGTTCATGCTTATGCTAATTAGGACTCAAACACAATCATTTTCATGAGGAAAGTGTGGGTGGGAAAATTAAATAAATGAAGATCGAATGATGGTAATAATATTTTTACTTTAATTTTCTATATAAAGACAAGCAAAACACTTTCATGCCTATGTTGTTTTATGCTGATAATTTGCCTAACTGCTATGCCATCAAAGATCCCACAACTAATTTCTCATAAGATCTCATCATCACAGCAACTAATCACCTGTTCAACTGTATGTAACTGGAAACTGTAAAACTCTCTGCGATAATATAAACCTATAAATATTGCTTTTATTTTTCAGTTATATGCTCTTATTATTTATTGCTGATTTGAATTTGATTTTTTTATGCAGGAGTACAATGGATACCTTTAAGCTGATTACTGACTTACCACCCCAAGTACCACAATGTAACGGTCTCTGAAATTGAAGCTCTAGGCTTGCAATCTTTCTGATGACTTCCTACAGGCAGAGAGAATAAACAGTTATTATTACAGAAGACCAATTAAGGCTAGGTGAACTGAGGCGCTAAGAGATTTTTACAGTTATACAACCCAGAGTTGGTGGTTTAGCCTATCCCTCAGTCCACACCTCCCACCGATAAAGTCTTCCAGAAAAAAATCACTCATTAGTACAAAGCACCTACTATAATAGCATTCTAAAAGGTTAAGTACAACTAGATATTCCTGAGAACAAGCAGTTTATTTTTCCATTTGTAAGAAATGTTTTACTGCAATGCTAATTGTTTGTTGGAAAAAGAATGCCCTAAACAAAACAGCAGGGGCCTCAGAACACGGAAACTTCTCAGGATTGTCAGTAAAGCTATACAGAAAATCAGGGAAATACATGCGGTTAAAATCATATGTCTTCGGCAAGGTTCTGATGGGAAGCATTTTCTAAAGAAGAAGTTCAGAAATTATTTAAGATGTAAGGGCAAGAACAGGAAATGGGTCTCTTTAAAGAGCTGATGGTAGGGCATGGTCAATACTGGAGGTAACTTCTGCAGCATTGCTAAATTCTCTACGTTGTAACTGCCCCCATGTTTCCATATTAGCATGACAGCTAGTCTTATTTTTACTTTGTATTAATTCTCTTATAAGGCATCTTATTAATTCTGATCTGAACAAATGAGTATTGAGTAGTGATTAGTGAAAATTTGTGAAAATTTTCACCAGGATTTGCAATAAAAAAGACGTCTATAGATGCTGATGGCTGAAAAAAATTGTAGCGCATTAAAAAAATGTTGCACATCAAATAAAATTTGTCGACCACAGACCAATGTATTTGGCTAATTTTTCAGCCAAGAGAAACGAGTCAGAGTTAGTGATGGGCCGAATTTCTCCCATTTCGCTTCGCACAAAAATTAGCAAATTTCACGCAAAATTCGCAAAACGGCAAAAAATTATTGAGAAATCATGAAATCTGAAAGTTCCCAAAATAGTGAAATTCGAAAGTTTTAAAAAATAGGTGCACTGAAAGATACTCAAGAGATACTGAGAGTGCCCTTTAAATATTTGAAATTCCTGCCACTGCGTGATGTTGTCACGCTGCGCTTGGATATTTCCGGAACTACCAAAGTGCCGCGCAACCTAGACGAGCTGGTCATTTGGCGCCAGCACAGGATGAAACAGTCGGCGGCAGGCGTCCCTGCAGGCATTCCCCCACCACCTGCCAGGTGATTTTCTTACAATTGAATACAAGTTTTCCTTGACATAGTAAGCCATAACAACAAATCAGCACTTAAATGTTACTATTCTGCTGCAGTTACTAGAATTAAAGCAAAATGCTGGTTGGTTACTATGGCTTATTAAAAGTTTAAACCCTGTTTTCTCTTGGCAAGACATCTGTACTTGTTCGTGATTTGTAGGCACAAAAATAAATTATTTAGCAAAAACAAAAAATTTACTAATTCAAATGTCATTGGGCAGCACCTGTTTACCAACAAACAGATGGTTTGGGATGTGGCAGACAATGAGTTCAGTGAGTTGTGGTTGAATACTAGCCTCACTAGAGATCTTTCTGGGGAAATAATCCCTAGACATTGACCCAATTTTTCCAAATTAAGGCTCTTTGAATTAATTTGATTACATTTTATATTCAAAATTTTGTTACAAATCATTATGGCTCCGTAAAAGCCAATGAAAATATGGAACAGAATATTGACCATCCATCTGTATTTCAAGTAGAAACTTTTTTTTATAATGGTACCATCTAGGGGTCTTGTTTGTTTCTCAAAGTATTTCTAACAAGAGAAAAGGTGATGAAGGTCAATTTCCAAGGCAGATAATCCTAATTAGGATTACTTTATCATTCAGGGCTTGGGTCACTGAAAATGCAAAAGTGATGCTTTCATTCCTAAAGGAATTCACATAGGAAGCATTTTATTATTTAAAACTGAGGTGACACCTACATGAGAGGGTCAATGTGTAAATCTTGTATTAGAGAGATCTATTTAGACTGATGGAGATACAAATATTTATTTAATGGTTTCTACTACATTATATTTTTTATTTAATTTTAAATTAAAAGAGGAAAAGAAAAGGCAAACAGCACCACCTTCAATTATGACCCAATGCCCAACTCAGAAAATTTCTTTCCCACATGTAACAATTTCCTTCAAAAAAAGATCCCCCCATTAGACTTGATGAATAGTAATGGGTGAATCTGTCCCGTTTCGCTTTGCTGAGAAATTTGCGAAACAATGAAACACATTGAAGTCAATGGGCGTCAAAATAATTGTGACGCACAACAATTTTGATGCAAGCAACAATTTTTATAACAGCACTGGATAGACTAGAGCCATGACCACGGGATGTTAGAATAAAAAAATGTATCTTTATTTCCAAGCATCTTTAAAAACACATACAGGCATTCTCCTGAGACTGTTCAACTAAACCATTGCGTGTCTAGTCACCTTTTTTATACACGCGACTTATTTGTCCAAATGCATTAAAGTCAATGGGCGCCCTAAAAATTTTGACGCATGACAATTTTTATGCACACAATAATTTTGACGCGCGACAATTATTTTTGTTGCAGCAAATTTTTCCACTGAGAATTTTTGCCGCAGTTTGGTGAAAACATTCATGGAAATTCGCCGCAAAACCGTGCCTGCCAAATAAATTCACCCATCACAAGCAATGCAAATAATTCTGCACATTGAGGGCACTAGGGTTGTGGAATGCCCTGACAGGTAAAGTCATGTTCTCCTAATGCCTTTAAGAGTAGCTTGGATTCTACAGTGAGGAGTGAATGGAAATGTCGGGTGTGCAGTAACAATTAGGAAGTGCAGAGTGGGACGTGAAAGTTCTAAGGCATAGAGGAGGGGCAAGCAATTTATGATTGACAGCTGAGACCTTTAAATGCGTTTATAACAATTATGGATGCACTGGAGTTTGGTCAAAGTGGTTTTTAGAAAATATTGAAATTCCTTCGAATTTTAGTAAATGACCCCCTTAATGTATAATGTCAATACACATGACAATTGGGTTCATTGCTGAAAACTTATACCTTGACTTCGCTATACAGGTAAAGGACCTGCTATCCAGAATGCTCTTGGTCTGGGGTTTTCTGAATAAGGAATCTTTCCAGAATTTGGATCTCCATACCTTAAGTCTACTATTAAATATTTAAATATTAATAAAACCCAATAGGAATGTACTGTCTCCAATCAGCATTAACTATTTTTATTTTTACTCATGCAACTCTTTTGTACAAATGCATTTAGTCAATGGACCTTAAAATGATTTTAACACGCGTCCATTTTTACACGTGCAACTTTTTTGTTGAAGTGAATTTTTTCGAGAATCCATGCCTGGCGGATAAATTTGCCTATCACTAATCATTGAGGATTATGTCCTGGTGTGTATTTGTAAATTATTTGTATGCTTGACACATACACCCTTGTATTGCTCAGCCCTGCAGAATATGTTTATAAATACATTACACACAGTTAAATTGGTGCCTTTGGTGCTGGTTAAGATGCTTAACACCTACTCACCAGGCAGCAGAATTACTGTGCAAACGACACCTTCATCCGGACAATGATATGATAATGTGTATATTATTACCATATGTAGGTCTCGCTAACCATAATCACCCAGAGGCACAAACAAACTGCTTTTATGACTAATTTGCAGGGCCACTTCCATTGTGCTAAGTGGGAACAATCCCTCTGTTCCAAGAGCCTCCTGCAAACAATCATATTCTGTTTGTTACATTCTAAAAGAATTTAAATATAATCTGCTGCAGTGGAGGGGGGCTCTTTATCCTATTTTTTTTCCCATGCGCTCATGTAAAACGGGTGACAGGATTTGGTATTTGAGAGTGAATGTTCTGTGAGATTGTATAATGAGGCAGGGTTACAAAGAGTAAACAAAAGAAATAGAGCCATCTGTTCCCTGACCCTATAGCAGTTTCCATTCCTCAAACATTCATTAGAAATGTATAAAGGAAAAAAAACCAAGTCGGGAACATTATGTCCACAAACCTCTCAATATTTTAAGATTTTTCAATCTGGAGTGATCAAGTAGGCCGAGCCTTTTGAGTATGTATACTGGCCTGGGGCATTTTATAAATACATAATAAAGCCATAAATAAATATCAATCTATGGTCACAACTAAATTGTAAAAAAGATCCACTTCCAAAGTTGGAGCGTGCTAATGTGCGTGTAAAGGTTTGACTTATTACGTATTCATGCTTGTTACATATTTGAGTTGAACGTTGCACCCCTCACTTCGGTTTGCCCCCGGGCTATTATACTCGGTGAAAAATATAGCAGAGTTTTAAAGCCATCAGCTACAAAATGAAATGGGGAGAAAGCAGCTTGTCGTAGGGTCTCTTAGAAAAAACAAGGATTCTGATGTGTCCATGGGTAGTTTTTAACGCAATTAATTCTTATTCATGTCAACGTGCTGCTGCTTTTGCGCTTATTTCTTTTGATATTTTCCTTGTTTGCTTTTGTATTGTCCTGTTGTCTTACTCACACATATCATTAAAATTCAGACTATAGCTGCCTTTCTATACAGTATAATAATGGAATAGTAATAAATATTATCTTTACAGTATCCAATGCATACACTTTTTATTGGAAACAGAATTAGAAGTCATAATTCACAAAGTCATTTCTATATGTAATGTACCTTTCTGGGATAAATGTAGCAGCAAAAGGTTCTAAATGAAAATCGGACATCAGATTTATTATGAACGTACACTGCGAGTTCTGTAATGGCTCAGCGCTGCCTCACACAACATGCATGGCTGTTTTTATGTTCTAGATTGCATGTGTTCTCAGTTCTCTACATAAATATTGAATTATACTTTGTTGATGAGGGACCGAAATGTTTCATTCCTGTAAAATGCCCATAGTGGAAGATAAGGTGTTTTCCCATAATTTGGATCACCATACCATAAGCAATTTTAACATTTAGGAGCCCAATTATTAAGTTTTAAGTTTTCAAGTGTAAAAACTTGAATTTTGAGAAGGGAAAAAAACGTTCAAATATTTTAAAATGTATTATGCTCCAAAATCCGAATCTGAAAATATTCTAGCTAAAACCTGTTGAAGTCATGTAAAAGTCAATGCAGATGTCCCTTTTACAATGGGAAGATGTTTGTTGCCTTCATGATGTTCAAGGGTTTCTGGCTGGTTTTCGAAAAATTAGAATTTTTCGGTGGCAATTTGAACAAGTTGCACAATTCGAATTGCCGCACGATTTTGTCAAGACTTTTTCTGCACATACAATTGTCATTCTGATTTTTTTAGTAGGTTAAGCTAAATCGTGAACACTACAGGAGTTAGGCTGAATCTTCATTTTATACATTTTTTGATTTTTAATAAATATTAATAAATAATTTTTTAAATAAACCCAACTGAATTGTTTGGCCTTCAATGTGGATTTATGCAACTTATTTACCATCAAGTACAAGGCATTATTTTATTACTACAAAGAAAATGGAAAATGGAAAAGATAGTTATTTGCTTAAAATAGACTCTATGGGAGATGGGCCTTCCGTAATTCAGAGATTTCTGGATATTAGGTTTCCAAATAGAGATTCCATACCTGAACAGTGATTCATATGCACACATATAGGCTAAATAAACTGGATGCCTACATAATTGAGTCCATCCATCTCAAGATAGGGACTTTATGAAAATATAATGAGTAATTTATAATTACAAGTACAGTGTGCATCACCCCCCCCCCACACACACACAATTTCAATGTAATTACAGTACAAGGGTGCACAATTGCCCCCATGCTTGCTTGCTTTTGAAGCTAATCAAATACAATTGCACTGAAAATTGCCTGTGCCGGGATGAAGTCATACCCAGTGCTGGTTGTCGAAAGAACCTCTGCACTAAAGTGTAATAATTTGATATTGGTTGACTCTCAATTCATTGAAAACTTATCTGATTATATTTCTAGCTTGTTTGTTGGCTGGGGGATATTTATCAGATTTGACAGTGCTTCATGAATGAACCAATGAGAGGCATCAGCAGTAATGTTCCTTCCATAAAAATCTAGAACAAATCTCAAAAATGGTCTGTGAAGGCTGTCCCTTGAGGTTCTTATCCATACACAGGTTGCTCTAAATTGCTACATTATTCATCAGTAGTGATGGGCGAATTAATTCGCCAGGCGCGAATTCGCGAAACGCCCGCGAAAATTCGCCCGAAAAAATGGGCGCCGGCATCAAAAACGAGACGCCGGCACCATTTCACGAATTTTTCGGCGCAAATTCACCCATCACTTTTCATCAGATATGGGCCACCTTAAATGTAAAGCATACATAAGAGCTCACAAAACCTATAGACAATGTTTTACAGTTATTTTGGGTCTAGAAAACACTTTTTGTAAGGCATCATGATGTCACCATGATGTCACAGTGCAGTGTAATGGCACTGCAGTGCCATGATACACACTCTATATAACATGGGGCTTGCTCCACTGAACCACCAAGCCTAACACTAGCTCCAGTTGTAGGAACAAAGTCCACAAATTACAATTTACATAGATAAAAAAAGAAAAGAAATTCTCATTGGCTCTCTATTTTTGTAATGGGACAGCTGACTCCAGTTTGTTTAAAGACTTGATAATACCTTAAACATCATCAAATTTGTAGGAACAGTTGAGTAAAGTGTGGTTGGGTAACAGTGTTAAAATCCCTTTTAAAGCCAAATTTTTTCCAGGGGAAAACACAATTTTTTCAGAGGAAAAAAACTATTTTTTGGGACTTATTAAACCCTGATGCTGCTAAAAATCTGAATAAAAAAGTGCTCCATCTCAAACTTGCCAAGGTCATGTAGAAGTCAATTTCAGATTTCATGATCTGCTCTGAGTTTCATACAACAATCAGAAGAATTTGTGGTTTTCAGAAAAAAATAGCACAATTCAGATTTTTCACGATTTTATCAAGTCTTTTCCCGCACCAGATTTTTTTCATGTTCATTTATTGATAAATAAGGTAAAAATATGGGTGGGAATTTGATTGAAGTGGTTTTAATAAATTAATGAGACATTCCCAGATTTTTGTGAATAAACCCCTAAGTGTGATTCTTTTTGCTCATTTCCTTTCCTTGGCTAAAATATATTGCTTTTGTTTTATATGTAGAGTTATATGAAGTGTTTTGGATTAATGGTACAAACATATTTTGGATGCTTCTTTGTCCAGAGAAGACACATCCATTTTACAAGACACCCAATTCTCAAATAAATGAATGTAGACAAGAATGCGCAAACACTTTGTATTGTTGGCCCCTGAATCATATTAAAATTACCTCAACTGACAACAAGTTTTCAGTGTGATATAAAATTCTTGTGATAGCCATCTTATTTTAAAAATAATGTTTGTATAGCGTTAGGGTTAATAGTGCAAGTCTAGAAGAAACCAATAATAATGTATACCCTTAGCTTACAAATGAACTGCCTGTCATCATTAGGCTGAAGCATTTTATAAACGTTTATTGGGTGTGACAATACAATAGTAAATTCCGTGGTACCAACTAGGCCTGCTGCTCTCAGACAAATTTTTCTTGCACTCTTTATATCTATTGCCTTCTAGTCCAATTTGAACACCGGCTGAATTTTATAAAAGGATTTTATTCTTGGAATGTGAATTTATTTCCTGTTAGTAACCAGTAGTACTGAAAAGTGCCTAAAAGGTAGCTGAATATACAGTGTATACAGATATACAACATTATCTTTATAAACAACATAGATATATGGAGATTACCAATCAGAAATAAAATGGCCAGTTGCCACACTAGGCACCAGAGCTTACAGCTCCCTACAGTGTACGGAAGTGATATCATGCGCATGGGTGTGTGTGGCGTCACTTCAGGCATACATCACTTCCTGCTTTAATGTGACTAGCCTTGTACCCCTCACCACCCCAACTCCACCACTGGCTTTATGCAGTAAGTGTCCCTCGGTGGCTGGGGATGATATTTTTCTTTTAAAAATGAATTCAATTATTCTTCCCTTGGCACATGCCTTAGGTATTTGTATAGAGTTGCCAACGGCTCAAGGAAACAAGAGAAGGAAAACATGACACTGATATCATAAATTACAGACCTTCAATGACAATGCAAAGACCATGTTGGTAAGCAGCAAATTTGGAGACATAGTAGAATTCACAATATGAGAAAATTCCAGCAAAAAATGTGATCTTGAATTTTCCCCATTTGAGATTTATCAGAGAAAACCTCAAAAATGTGAATGAAAAAACGTGGCAACTCAAACCTGGCAAGATGCTATGTATGTCAAAGGGTGGTGTATTTTCAATAGTTATATTTTTAAAATGTAATGTAACAATACAATTTTTATTGCAATTCTGTTTTTTTACATGAATTGACCTGACCTCATTCCAAAAAATATTTTTTTTGTGGGCTGAATTTCAATTGGAATTCAAAGGTAAAAAAATGGCCTCCCAGTATTTACTGAACTGGCTCAGCCAGTCCAGATTTAATTTTTGCCAAAAGTGGTACGCAGTCACAATAATTGTTTGGAAATTGCTCAGATTGAATGACAAATCTTTGCATGTGTGACCTGACTCACTTGTTAAGCACAATTGTTATTCTCATAAGGTTCCAGTAGATACTTTGCCTCCCCACATATGACTTATGGCTTATGGCTTAGGGGGTTATCAAAGTTCAAATTTTTACACAAATTTCGATTATATTTTCAATAACTTGAAGAGCACAAAAACCTCAATAAACTCCAATGTAAAACGTGGCTTTCAAAAGCTTAATGTAGAAGTCAATGGGGGATGTCCTAGGCAGAATTCAATTTGAGATTTTTGAGTTTTCTTTTAAGTCTAAAACTCCCAAATATACGTTATTTGAGCTTGCAAACTCACTTGTTTTTTGTTATGCTTTTTTTCAATTGAATTGATTATATTTTGATTTTTAAATTTATAAGCAAATATTTAAGTTTGATTTAAATTCAAAGTAGAAAGAACCTTTAAACCTCACAAATTCGATTTTTGATAAACAAGGCCATTGGAGGAAATGTACTAAAATTCGTAAAGAGAACAAATGTCACTTTGTTTGGGGATAACAGAAGGTTTTATTTATATATGGCCCCCTGCCAGCGCTAGGCCTCCTGTACTGGGAGGGAGATCCCGGTACCAGGAGCCATGTTGTGGCATATGCATGCTCATAATGAGTGAATGCCGCAACTTGCTCATTATGCACATGATGTCAGAAGTGCATTTGCACATGCGCTCTGACTGACATGACCACTTGCACAGGGAGCTCACTCCAGGCACAAGTGTCCAATCGCTGGTGGGGTAATTTTTTTAAAAAAAAAATACTGTTCCCCCTAACCAGAGTGTGGGATCTCTTTTTATTAATACCGCACTTTCGGTTGGGTATAATATTTTTGCCCAACAGGTGCCCTTTAAGAAGTCCAGATGCGATTGAGTTTCCCCCAAAGTCCAGCAACTTCTTTTAAGGCCCTCAGTAAAGAGCGACTGAAGTTAATCAGAAGCCCTTTAAGAAGTGCTTGAAGGGGCGTTAACCTTTGGAACAAATGTAACAACTTTTTCAGGAAGAAGTTTTATTAAATACTGCAAACTATTGCACACTATAAAATGTGAAAGGCAAAGGGTTCACAAAATGTCCCCAAAGGCAAAATAGTGCACAATGAGAACATTTATTCACATTTCGAATAAATTTTTTTCATTAGTGACCCATTTGTGTTTTAAACTAGAATTTACATACTGAAGAAAAAGCAGTCATGGAGACATCTTTTAAAAATTCAAAAAGGAAATTTGATTTCCTTAATTTCCTAAAAAAATAGAATATTATTAATTTTAATGCAATGCTAGTCTATAGGGGGCTTCCAAACCCATTATCCAGAAAGCTCTGAATTGTAGTAAGGCCGCCTCTCATAGACTTCATTTTATCCAAATAATCCAAGTTTTTAAGAATGATTTAGTTTTTCTCTGGAATAATAAAACAGTACCTTGTACTTGATCCTATCATATAGTTAATACTTATTGGAAACACCGCCTATGGTATTTATTTAATATTTATATTATGGCATATTATTTATAATATTTTTAAATGGCAAATTTTCAAATTTTTTTACCGTTTCTTAATTGCATCAAAATGGGCTTTAAATTCTGTGTTTATGGAAACTTGCCTGTTACTTTTAACAGTCCCTTAGTCTTGGCAGATCTGTTTTAGACTCTGTTGCTGTTTTCCATCATTTCTTACTAGTTACTCCTGTGTTTTCCCCCAGCCTTGCTCTTTACTTGTGTTCATGCTCCTATATAGTGATGGGCAAATTTGGCCCATTTCGATTTGCCAAAAAAAAGAACGGCGAAAAATTTGCGAAACGGCGCCGGTGTCTTGTTTTTGATGCTGGTGAAAATGCACCGGCATCCAAAAAAAAGGAGGGCGGCGTTCATTTTTTTGACGCCTGGCGAATTTTCACGGCAGTTTCATGAATTTATTCGCCATCGGTGAATCGTGGGAATTAGCCACAAATTTGCGCCTGGGGAATGAATTCGCCCATCACTACTCCTAAACCTGGGACATCTTCCCTCTTTTGCACTCCTATGTTGTTTGTATCTATGTAAATCATTTTCCCTGTATCTGTTTTAGCTCTGTATCATTCACCCTGACTCTTTGATTTGACTTAATTGAAGCTGACCTTAAACTTACTTCTGCACTAGCTGACTGCTAGCTTGTATTTAAGCCCACTGGTCCTCCCATGGAATCTAACTTCTTTTGATGCTTATCAAGATGTAGATTCTCAAGACTGTGGATTGGTTATGCTTTGAATTTCCATGAATATTTACTGCATATGTTTCCTGTCCCTACCCATGTAACTTCGGTATTTTCTAGTCCACCCTGCTGCTTCAAATCCTAACTTCATGAAATCTGATCTAAACTAACACAAAGATAGGTAAAAGTCCCTGTCCATTTACACCACTTAACTATTCATAAGTGTAAAATAACAAAATATAAAGCAACAACATTTTTATGGTGTAGATTTTATTTCTAAATTACTGTTTATACTGCATATAATTCACTCTACCATGCAAAATTTCATTCCTAACCCAACAAGTGTATTTTTTAGTTGTAATATTGGTGTGTAGGCAGCCATCTTCAGGATGGAACTGCTTTCAGGTAGGCTATTGTTTTTCCTACTAAATGTAACTGAAGGAGTCACAGTGGGACATGGATCTTTAATATTGAGTGCTGTTCTTTTATATACCAGGGAGCTGTTATCTGGTTACCTTCCCATTGTTCTGCTGATGGCCTGCTGGGGGGTGTGGGGGGGTGATACCACTCCAACTTGTAGTTGCAGTAAAGAGCGACTGAAGTCAGAGCACAAGTCACATGACTGGGGGCATCTGGGAAACTGAATTTTGAAAAATGGATTTCAGTGGAGAAGTCTGCTTGAACAGCACGATTAACTGATGCATATTGAAAAAAACAGGTTTTCCCATGACAGTATCCTTTAAGTACAGTGGACGATAGATATTGGGCCGAGATCTCACCAAAGTCCATTCTTTGCCTCCAGAGAAATACCATGGCACTACTTTAATGGCTACAGCCGGTGACTTAATAACTTAAGAAAATCCCTGAAACATATATTCCCATTCTTCCAATAAGTAGTAAAATGAAATAAAAGCTCTCTCAAGAACTTGCAGGAAAACTAGTTGTGCCTCAAATATTGCCAGTATTGAAATTATTATCAACATTTTAAAAGTGCACAATTTAGCTTATAGTAGGATCCTTGCCATTATTAGTACCTGATATTACACAGTTAACAAGTTTATCTTTGAACTACTTAGCATTTTAAGAGGTTTAGCCACTAAATCCTGTAATCCAGATAGCTAAAACCCCACAACATACTGCTTTTAATTTTTAAGAAGTGTCTGTCATAGTATAAGAGGGATACTATGAGTTGAAACATATCTATATCCTTTTAATTGTTCAGGCGATTCCCCTTGCAGTCCCACAAAGGGTTCCATAACTTATTGTTGATCAGTCTAAGAACCCACAATGTCAAAAAATGGAATAGGAATTTCTATTTTCATTTTTTGAGCAGAATAAGAATTTTGCAATGAAATGTTCATAATAAGACTGTTATTGCATTGCAAAATAAAAATTTGCACTGACGCAAACTATAAAGCACACAGTTTTTCAGTTACTGGGTTTACAAAAAAAAATCTTTTCATACAGAGGGATACATTTTCACATTGTGAATATTTTCCCATCACCAACTTCTATTACATTCCCCTGATGTTGTTTTATTACACTTTTCCTACAGAGAATCAAGACTTCCCTGAATGCATAATGGACACCCTAGTTTGGTCACTACATATACATTAAAGGGGTTACTTACTAAACTCCGAATGCAAAAATCACGAAAATTTTTTGATTTTTTTAAATAAAATCTGACTTTTAAAAAAATCACAAATTTTCCAGGAATTTATTAAACCCTGCGGATGGAAAAGTCAGAATCTGAAAATCCGGCATCTCAGACCTGTCAAGGTTGCATATAAAGCTGGCCATAGACGCAAAGATCTGATTGTACGAATCCTCAATCGGCTGATGTGTTCTTTTACTACTTTATTTGATCTGAATAGTTAGTTGCAGGTTGGGGATTCCAACGATCGGATCTTTGCATCTATGGCCAGCTTAAGTCAATGGGAGAAGTCCCAATGATCTTTTGAAAAACTCGAAAATCATAGTTTTCAGGTGATAAATCCGAAAAAATCTTGAAAATCTGATGAAAAATCCAAAAATCTTGAAAATCTAATTTTTTCCTGCAAAGAAAATTTTCGGGAAAATGTAATAATAATTAAGTACAAAAAAACAGAGCAGATTTGATCGGAGTTTGTAGCAGAAAATATTGAGATAAATTCAGACTTTGATAAATAACTCCCTAAATATACAGTATAAATCTATTTATATTAAATATTGGCATATTATTTAATTTTAAATTATTTTTAGTTTACTTAAGGGATGTAGATCCAAATTATAGAATGGTTAATTATCCGGAAAACCCCAGGGCCAGAGCATTCTGAATAACAAGTCCCATACCTTTACTTCTGTAAACTGAAATATTACATTGATGCTAAATATTTTCCATGCAATTTGCATTGCAAATGAAAAGCTCAGAACAAATGTGGCACTGCTTTTTTTAAGGACACATTCTTTAGTGTAGTTTATATGCAAATATATCACTTTTAAACCATCGCTCTTTAAATATCATACCGTAGACTTCCATATAAAAATAGTTTTTAGTGGGAAGTTAAATCTTTTAAATTCAGCATAGTTGGGCCAGTAATGCAATATACTACTAGTGATGGGCGAATAAATTCACCAGGCACAAATTCACTGCGAATTTCCTCGTTTCGATGCCAGCGAATACATTTATGAAAATGGCGTCAAAAAATTTTGGACACACGTCGGAAAAGTTGCTTGCGTCAAAACCGACACATGACAACATTATTCGGACGCCCATTGACTTTAACGACAGCGTCAAAATTGATGTGAGTGCATGAATTGACGCGGGCATCAAAATTGAGGCGCCCGTAAAAATTTGAGTTTCCCATTTTTCGAAGAAGCAAAACGGGACAAATTCGCCCATCACTATATACTACCTGTCTGAGAACTGCATTATATTAAAAATGATGATAATGAAAAGGAGGGCATTAAAATTCAATGAAGGACCACATCCAGCCTTTACAGACCACTTTAAATGACTAATTCTCTTATTGCTTTAATTGCTGAGAAGAAACTATATTTAGGCTGAAATGAGTGAACTTCCCAATTGCGATTGAGGTGGCCTTTTCAATAAACAGCGAACAGGTAAATATAAAATAGATAGGCTAATGAATTAAACAAATATTTGCATTCTTCCAATTTTGTAAATTTCTTTTATGACACAAAACGTGATCCCTAATAAATGTCGATGTTAAAAACACCACTTTCTCACACTTCCCAAAAAAGAAAGATTTTATGAAATAGAACCTCTTTGGCTTTTTTCCCCCCTCTAATTTGGTATATCGTTCTGTTTGTCTTGGCAGTTTTGTATGTGTGGGAAAGTGTAAAATTTAAGTGATTGGGAAATCGAAATAGTTCCAAAAAAACCTCAGCAAGGTTATAGAGAGGGCGAGTATTTTAATTTCACACATTTGCTTATTTTTTTTTGGGGGGGGGGCTGGCATTTAAGGGAAATTGAAGGGAAATTGAATATAATAAAAAAACACAAGCTGTTCTTGCATGAAAATTAATATTTAGAAAAAAAATTATATATATAGGCATGGGACCTGTTATCCAGAATGCTTTGGACCAGGGCTTTCCAAATAATGAATCTTTCTGTTATTTGGATCTTCAGAAATTAAGTATTGTATACTAAAGAATCATGTTAACATTTAATAAACCCAATAGGCTGCTTCCATTAAAGGGATTCTGTCCTGATTTTTATGCTGTATTTTTTATCTCTAAATGACACTGTTTACACTGCAAATAATTCACTCTACAATATAAAATTTCATTCCTGAACCAGCAAGTGTATTTTTTTTTAGTTATAATATTGGTGTGTAGGTGCATCTCGGGTCATTTTGCCTGGTCATGTGCTTTCAGAAAGAGCCAGCACTTTAGGATGGAACTGCTTTCTGGCAGGCTGTTGTTTCTCCTACTCAATGTAACTGAATGTGTTGCAGTGGGACCTGGATTTTACTATTGAGTGCTGTTCTGTTTTTGAACATCCCTTTAAGGATTAATTATATCTTACCTTGGAATATGTACAATTTACAGTTTTAAAATTACAGAGAAAAAGGAAATCATTGTTAAAAATTTGGAATATTTGGATAAATTGGAGTCTATGGAAGATGGCCTTTCATAGATGGTCTTTGGATAACGGGTTTTCGGATAAAGGGTCCCATACGTGAGAATATATATGTGTATATGTGTATATATATATATATATATATATATATATATATATATATATATATATATATATATATATATATATATATATATATATATATATACAGGTATGAGATCTGTTACCGGAAACCCATTATCCAGAAAGGTCTTATTAAGAGAGGTGCCAAGCTAAGGGTTCTGGATGAGCAGAGGGGCACGATTGTAAAGCAAAAGGGCAAAAGGTCTCAGTACAAGGAGTAGACAGAAGGAGTAGTCAAATCAGGCCGGGTCGGTGCAGGCAGAATACAAATGGAGTTAGACAGGCAAGTGTCAAAAACTGGGATATCAATCAAGAAGAGTCAAGGCAGGCACTGGTAAGGGTCCTGTTATCCAGAATGGATCTTTCTGTAATTTGGATCTTCATTCCTTAAGTCTACTAGAAAATCAAGTAAACATTAAATTAACCCAATAGGCTGGTTTTGCTTCCAATAAGGATTAATTATATCTTAGTTTGGATCAAGTACAAGTTACTGTGTTATTACTACAGATGAAAAGGAAATTGTTTTTAAAAATTTGGATTGTTTGAATAAAATGGAGTCTATGGGGCAGATTTACTAACAGGAGCAGATACCAATTCGCTAGTGAAACAGACCATCGCTATCTATTGCCACAGAACTTTTCTACAACCAAGTCTTTACTCATCGAAGTAAAATCGTTCGATCGTACGCTAAAATCGATTTAATCATATGACTGAACGATTTTACTTTGATCGTTCGATTGATAGTCGAATTTCGAAGTATTTTACACTTCGAAATTCGACCCTTAATAAATCTGCCCCTTATAATAAAGACGTCCCTACAACTTTAAACTTCGCACCTTCTGCAAACCGACCGAAGCGCAAGATCACTAGCGAAGTTTGGCACAAATAAATTATATCGCATCTTCGCTATGAAATGCTCAAACAGTCGAAGTAACGCTAGCGAAAAGTCGCTAGTAGTGATGGGCGAATTTGCGCCGGTTTGCTTCGCCGAAAAATTTGTGAATTTGGCGCGAAATTCGTGAAACAGCGAAAAATTCGCGAAACGCCGCCGGCGTCTCGTTTTTGACGCTGGTGTCCGTTTTGTGGGAAAAATTTTGTGGCGCTGGCGAATTTTTGACGAAAATTTTAGTGGGTGTTTGGCGAATTTATTCGCTGGCTGCGAATTGCGCAAATTCACCGTGAATTCGCGCCTGGCGAATAAATTCGCTCATCACTAGTCGCTAGCGTTCGATGCCCGGGACAAAACACATTTTAGTGAATTAGCGTATTTGTAGCGTATTTATGCCTGGGGAAAATTCACCTGTTAGTGAAACTGCCCCTATGGGAGATAGCATTTCCTTAATTCAGAGCTTTCTGGATAACAGGTTTCCAGATAACGGATCAAATACCTGTACAGGGCATGCTTAAACTCGACAATTTATTTGTTGGTATTTCATGGGTCTGTTCTTTGCCATTACTGTTTTATTCACTTCTGGAATACACACACACTATTGACGAGAAGTTCAATTGATGAAGTTATTTCCTTGTATAGGCTTATAGGCCATTCTTAAATTGGAGGATCTTTAAGGCCATTGAACAATGACGTTCCAATGCAAGGCAGAATCTGCAATCATATCCCATTTTTTAATTATTTATTGCATATTTCTATTTGATGCATAAAGCAATGATAATAAAGGTGCCTTTAAAATGTATCTTACTTACCAATTCTGCTCTGTTCACATAAAAGGCAGTTTTTAGTTAGGGGCATAAACGTCCTGCTGGTTATAGCTGGATTTGTTAGGCATTGGTTTCCTTTTCATGAACAGATAGTGCAGTGTCAACAAAAAATGCTCCAGTGACATTTCCCTCTCTCAATTACATGGAGGCTTTTCACTACCAGTGTAAAATACATATTGTGCCTCGGCAAGATTCATTGTACTGAGGTCAGCTGGAACTTATTGTCCCTGCTGCTTTGGAACAAGACAAAACTGACATCTGTAAGATTTGCTGTTAAATAATACAAAGCAGGGCTTGTATGGAGTAATACAAAGTAATAAAGAAGAAAGGAAAATGCTATATTAGTGTCGAAACTGCTGCACACGGGATAATACAGGTTCTACAACATAGGTTGCACTTTCCAGCTGCACCTCTTTTATAAACCAATTTTTCATGAAGCTTAAAGATCTTTCATGTAGGAATAAACATGGATCTAGGTTTTGTCTTGGGCTGTATCGGAAAAATAAAAAGGCTTGTACTTTTCCATCAATGACAAAAACCATGATCATCGTTTAAAAAAAAAAATGAAATAATTATTATGAAATGCGCTTTCACATCAGTCAAGCAATATCACGTTTAAAATGAAACCCAGAAATAAATCGAATTACTAAAATAAGGCCTTATTGTGTCCTTTAATTTTCTTGCATTAAACAGGGATCTTCTAATAAAGCAGCCATAATTGGGATATATGGGGAACAGCTAGCTCGCTTCTCTAATATAAATGTGTTACACGCATCTGCTCACAGTCCTGACTTGATGCACAAGTGAATCAAATTATAAAATAAAGCCCTAAAAAGGCTTTTGTGTTCCCAAATCATGACCTAGGATAAAGATCTTCCCTCGCCTGAAGTTATAGAAGGGAAAGCAAGGGTTAGTTGCAGATATATATATTTATATTATTACAAATCATTTGTGCTGTTATGTGGTTCTCTGCCGAAAAATTGTTTTACCTCCCTGTAGTCTCCAAAAACCATAAAACAGATTCTGCGCTGAGCTCTGGAAAGCTGTGCATAAATCCATCTATTGCAAGCTGGGAACCAGAAGAGCTTGGTTTGATGCCAATCTCATCTCCCTATGCCCCAGGTACCAAATGACACTGGAAACTCTTTTTGGCAGAGATTTATGTTGGATCATTTATCATGGAAAAGGCAGCCAGTAACTATACCTTTTCTGTTACATTTTTCTGCATCCGGTCCAGGTTAATTTTTTTTATTTTTTATCCGAAGTCTTCATCCCTCAACATTCATCACATTTCTAAACTATTTTGGTTTCAGCAAAAAAATATTTATTTTGGCATTCCTGAGACATTGATATATTGCTCTAATTGTATTTTTATTGTTAACAGTAACTTTTATACTTTATATCAGCGGACAACAATAATCCGCATTATTGACAACAGTTATGCCCTTAGGGGTTAATGGAAGGAAAATTTATTGCTCTAAATGACAAAAAAAGTGTCAGGAGACTGCAGTTATGAGCTGCAAATGAACTTGATATTTGCAATCCAAAATAAGTCCCATTGTTTCTTGAGAATGAATCTAATTCTGTGACACTGAGATGTCAGGTGTGATTTTTCATTATTATATTCTTTGTTTTGCACCATAAGGTCATTGTAGACAAAACACAATAAAACAAAATAACTAGGCTAAAATATAGGTGAAAAAAAAATGTTTAAATATCATGTCAAAGGGCTTATATAATGGAATGAAATAATATTCACTGGTTTGTAAGTCTGATTATGTCTATATGGGACCTGTTATCCAGAATGCTTGGAACCTGGGGTTTTCCAGATAACAGATCTTTCCATAATTTGGATCGTCATACCTTAAGTCTAGAAAATCATTAAACATTAAGGGGCCGATTCACTAAGGGTCGAATATCGAGGGTTAATTAACCCTCGATATTCGACTAGGAATTAAAATCCTTCGACTTCGAATATCGAAGTCGAAGGATTTAGCGCAGATAGTTCGATCGAACGATCGAAGGATAATTCCTTCGATCGAACGATTAAATCCTTCGAATCGAACGATTCGAACGATTTTAATCCAACGATCGAAGGAATATCCTTTGATCAAAAAAAGTTAGCCAAGCCTATGGGGACCTTCCCCATAGGCTAACATTGACTTCGGTAGCTTTTAGATGGCGAACTAGGGGGTCGAAGTTTTTTTTAAAGAGACAGTACTTCGATTATCGAATGGTCGAATAGTCGAACGATTTTTAGTTCGAATCCTTCGATTCAAAGTCGTAGTCGAAGGTCGAAGTAGTCCATTCGATGGTCGAAGTAGCCAAAAAAAAACTTTGAAATTCGAAGTTTTTTTACATCGAATCCTTCACTCGAAGTTAGTGAATCGGCCCCTAAATAACCCTAGGCTGGTTCTGTTTCCAATAAGGATTAATTATATCTTAATTTGGATCAAGTACAACTTACTGTTTTGTTATTACAGTGGAAAGGGAAACACTTTTTAAAAATTTGGATTATTTGTATAGAATGGAGTGGAGACACCCTTTCTATAATTCTGAACTTTCTGGATAACAGGTTTCCGGATAACCATACTCATACTTGTAATGATAATTAAAAGCGCATATAAAACCCACTTGATTATTTTGCATAGGAGTATATGCAGCCACAATTAAACCTAAAATAATTTGGTTTATTTTGAGCCATGTTACATTATATAGCATGGCAAATATCTACAGATAGAAATGGCTGCTATAGCTTTACCTGCCCCTTTTGAATAACCCTTGCTATTAAATATATACATTTCTGGCTTAGACCACTTTGAATAACCCTTGCTATTAGATAGACTAGTCAAGAATAGCCAAAGAGTTGAATAACCCTTACTATAAAATATGTATGGCATAGCCTAAGAACCTTTTTTAGAGTAACCCTGGCAATTAGATGAGCCAGCCAGGGATAGTCTAAGATACTTCTTTTGGATAACTCTTGCTATTAGATAAACTGATTTGGGAAGGCTAAGATACCCCTTTGGAATGACCCTTGCTATTAGAGAAACCAGCCAGGGATAGTCTAAAGCTGGCCATAGATGCAAAGATCCGATCGTTTGAATCCTCGAACGATCAGACTTCCCCATCTCCAGACCTGCCACTAACCTTTCAGATCAAATAAAGTAATAAAAGAACAGATCAGCCGTTATGTTCTGCCCCTGACAGCAATCGTACGAAAGTTATGTCCGACAAAAGCTAGTGACAGTCTCCCACTGAAAATCATACGATCGGCAATACATGCAGAGATATAATCAGCAGCCGACAGAAATCTTTTAACCTTGTTAAACCGATCTCCATGGGATGAGAAATGTCGGCACTCTACACACACGGTCCAAAAATCGTACAAATCGAGGATTCGCACGATCGGATCTTTGCGTCTATGGCCAGCTTAAGATACTTCTTTTGAATAACCCTTGCTATTAGATAAATCAATTTGGGAAAGGCTAAGATACCTATTTGGAATGACCCTTGATATTAGAAAAACTGGCCAGGGATAGTCTAAGCTACTTCTTTTGGATAACCCTTGCTATTAGATATACTGATCTGAGATAGACTAAGATACACCTTTTGAATAAGCATTGCTATTAGATAAACCAATCTAGGATAGCCTGAGATATCACTTTTGAATGTCCCTTGCTATAAGGGAAACCTGGTTGCATCTTTACAGCCTTGTCCATTTCCTTGGCTATGGTGCAATATAAATAGAGAGAGGTTTGCGTACTGGGATGAAACAGAATGTCCCAGTGTGGTCAATTGACAAGAAAGGGTTACAATGCTCAGTATTCATTTTTGCAAATGTCCTCGTCCTGATACAACTTTACTCATGTTAATGCAGTGCACCTATGTTCCTTGTCCTAAAGAGCTCACAATTTTTACATTAACAAAAAAAGAAAGATGAAGGCTGCAACATTAGCTTATGCAAAACAATGGCCAGTGCTTAGGCACTTATGATTAAGATCAAGATAAGCAATTAAGTCTTATAAACAAGATCCCGTTTATCAACTTAACAGCACTTTAATTTCCCTATTTTCTTTATCTGAAGGCCTGAGCTGAGGGTAATATCAAATGAATACCAGCATGTGAATCCAATTTGAAATGAAAAGTAACGTCTGAATAATAGAACGGCATTCTCATTTCCTAATACTCTGTTTTTTTACTACTTTGCATTCAACTGTGAAAAGTCTTTTAAAACTCTGAACAGCAGTAAAACTTGAATGAATTTTTGACCCATTATTGCATAGCGGGTGCGCTTTCCAAGTTCCATACACTGCCAAGTTCTCCCCACCTAATATTTCCACTTTAATTGTGCCACTTGAGAAATTTACGTGCCTCAAAATATGGCATGAATCTTACGCTTATTGCAGTATCATTAGCAGCAACATTTAAGCAACATCTGTGTGCTATAGAACTAATTGAACTAGCAGAAGTGGCAGCTGTAAATCCACAGGAAGATGGCAGTTTTCACCCAGCACTGCTGAGTTAGCTAGTAACTGTCAGCCTGTTCCTGCAATCTGCTCTCAAGTACTATGGTGCAGGCACACAATGTCCAAAAAAATACAGCAAGTAGGCTAATGATCCTATTAACCACTTTGCTGCACCAATTTGGCTGTTCTTCCAGATTTCTTGTTGAATTTCATTAAATAATTCTCCATTTCAGCTTCAGGTCCAAAAATAGCCATGTCTCAACTTAAACTCCTTACCTGACCGGTGTAAAATTTGTTTGTCTGAACAAACTCAGCATTGATCTTTGTTTTTTCTTATTTAATATATTTTCCAATCCTTCCCGCTAAAAAAAATGATCACACATGGCAAGGGCGAAAAACAACTTTCGAGCTGACAGTAACGTTTGTATCTGAAGAAATTAAATGTTATTGCTTGAGACATTGCGATGTAATAATCAATAGGAGAGAATAAAATGTTTTGTCTGTTTGGGTAACAGCTATAGACTTCACAGCTCAACAATAAATCTTTGTTTGCTGAGCTAAACACGGAAGAGAATGTTCGATGATGAACTCCAATGAAAATATTTTAATCGCTGTGATGTATTAGCAATCATTAATGCTCTGAAAGGACCCAATTAGCATTTCTATGGATAGAAAACATGTTTTTGATTGAATTTTTAATACATGCAGATCCGTAGCGTTGCTCACGGAGCCGGTCCGTTGTTTATAATAATACGCGTGCTTGCCGCACTCTTCATTCGTTTTGTGTCTGTTCGTCGGAAATAGAGGGTGTCTAATGACTGTTTTAGGGATTCCTGAGAAATCATGTTTTTAACACCACTGACTCGCTTGCTGTAAAAGCAGTTGTTGGATACACTTGTTCTCTTCCAATTGCTTGGCCCTTAGACAATTATGTAACTGGTATATTTAGATGCACTCAAGTGTGCTGAAAATACACAAAAGAAGACCTCTTTCAATGTATGATGACTGGTGTGTTTGCCAACAACCCAACTTCATTAGAAATTTGGCACGTCCACTTGACTACCATGTGACACACCGTTAACTGTGGATATTTGCAGTCTTAATGTACAAGTACTTAGGGACTGAACTGATAAGGGAAAACTGCTCTAAATGTGCTGAGCTACACGCCTTCGGTAACAAAGGAACTCGCAGGATTGAAAATCAATAGTCATGTGACAGTTTAAAGGTTAAGGGTCCGCTGAATTAACTCCCCCATCCAAGTATACTTTGTTGACGATGTTTTTTTACTGATCTGACACACTGTAGATGCGTTACATCTGTTAATCAGCATTCATTAGCAGTTAACGAAAATGGACGGGGCCTTTAAAAAGTATCGAGGTTTGTGAGACTTTTAAGACATACTTTTGAATTTATTTGGATGGTCTGGTTATTGTCAAGGAACCACTTTCTAAACAAGTTGAAATACTTAAAAAATTTGACTGTTTTTCTTTAGCACCAACATGTTCCTCACTGCTTGACGGAGATTATATATCAATTCTTGCCCAGGTGGAGATTAGAATTTAGGTCTCAACCACATTCAGGAGCCATTTCAATTGTCTATATATTTTGCGGTGTCCGGAAACTGGAGTATCCTGAGGAAGTCCATATAGGAAGAAGATACAAACTCACTGTGGATAATGCCCTGTGTGAATGGAACTTAGGACCAGTGCAGCAAAGCTGTGCGTCTTATCTCAGAACCACTGTATTGTCCATATACTTTTATAAATACATATCTATGCCATCGTTATTTGACAGCAGACACTCTTTCTCTCTGGACTGAAAACTCAACACCTATTTTCCTGCAGGGAGTTCATCATCCAGATCCCTCAAAAGTTTCCATTTGGACCTCACCTGATGCCCATTACTAAGGTCTGTCTCAGATTTGAAGATATTTATGTATGTAAGTTGATGGAGTGCCGATTACCTTCTCTATGAATCGAAGATCACAGTTATTGAGGTGTCCAAACCAAGATAAATTCCTAGATCAAGGGGTCGAATATCGAGGGTTAATTAACCCTTGATATTCAACTATCGAAGTAAAATCCTTCGACTTCGAATATCGAAGTCGAAGGATTTAACAAATTTCGTTCGATCAAACAATTCAAAGGATTTTAATCCAGCCATCGAACGATTTTCCTTCGATCGGAAATTACTTAGAAAGCCTATGGGGAAGGTCCCCATAGGCTAACATTGGTGCTCGGTAGGTTTTAGCTGGCTAAGTAGCTAGTCAAAGTTTTTTTTAAAGAGACAGGACTTTGACTATCGAATGGTTGAATAGTCTAACTATTTTTAGTTTGAATCGTTCGATTCAAAGTCGTAGTCGAAGGTCGAAGTAGCCAATTCGATGGTCGAAGTAGCCAAAGAAATACTTCGAAATTCTAAGTATTTTTCATTCTAATCCTTCACTCGAGCCCCCTAAAGTACAAAATTCAAGAGGTAAGGTGATGAAAAGATCACTTAGATATTCTCTTAAATTAGTTCTCATTGCATCCAATCTTGAGCAGATAATTGTGCCAGAATATAAATGCACCAGAGGGCTTCTAGTGCTTGGACACTGTTGTCTACATTCCAGGAATAAAGACAAGTCAAAGTGAGTCAGTATTGATTGTGACTCACTATGTATACTGAATGAGTCATTTGAGCATATATTGTCCAGTATTGATTGTGACTCACTATGTTCTTAGGCCATAACCAATGTCCTACTATAACTTCAATTGTAATGTGCCATTTCATTTCTATTACTTAGGTGTCTTTGGATCACGTTATGCTAAAATATATAAAACAATAGGAAACAGCAATTAAAGAAAGAAATAAAAGCTATAGACATATGATCCAATGGCCATACAATTGGATAATAAGTAATTTTACCATATCGATGGATAGGCAAATTGTATTTAAATCCAATATTTACAGTATGTGCTAAGTGGTCTACAAGGATTCTTATAAAGGGGCGTGACCACTGCAGTTTCCGGATGCCCTAACACATGTTCCAAAGGCAGTCTTGTCTTTACTACTTGCCGTGAGGACAGGGCCCTCTTTTGGCCTTCAAACACTGGCACTCACTACCTTGGCATTTGAATGACTTAGACTTCCTCTGCTTTTGCACGTGCTACATAATTATATCTGTACTATTTTAATATTCAGAGGAAAGTTGCAATCTGAGGTTAATGGCACGTGGTGTTTTTGCTTTTAGGGAGTACCACTGTGGTCAAAAGACTCTTCCCCATTTCTTACTGGAAACACTTTGCTGGTGGCAAATGTTGGCTGTGACAAGCAACTCTTGGGAAGGCCAGAGCAAGCCACAATTCTCTCTGAGCACAATGCCAAACCTGTGGCTGATATACATTGCTGCAACTTAAGTAGAAGATAGAAGGGGTCATTTGTAGTGATGAGTGAATTTGTTCCATTTTGCTTCAGCGAAAATCTTGTGAACTTCCGGACAAAAAATTCACAAAACTTGAATATTGACGGCGGCGTCAATTTGCGGGCGTCAAAATCGCCGCTGGTGACAAAAAAGCTTTTTCGCAGCAAATTTTTGTGGCAATTTCGCTAATTTATTCGCTGGGGGTGAAACATGGCAATTTGTCGCAAATTCACGCCTGGCGAATAAATTCGCCCATCACTAATGCCTGCAGCAATTCTATTATGTGCAGGGTGGTGTACAAAATGCAGAAAACACAGTGAATTGCAAACCACCCCTAGTTGCAGAGTCGAAGGTAGAAAAGAAACAAAAACAGAGCAAACAAGTCACAAGACTAAAGTATTTCAATCCAGCCTCTTGATATAAGCATTTGACCAGATCTTAGGGTGCAGCAAGGAAATACAATAAACAGAACTTTAAGTAGATGTTCATCATATTGAATGTCAGTTCTGGGACATATATTTGTTTCAGAAATGAGTTAAAAATAAAACTTTGCTGTTAGGAAACAGAAATTTACACAATAATATGTAACACTATTCAATTGAAGAAGATCTGAAAAAGTAGAACAAAAGGATGACAGTTTCCCTTTAAACACCGATCTCCTAATTGATTCTCCAGTTCGGTTAAAGCTCTGGCTTGGTATATTAGCTACAAAGCTATTTCTACTTGTCAAATAAAACTGAAGGATCTTTACAATAAGATGAGATAATATGATATATAATTTTTATTCACTTAGTGACATTTTGCTAACTTATAGACGGGCTTTTTATTGTTGCTGAAATTATTTTTACTGATTTCATCTCCATCACAGAAGGCACGTTTAATGCTACAGTGTCAGCAACCAATAGATTTCTTCCTATTGACCACTGACGTGCGGAGACTGCGGTGACGGCGAAATATTACTGCACAGACATTTTTTTTTTTCTTGTAACAGCTTTTTTTTTTTTTTCTACCAGCCAAGTTTACAGTAACTACCCAAGGATGCAATTTATCATTGCGAAGCCCCGTGTTAATTATATGACGAATTTTGTAGAAATAAATTGAGTTGATTTTCCAGAAGAAAGGTATATAAATAAAGCATTTAAGAACTGATTAATCACCAAGCCACTTAAGGGAGACAGCGCGGCACACACTTTATATAAGCTCTCTGCGATATGTAAAATAAATATTTATTGGTAGGAGCAGAGGGAAGGTGAGGAGGGTTATGCAGCCATCACTTAAAATTAGTTCATTTAGACGCCTAATAGGAAAAATTGCCAGACTTTCCCTTTAGTTTTAGAAGGGTTATGAATAGTCAGGAAGCAAGTATTTAGCAGGTCACAAGGAGCTATGAAATTTCTTGGATGTATTTTGCTATGTGTATTTTTGTAATTAATGTAAAAGTAAATGTCTCAGGCAGGAGGGAGGCACCACATGCTGAACAGAAGAAAATGTTACAATAATACACAATTTTATGTAACTGCAGGCACCCTATGATGTACTGTAATACAGAGGTAGGAACAGCTCACTTGGGTAAACTGGCTAAATCTGCACCTGGGCAGCAACCAATAGGTGATTAGCTTTTTTCTTTTTGATTGGTGATTGTTCTAGTACAAAATTGGCCACTGTTATTATCTGAGACCAAGTTGACTCTTATACAGATGATGCTAGTGACATTTACAGGCCAATTAATGTACACTTAGGGGCATATTTATCAAGGGTCAAATTTAGAGTTTATGGGAGTTTATAAAAACTCCCATAAACAACTCCCATAGGGGCAGATTTATCAAAGGCCCGAGGTTAATTTCCGAATTCAAAAAATTCAAATTTCGAGCTATATTTTGTGTACTTTGACTAGGGAAGAGTCCAAATTCGATTTGAATTTGAAAAAAATTCGAAAACGTAAACATCGAAATTTATCATGTACTGTCTCTTTAAAAATTTGACTTCAACAATTCGCCGAATTGCTGTTTTAGACTATGGGGGACCTTCTAGAACCTATTTGGAGTCAATTGGTGTACTTTGAAAAATCAACGTTTTTTCTTTTTTGGGAAAAACTTTGATTCTAATTTGGTCGAATACGATATTACGGCCCAATGAGGACCTATTCGATTGAGAGCAGACCTATTCGGCCAAAAAAAACTTTGACTTAATTTTGTTTGGTCTTTTTGAATTCGAATTTCAAAGTTTTTCAAATTCGACCCTTGATAAATTAAACTCCCATAAACTCGAAATTCCAAAAAAAAAAGACCATTCAAAATGTAAATTTAAAAATTTAGAATTTTTTTAAATTCAGGTGAATAGGATTGACCCGCAAACTCGAATCGAATTTAAATCTCATTAGATTACAGTTTTTTCATCAAAAAAAAGTCATTTTTTATTTTTAACATTTTTTTTCAAAAGTCTACCAAAGGAGGTCCCCCATAGGCTAAAACACCAATATGGTGAATAGTTGAATTTGAATTCTTAAAGAGACAGTACACAATACATTTCTAAAATAGAATTTTAAATTTTTTTAAACTCGTATTGAATTTAGTCTATTCCCTAGTAAAATTACACTAAAATAAACTTTAAATTCGAATTTAAAAATGAAAATTTGTAATTTGACCCTTGATAAATCTGCCCTTAACTGTCATAAAGGTTGTAAGGACCATGGAATCAGCAAGCAGTATGCAATGAGACATTTTACTAAAGTTCAAATAAAAATATTAATTCTAGTTTGGTGCCAGTCAAACCCTAGAAGTAATTTGAATGCTAACAAGGTGGCCAGCCTCATTGTACCTAATTCAGCTTTATAGCTGCTGAAACAACACAAGGCCTCTGAATGTTCTACACAGTTGGGTAGATGTAGTCTCTAGTGCAGATAAGTCTAAAGAAACTGGCGTATATTTCAAGAATACTTAGAAAGTCCAGTTAGTTACTATAGACGTATCCCTACTAGATACTGTATATCATGATATGGTTTTCTTTTATGTACAAATCTATGCTTTTGGTCCAACTAGTCAGTGCATCCTTTAGCTCATAACAAGGTTATAGATATGTGAAAGCATGACAGTAATAGTATTTAGTAATTTAGTTGCTAGATTACCATATATACTCGAGTATAAGCCGAGTTTTTCAGCCCCCTAAAACGGTCACCGGTGTCTAAGACTAGTCGCCGGCATCCAAGAATAGTCACCTGTGTCCAAGCATAGTCTCCAAGAATATTCGCCGGCGTCCAAGAATGGTCGCCGGCATCCAAAAACGAGACGCCGGCACCTCCAATGGGAGCAGAAACCCTCAATTTTTTGAGTGAATCTTACCAGAAGCTGCTGCATTTCTCACCCTAGGCTTATATTCAAGTCAATAAGCTTTCCCAGTTTTTGGAGGTAAAATTAGGTACCTTGGCTTATACGCGGGACTGCTTATACTCGAGTATATACAATATCAAGTTCAGCAAATTAATGAAGGTCTATCTCACCAAAATTGACTTTCAAGTTGGTTTTCACAAGTATCTAGGTGAACAAATAATCTTTTCCCCAAAATTTTACCATAACTGGTCTTCAGACATGGCCTAACGAGAAACCGCTTTGGTCCTCTGAAGTGTAAATTGTGACCACACAAGAGCTGATTATGAGATTGTAACTTTTCTAAATGTTAAACAGCAGGACATGGTAAAATGAGAGAAGGAACAACAAAGTTATTACACTTTGACTCAAAGAAACCAGCTTCTGGGGATGCTTCTTGTGGTAGAATCTTTTGACCATAGACAAGTCCCTAAAAATGAAGGATTGAGGCACCAAACCGAGGGCTGACTGAAAGGATCTTGTCCTACCCTAAGGAAGGCCTTACAGCTTAGTGCATGTGTAATAAATAGGTGGGGAGATTGATAACATCAGCCGCACCTCCACCACTGTGACCACAACCAAATGATTCATGGGGATGAAAAAAAGCAAAACTGGGTGACCAAATTAACAGCAGTTTATGAAACAGTTACACTTTCGTAAAACAGAAACAAATATGCCGTCTCAGCTCTAGTACAAATGAAGAACATAACAAAAAAACACACCATTATTTATATATTAGAAAAAGGCTCTGTTGATGAAAATATAATCAGCAACTTCAATAAAAGAGTAAGAAATAATAAAATAAGAAATAAAAAAACTGCAAAGGCGTCATTTTATTTGCAAATAGTTCCATTCAGTCATTATTTTGGTGCGACTTTCAATATTCCAGCTGCACACAGAGCTCTGGTTACACCTATGCACCTTTGAATATTTGGATATTAAAAAGAGTTGTAACGCATAACACATAAAGGTTATTTTGCTAGTTCAGTTGTTAAAAATATATTTACTCTAGTAAAAGCTGTAAAGCAACTTTGCCAGGTTCCAGCTTTAATATTGATCTGAAAATATGGTTTTGCTTCTGTTTCTTTCTGAAATTCTCTTTTCATTTGTCACCAGCTCAGTGGGACTCTGTGTAAACTCATGAAACATAAGAATATGACTATGTGGGTAATGTAATAAAGAGTCAAAAGTTTGCTTCAGGTTTAGCAGTCTTCAGTAACCAATAAGCAGATACTAATTACTGTTAACCTGTTTGTAAACATCTGATTTAAAGTGTTGGTTTCTTCAACCATTTATCAAAGTTGGGATATACTTTTCCTGAAAACTGACTAGATCTCCAAAGTAGACACCAAGCCAGATGCAAAAGAATGCTTGAGTTACAATCATTAGTGATGGGCAAATTTGGGTTGTTTGGCAAAATTCGCAAAACGTAGAAAAATTAGCAAAATGGCGCCGGCGTCTCGTTTTTGACGCCGGCGTCCGGTTTCTTTGACACTGGCAAATTTTCATGGCGCTTTCACAAATTTATTCACCGGAGGCAAATCGCGGGAATTCGCCGCAAATTCGAGCCTGGTGAATAAATTCGTCCATCACTAACAATCATCCTTACTAACTCTAGTGCAATCATCTCACTGGGAGGTAATGATCATATGTATCCAACAACAGAGTCAAGAGTTAGTCATGAATAGGGCAATGGCCCTCCAGGACCTGGGACAAACATTTTATCGTATAATGTTGAATATCCCATCATGCTTTTAACTCTCACTCCAATTACTTGTAGACATATAATAAAAATTAAACTACTCTATAGTGAGAAAGGGAGAGACTAGCTGGGACATTCACTAAGATTCGTTGTTGCGCCAGCGTCCGCTTCGCCACTCTTCGCCGCACTTCGCCAGGCGTATTTTTGCCAGCGCTACGCAAATTCACTAAAATCCGAAGTTGCGCTCAGGGGAAGCGTAAGGTTGCGAAGTTGCACTAGCGTTAATTCGCCAAGCAAAGCAAAGTTACGCTAGCAATGGTTATTTGCATACGGCGCCAAATTCAAGTTACAATGGAGGTATATGTAGCATCACTACACAAGCCTGGGAAACCTTCAAAACAGCAAAGAAAATTTTTATTTTGCCCTACACATGTGCCCACTGTATAGTTAAGTTGCCATGAGTTAGGAAATGTAGGGGGGAAGGAGGGTAGCCCCAAAAATTTTTTCGATCTTTTTCAGCCTATCACCCATAAAAAATTAAAAAACGCCAGCGTTTTTTTTGACTTAGAATTTTTTTTTAACTTTTTTTGAAGCAATCCCTATCTACTCTACTGCACTTCGCCTGGTCTGAGGTGGCGAAGGAAGTCTGGCGTAAAAGGTAGCGTTCAGAATAATTCGCGCGTCAGTGAATTTGCGTAGTTACATCCGTTTTTGCCAGGCGTAAGGGTGCAAAGTAACACTAGCGAATTTAAGCCAGCATCCGTTAGTGAATCGGCGAATTAACGAAAATGCGCCACGCTAGCGTTAGGCGCTTCGTCGTTTAGTGAATTTGCCCCTATATACCTGGTGTGGTTGCACTGCCTTGTGTCTCAGTCACAGTGGCGCTCCTGGCCCCTCTGCCACCTGAGGCAACAGCAGTTGCTGCCCCCCCTCCCCCTGAAATTTGCTCTTAAAGTACCAGGAGCAGCATTTTTGCTGCCCCTGGTACCTAGTGGGGCGCTGCCGCCTGAGGCGACAGCCTCAACTCGCCTCATTGGCGAAGCGCCCCTGCTCATTCAGTCTCCACTGGTTACAGACTCAGAGGTTTCCTCTGGGGATAATATGAACACACAGAGATAAGTAAACATATCTTACTTTATCTAGATAAACTTCACATTTATTTGCTCACTGAAAAAAATGCCAAACCACATGGAGAAACAGAATCAACCTCATTCTTCCTCCTATTGAGCTACACACGTGTCTATGGCCTGGAGCAGATGTGGTACTTTGAGAAAGTCTCCAACAATATCCTAAAGGTTCGCCATAGGTTTCTATTATTAAAGCTAAAGTATCTAGCCTAAACAAGATGCCTGTTAAGGGTTAAGCCTTCCTTTGTGAACCAACATGTGGTTGGGACTCTTAGATTAAGATATATTATTACTTGGTGACAACAGTAATCTAGCTATATTTTCAATGGACTCCAGTACAGCAAATAAACATTCATGGCAAATCTCACTATAAGTGCCCTTCTGTCTGCCCTCCTCTCCATTCAAAGCAATACCTAGAAAGAACAGGCAACCCTACAGGTCAATCACTGTCCTACACACATACACACACGCACATTCATTTACACAAAGACTTCCATTACTAAATCAACAGAATCATTATACTTGTTTTCCAATTTTCCCCTTTTGCCTCTTTCTAGTTATGTGCCCTTATGTTCTGAGAATATTTCCAGAGCTTGGATATTCTGAGAAAGACAAACAGGCAGGAAATAGAATCATATTATGCTGACAAAAGGAAAAATCGTATGGGCCTAGTGCAAAGAGAGTAAAAAAAAAAAAAAGAAGCAGAATGAAATAAAATCCTTCAAAACAGAGACATTACAATTCAGTTAAAGGGAGCTGTCTTTGTTAGTTTTAACCTGTCTTATAGTGGTTATATTGCAGACTTCTTTTTGTAGGTTCCATGCATGTGTCTTTGAGATTCCTCTCTTCCTCTTTCAGCTAAATAGACTGATAGAAGAGGCTCAAGGGATTTCGAGGCCGGGCTTTCTGAAGTGCCCCATCAGCTTTTAGGAGACATGTCAGTAAAGATCTGGCCCTCACACACTTTGAAATAGTGTGTCAATAAAAACACTAACTTTCAGTTCAGCTAGCCTCAGGTCTGCTATATTTTATCTGTGAGAGTAGACTGTGCAGCATAACATACGTATTCTAAAGCCAAACATTGCTCATGTTTTAATATTTAAAGCATACAGATATGAATATTATAGAATACAAGGTATTTTGGGAAAACAGGCCAAAGAATGTTATAATCCAGTTCACTGGCTTAGTTAGAAGGATCTTGTTTCCGTTGGCCTGCTAGTGACATCAGAATAAATCAGAAAGCTGTGATGTCATGTGTCATAGCCGCTGCTTTTTGAGCAATATTAGACGGTAATACGATATCATATAAACGGCAAACACATATGGTTATAGCTTCAAGCTGAATCGGTGAGATTCCACAATCTATCGATGGCATTTGGAATGACCACCCAAGATGTATTTCCTGGACTTCTGCTTATGAGACCTTTTAGGTAATAACTGTTTCTACCAGAAAAATTTTTCACAGTCATTTGGTTTCCAGTCAGACCCCCAGTTGCAACCCCACAGTACTACTAGACTGTCAAAGGTGTCAGTTTGAGCCATAATGCAGACACAGGCTTGGTAAGTATAACTGTTCTTTTCTCATACATACAAGGGAAAATAAACAATGGCTGACGTTACAATGCAGATTTCGTAACCCTACTCACCACAAAACAATGAGACTACCAAGCCTGAGACGGGACATCTGCCATGTATTTGTTCCTTAATTCCTTCCAGCTACATATTTCCGAAATATTTCTTCATTTTGCATAAACATGTTCTGTATAAAAATTATAGCTCACAGGCCAAAATATGTGGCATTGCAGCGACATCCTAAATTGGGAGCGATTACAGTTTTGAGAAACGTTTTCAGTATTGGGGATCAGGTAAAAAGTTGCGGGAAAATGTGGAAGTTCCCAGCTGTATCATTTTTCAGAAAACATGGGAAAACATTTGAAAGTGTTTTTGAGGAAAGTATTATGACATATTTGGAATTCATTCTGACATTATAGCAGAATCTATTTGAAGCCTTTGACTACCAGATTTCTCTGAATTCTATTGTAAAATTTGTTGGCACAGTGGTGCTGGGCCTCATCTCTAATATTGATGTGTCAGAATTTATGTTGGAGGTGAAGAATCAAGCACATGTATGGGATCCGTTATCCGGAAACCCGTTATTCAGAAAGTCCGAGTTATGCAAAGGTCATCTCCTGTTGACTCCATTTTATCAAAATAATCCAAACTTTTAAAAATGATTTCCTTTTTCTTTGTAATAATGAAACAGTACCATGTTCTTGACCCAAACTAAGATATAATTAATCCTTACTGGGCAAAACCAGCCTATTGGGTTTGTTTAGGGGCCCATTTACTTAGTTCGAGTGAAGGAATAGAATAAAAAAAAAACTTTGAATTTCGAATATTTTTTTGGCTACTTCGACCATCGAATTGGCTACTTCGACCTTCGACTACGACTTCCACTTCGTATCGAACGATTCGAACTAATTCGACTATTCGACCATTCGATAGTCGAAGTACTGTCTCTTTAAAAAAAACTTCGACCCCCTAGTTCGCCACCTAAAAGCTACCGAAGTCAATGTTAGCCTATGGGGAAGGTCCCCATAGGCTTTGGAACAATTTTTAGGTCGAAGAAAAATAGTTCGTTCGATGGATTAAAATCCTTCGAATCGAACGATTCGAAGGATTTAATCGTTCGATCAAACGATTTTTCGTTCGAGCAAACTATCTGCGGTAAATCCTTCGACTTCGAAGTCGAAGGATTTCAATTCGGCATGCGAATATCGAGGGTTAATTAACCCTCGATATTCAACCATAAGTAAATATGCCCCTAAATGTTTATAATTTTTTTTAGCAGACTTAAGGTATGAAGATCCAAATTACAGAAAGATCCATTATCCGGAAAACCCCAGGTCCCGAGCATTCTGGATAACAGGTCCCATGTATCATAGTGTCAAGAGATCTGTTACTATGAAGATCCAAATTACAGAAAGATCCATTATCCGGAAAACCCCAGGTCCCGAGCATTCTGGATAACAGGTCCCATGTATCATAGTGTCAAAAGATCTGTTACTATGAAGATCCAAATTATAGAAAGATGCATTATCCGGAAAACCCCAGGTCCCGAGCATTCTGGATAACAGGTCCCATGTATCATAGTGTCAAGTGATCTGTTACTATTATTAGGGCTGCAATAGAGAGGGTGAGTAATTTGAAATATCTAGGTGTACAAAGGACTTGACATGGTCTGAACATATTCAAGCACAGTCTAAGAAGACTAGGCAGCATCTCTATTATTTGAGACAACTGCATCAATTTCACCAACATTTTTTAGACTTTTTTTTTTGGTGCTGTGGAGAGTGTTCTGACACAGAACATCATGTCATGGATTCCGAATTATTGTGTCCAAGACTGTAATAAATTACAAAGGCTGATCCGTGTGGCAGAACGTTGCACTAGATTTGTTCTACCATCACAGCAAGATACTGTATATACAGTATATGTAGAGTTAGATCATTTAGAATGAATTTTTTCAGTTGTTTTTAATTATTTCGGTATTGATGAATATTTTTTTTTAAAATATTTTAGATGTCACCCTTTGGTTTCATGTTTATTAGTGATGGCCGAATTTATTCGGCAGGCGCGAATTTGCTGCGAATTTGCCGTCAGTGAATACATTTCGCTGGAAAAAATTTGCCGGCGTCAAAAAAAAATTTTCCCCAGCGTCCGATAACGGGTGCCGGCGTCAAAAACGGGCGCCAGCGTCAAAAACGAGATGCTGGCCCCGTTTCGTGAATTTTTCAACGTTTCGTGAAATTCGCGAATTTTTCAGCAAATCGAAATGGCGCAAATTCGCCGTCAGCGAATATATTCGCGAAACGCCTGCGAAAATTTGCTGGAAAAAATTTTCCCGCGTCAAAAAAAAAATTTCCACAGCGTCCGAAAAAACGGGCGCCGGCATCAAAAACGGGCGCCAGCGTCAAAAACGAGACGCCGGAGCCGTTTCGCTAATTTTTCACCGTTTTACGAAATTCACTAATTTTCCTGGCGCAAATTCGCCCATCACTACTATTAATCTATCCATCTTTTGAGGGAATGATGGCTTGAGTGAAATATGTCTGGCAGTTTTTTGTTTTGTCATCATGTCATTGAACAATGTCTAAAGTTAAACCAAAATTCAAACATCCTACATGTATCTCAGAGTTATTTATCAGAGAACAATCATTTATTGAATATTTTTTTTCTCTGTTACAGAACAGAAATTCCCCCCTTATTTGGTAGTCTAAGACACACGTATAAAGTTTCTTTCCTTTGAATTGTACATTCAGGTTACATTTCATGGACACGCTTGCAGTTCCCGTACTCATACATTATTATAGTAAAAGATTATCTTCAAACCTCTTCCTACCCTATGCAAACACTCACACTGCAAGATTATTTGAGCTGCATGGAAGGCTCGCATAATTCCTTTGCTCTGTAAAAAGAAGGCATATTTTCATTAAATATTTATATTGATAAAAAAGAGACAAAGAAAGAAAAAAAAAAGCTTTCAGAATGTAACTACCAGGAAAAACTCATATCCGCAACACTTGGCAAAGTGTAAGTTACTGTAACTATAAGGAAAATAGCTGTCCAATTAATGATTTGGCAATCTGTTATGTAGCTAAGCACTCAAGGTGCTGCTTGTTCTGAATCAATAATCACTTTTTCTTCCAGTCGTGCTCATTAAAATAATTTAAAGAGGAATTTTCACTAGTAAACAATGTCATTTTAAGAGTGTTGCCAAAGGAACAGACTTGTTGATTTGGCCCTGGGTGTCACAGACAGAAGTTTCACATGAATAAGAAATGTGCTACCATTTGTTGATAGACAGGTAGTTTGTAGATATTCTGACTTTGGCGCCTTTGACAAAGCCTGTGAGTGGCGGGCGTAACGCCCGCGTCAGGCGCTATTTTAGCTTTGGTTAGGCAGGGTGTCATACACAGAGGCAGATAACCCTACGGATCGAAGGGGACTTTCTGAGGGTGAAGGGGTTGGATATCTCTGTGGATCCGAGGATTAGAGGTGGTTTATCGGTGCCTCATTAATCCTCTGCCGGTTGGTGCCTGAGGCACAACCTGGATAGTTAGACAGGCAGGTTTAGCGGTTTCTTCAGTACTTTGCTACCAGTGGTATCTGAGGCACAACCTAGATAAGAAGATAAAGAAGCAGGGCTGACCGGCACTCAAACGGATCCACATGACCAGAGATATTCGGTTAAAAGATAAATTTATTGGTAGAAAAATTAAAAATTATAGCTTCATCTCCATCCACCCTACGCGTTTCACACCCTTCAGGGTGCTTAGTCATGGGCTCAACCTAGATAGACAGGCAGCAATTTACTCACGGACAGTATATAATTGAACGGTTTACGGCTGAGCACCGGCCTAATCACCAGATGAGGGGACTCCATATGGGTGAATCTACCAAGGTTACTATAAAAAATACAGCACTTATAAGCAGGTTACGACTTGTTAATTGTATCATTTTGTGATATGATTGCCGCGTCGCTGTATATGTATGAGATCAACCCACTGCCTCCTGCCAGTTTGTCGCCCTGCTTCTTACCTTTATTTTAATATAATGGATGCACACTGGACATGGTGTTTTAATTAATTTACAATCGCTCATAAGGTGTTGGATGTGTTGGATGTGTTGGATGGGAGGGTGCAATTATATGGGTCATTTCTTTTTCCTTTCTTTATGATTATTCTATCTGACCCTGCCCACCATCCACCACCTTAACTGATGGGAGGTGCTCCCCAATCTCTGTTTGTTGTAATTCCTTTAAAGTGACTTCAGGGTTATTTATGAACACAGCTAGCGATGGGCGAATTTGTTCTGTTTCCCCCGGAAAATTTGCAAATTTCCTGCAAAATTTTTTGAATTTTGATGACGGCATCAAAATTGACGCTGGTGACAATTGACGCGCATTGAAGTCAATGGGCGTCTGTTCAATTTTCGCCAGCGTCACAATTGTCGTCAACATCAGTATTGTCGCCGGGTCAAAAAAACTTTTCACCAGCGGATTTTCACGCCAAATTCACAAGTTATTTGCCGCCATCAAAACACGGAAATTCGGCGCGAATTTGCGCCTGGCGAATAAATTCGCCCATCACTAAACACAGCCATTCTTTTCAGCATTCAGTAGACTGCCCAAAATGTATTTAATGGCTGCTATTTTACATTTTTGAAATTCATCTGTATTATACAGTATTTTGTCTTAAATGTCCAAGGACATTTGCCTTTGGGTAAATTACAATAAATTCTTGAGGAAAAAAACAAGCTAGGCTCTGATCTGAGCAGGCTTCTGGTCTTTTTCAGTTTTAACAGCTAAGGCAAATTCTGTATTTCTAGAGGGAACCCCACTGTCCAAGCTTGTACAGAAGCAAGAAACCAAGGCTGATATAGTATGCTACATGTGTTAGGAAGAGCTGCCATATATCAGCCTACTTTTTAATTCACTTGATTTATTGTCAGTAATTATCATTTTTTAAATGAAAGTATAGTTATAGAAAGTTGTTTAGAATTCAATATCGATGGATTAATTCCAATAACAAATATTTGTGTGCATTCGTAAAGTAATTGCTGTGTTGCGTTAGGTGGGAACTTACAGATGAATGACACCTATGCTTAAGATGGGGGTCACTGACCCCATCTAAAAACAAATGCTGTGTAATGCAACAAATGTATTGTTTTTGCTACTTGTTATTACTCATAATAATAACTTTCGATTCAGGCCTCTTCTATTCATATTCCAATCTCTTCATTCTAATTAATCCATGGTTGCTTGAGTATGTTGGACCCTAGCAACCAGATTGCTGAAATTACAAACTGGAAAGCTGCTGAATAAAAATCTAAATAACTAAAAAAAAATATGACAAATTATAAAAAAAAATAATAACCAATTGCAAAATTGTCAATTGTCCAAAAACTGCCACCAAAAAGTAGGATGCACAGAACTGGCGAGAATGTTAACGCATGGCATCTGTATCCACAATGATGGGCATAGTTTAAATAACCAATTCTATAATTAGAAGGGGTATCCACATATTTTTAACCATATAGGTTATATGCTATTGTTGACTTGGCACTATTTATTATAATTATTCACTTGGAATGACAGTTCTCTCCTGGGAAAAGGCTGTTGGGCCAAAAAGATAAGAAGTATTTAAAGGGATATTGTCATGGGAAATGTTTTTTTTTAAAATGCATCAGTTAATAGTGCTGCTCCAGCAGAATTCTGCATTGAAATCCATTTCTCAAAATAGCAAACAGATTTTTTTATATTCAATTTTGAAATCTGACACGGGGCTAGACATATTGTCAATTTCCCAGCTGCCCCAAGTCATGTGACTTGTGCTCTGATAAACTTCAGTCACTCTTTACTGCTGTACTGCAAGTTAGAGTAATATCACCCCCTCCCTTCCCCCCCCCCAGCAGCCAAACAAAAGAACAATGGGAAGGTAACCAGATAGCAGCTCCCTAACACAAGATAACAGCTGCCTGGTAGATCTAAGAACAACACTCAATAGTAAAAACCCATGTCCCACTGAGACACATTCAGTTACATTGAGAAGGAAAAACAGCAGCTTGCCAGAAAGCATTTCTCTCCTAAAGTGCAGGCACAAGTTACATGACTGGGGCAGCTGGGAAATTGACAAAATGTCTAGCCCCATGTCAGATTTTAAAATTGAATATAAAAAAATCTGTTTGCCCTTTTGAGAAATGGATTTCAGTGCAGAATTCTGCTGGAGCAGCACTATTAACTGATGCGTTTTGAAAAAAACATGTTTTCCAATGACAAGATCGCTTTAAAAAGGGAAATTTGGGATATTAGCATTCTTTCAATAAGGGATGAGGAATGGAAAGAAAAGGGGTCTTTAATAAATACCCCAATTTAATAAATCTCTCAAACATACATAGTAACATAGTAAGTTTGGTTAAAAAAAGACTTATGTCCATCAAGTTCAACTGTATTTTAACCTGCCATGACTACCATCATTTCTACTATCCCTTAACAAGGATTTTGTTTTTGTTTTGTTTTTTGGCACTAACCTATGGCGTTAATCGAAATGATTCCACTTAATGTATCTACAGGAACTTGCACAAAGGAATATATAAGCAAGAGCAATGCAAGTAAACAGCAAATTATTTCTTTGCCTCAATGAGTGAGCCAAACAACTTAGCAGTAATGTTCAACAGCAGCTAATACCTCTTACCCCAGAGAGCAGGAATTAGAGTCTTATTAGGAAGCGACCTTTTAGACAGGTGGAAACACTAATTCAATCCATTAGCCCCAGGAACACAATATGTCTTGTTAACCCCCTCAAAAACGGTAATTTGCTTGATTACTGGAAAATGCTAGTACAGTAAATTCACCCTTCTCTTGTTTTATGTCTCTCTCTTGTCTCTGGACACTTTAAAGTTAAAGTGTGTATGGTTTAATGAGGAGACAGGATTGATTGAAAAAGGGGCCCAAGCTACTGAATCAGCCTAATGAGCACCAATTTAAAGGAGTTGTTCTCCTTTACCAAACTTATCATTTCAAAGAATATTTATAAAATAGTAACTTTATTCAGTTGCTTTCTTTTTTTTATTTCTAAAACATTTTTCTTAGATCTAAGCGTTCACTCTACACAAGCTCTGTAAGGAAGGCTGCCAATCTTCTAAAATGTTAAAATTCAGAACACGACATTTTTCAGCAGCATCAGATACTGTAAATGCCAGTGACTAATGTATCAATGGCAACAGTTACTCTGTAACAAAGTGTAGTTAAGCTTGGGGAGCATGCCTAGTAGCTGCCGCTTTTGAGAAGCATATCTAATGTATCAGATTTAATTTGAAATCTGACATGGGGCTAGACATATTGTTAGTTTCCCAGGCGCCCTCAGTCATGTGACTTGTGCTTTGATAAACTTCAGTCACTCTTTATCACTGCACTGTAATGCCAGATACACACTCAGATTCAGGGAGATTAGTCTTCGGAGCGACTAATCTCCCTGAACTGCCTCCCCGTCAGCTAGAATGTAAACCACTGGCGGGATGACTCTCGGAGCAATTCGTTTTCCACAGACGCCCTTCTCCCCCTCCAGCAGCCCATCAGCAGAACAATGGGAAGGTAACCAGATAACCGCTCCCTGATATATATACGAACAGCACTCAATAGTAAAAATGCATGTCCCACTGCAACTCCTTCAGTTACACTGAGTAAGGGGAAACAATAGCCTATCTGAAAGCAGTTCCATAGTGCAGCACTGGCCTTTTTCTAAAAGCACATGACCAGACAAAATTACCTGAGATGGCTGCCTACACAGCAATATTACAATTAAAAAAAATGTACTTGTTGGGTTAGGAATGAAATTTTACATGGAAGAGTTACTTATTTGCAGTGTAAACAGTGTAAATTAGAAATAAAAATGACACTATAAAAATCATGATAGAATCCCTTTAAAAAGTGAGAATAGAAAACAAATGAATTATTTGCTTTTGTATTTTAAAAGTGATACCTTTTGTGAAGGTGATTTACCCCTTAAATTGATTTACTTTAAGTCGAGTCTGCAGTTCTGCCCAAAAATGTAGGTGCAGACATGCCTGCGGTGACAATAGCTTGAACAGATAATTCATAAATCTGTCTTGGAATGGGAGAGATAAAAAAGGCAAAGTTTTGCACAACAATCATAAAGAAGGCACTAAGGCTGTCATTGTCTTTCCCATGGTACATCTTGATTGGTGTATTGTTGCAAATGGCAGCCCATGAAACAACAACATAATTAAATAAATGGCGACATGCTGATGTTTATACCATGCCCCTTTCTATTGAAGCCTTACACCCTATCCTGCCTTATACAAGCTTTGGGGGTCATTCCATTAGTGCAGGGCAGGGTGCAAAGTGCAAAAACCAGTGCAATTTGCACTATTCCCTTCACATTTATGAATTATTTACATATTGAATACATTATTTACATATTGAATACGTCTGTTGAGAGAATTAAGGCTGGGGGCAGATTGGCACCTCCTCTCCTGCAGTAAGTTGCCCGTTAATCAGACACACAAGTTAGGGAACACCAGTAGGCAGTTGTGTCCAGGGTACTAGTAAATTACCCCTTTTCAGGATTAACATTAGCTATAATGTAGCTAATATTATGTAATTATAATTAGTGATGGGCGAATTTGTCCTGTTTCGCTTCCCACAAAATTTGCGGAACGGCGAAAAAATTGCGAAACACGAATTTTGACACATTTTTGAATTTATTCACCGCCAGCAAAGTGCAGAAATTCCATGCGAATTCACACCTGGCGAATTTATTCGCCCATCACTAATTATAATGTAATAAACACAAAAGATGGTACTAAGCAGTCAGGTTGAAATCAAATAATATGACACAGATTCTAGATTCCAGAACGTGCTGCCTTCTTTCCTACACAGAGGAGGAAATGAACATATTTATCACTCTGATACAAAGAGGCCATCTCAAATTGTGTGAGACGCACAGTTATTGTCACTTGACAGATGATTGTAGCATCACTTGTGACTCTGTAAAATAATCCGCCGCTGAGAATGATTGTATATTGTCTAAAGTTTCTATAAGAGAAGGATTGCATGACTCTGCCCGGGGCATCAAGGAATACAGAAGCCTGTCCAAATCTAAGCAGACCCTCTGAACCAAACCATTGTTTATTCATCTAACGACTCTTTATCATCATTGCTTATTTCTTGTCCCCTTCAGCTTGACATAACAACCTGGAGGTTTAGCTTAAAATATTACTTTTTTTTCCTGGTTATTCTGGTCGGAGTGATACCATTTATCTTTGATTATTATCTTTATGACAAGAGAGGGTTTGAACGAGATGAAGTTTTTTTTATATGTACTGTTTAAAAGAACTATTCAAGGACACGGCTTTCCGACTAGATCTTACAGAATGGGCGTGAATTCTTATTTTCTCTTCTTCTGGAAAAATGTATCTGACACTCAAAAAAAAGTGATGTCACCTATAATAGGATTTCGTCCAGTTTTTGATGAAAGTCACTCCCTTGTAATCTGAGTTTGCTCCATATATTTCCAATTGAAATATGACTTGCACACTAAGTTTAATACTTATATAAGTAGTCACTGGAGGTTTGGCTGAACATTTACCAACTGGCTCAGGCAATACGTTTATATAAAGTTACATTAATTGTTGCTTTGTTACCCCACCCATTTCTTGTCCTTTGTGTGGACATCTTGAACTGAGCTACATTGTTTTACGATAACGAAAGCGCCTTGGCAAATGTTTTGTTTTTATTCAGAACATGAAGGTTTATGGTTGAAATAACTCAACTTGCATAGCTGCATTTAAATTAATACATTCATTTTAATGAAGTCTAGAAAAAATGCATGTGTATCAGTCAACTAATATTTATAATAGGAGTATGTAGTTATGGATGAAATGAAAAATTGTAATGAATAAAAAGACGTGAAGCAGTAAATTACAAGTATGGGAAGTGTGTTTGTTCCTTTTGATCCACTTATCATTTACATAAGGATTTTAAGACAAAACTTTGTTTACCTTATCCCCTTTTAAAACCAATGCAAATTAATATAGTGATATTATTATTACCTTAATGACATAGGTCTCAAATCTGAACTATTTGAGTTTACATTTCCCCGTGGTTGTGTGGGTTCACTCCGGTTGGCCTGTAACTAATTCCAGAAACCGGTCTGCCTATAGCAGCCACCTTTGGCTTCTAGAGGAGCCCTCCAGTACTCAGATGCCACCAGGATTTAATGTGAGAGGACCAAGGAAAAAGTTCTGGGCAGGCTAGGGAACAGAAATTATGGAAGGGATGGGGGAGCAGGCAGCGCAGACATGGAACAGGCTGGGTCAATACCAAACGGGCAATGTGGTACCGAATCAGGGAGCAAGAGCTTAGACAAGGTCACAGGCCGGGGTCAACACCAAACAGCAATGCGGTACAGAATCAGGATCTGAAGAATGGTCATTAAAGGCAGCAAAATGGCAATTCAGGGACAGGCAATGGTCAAGAACAAAGATCAGACTTGGAAAACACACCCAGGAACTATTAAATAGACCTTACATTGGGCAGTGACTGTTTGGTCGAGGCCCCGTTAAATATTTGAATTTCACGCCAAACTGTGATGATGTCACGAGGCGCACAAAAGTAAAAAGATAGACGTGCGTGTCAAGTCCGGAAGCAGCATGCACCGGCACGCAGAGGAAGTTAGCGATGTGGGCTTCCCTGCAGGGAGCGCGGTGGGCATCCCCGCCGGCCCACTGGATCACCAGGTGCCCTCACATGCCCCAGTTTAAAAGGGAATACAAAAACGAATATAATGGCATTATTATAACCGTAATAACACAGCTCTCAAATCTGAGGTCTAACATACAACTGGGGAACTACTTGGCTTTGCATGTTCTCCCCATATTTGTGTGGGTTTACTCCAGTGGCTCCAGTTTATTTCACCAATCCAAAAACATAGGGCTAGGTTAAATGACTTCTGACAAAACTGGCTCTTATGTGTGATTGTGTGATTATTTTTGCGTGCCTCAGGTAGGGATACTTTTATCCAGAATGCTTGCCTGATTGCTTAGTGCAACTTAAGGTGGGCATAGACATAACAATTACGATTGTTCGTGGAAAAGATGTTTCCAAGAAAGATCGTTCATTTCAATACACACGTGTAGAGCTGAATTGTCAGATATACAGGTAGAAACAATAGAATTCCACCTGTATCTGACGATTCAGCACTAACAATGGATGATGTTTGGGGGCATTCAAAGGCACCCGATCAAAATTTTCCATCCAGCCTGATCGACGAGCCGAACGATATCTAAGTCTTCTGCCGATATCGGTCGTCTCTTTTCCCACCATACACGCACCGAATATCGTACAAAAATTTGTTTCGTAGGACTGTATCTTTGCGTCTATGGCCACCATCAATCCTAATACACCCACTTGTATAAATAGGTTGTTCTACGCTGGCAGTATAAACACCAATTATGCCATGATGATCATTAAGCTCTTTTAAACCCAACATAGACTTCAATGACCTTTATTTGGACACCATCTAAAAGATGGACTTTTTGGAATCTTACATCACTTTTGGACTAAGTCCACATTTTTGAATTTCCCCCTCAGTTGCAGGCTGAAGGAATATAGAAATTTGACAAACGCAGTTAATGGAAAAAGCTTCTTCTAATGTGCCGTTATGTTGCAGTGAATAAACTCAAACCACATTCAAATCAAAACAATGAAATGTGTGTATTTAAGTTAAAACCCTGCCAGCAACCTTATACAATTTTATTCCTTTAAAAATATGGGGTTTGTTTTCTCAAACACATGTAGGGAAGCGTGCTCATAGAAACAATAAATCAGCATCAGTTAAAGCCTGTATTTATTATAGGGCAAAATGACTACATTACTACTTATCTCTAACCCTTGCTATCTCCACTCACTGAGTTTACTAATGGAACACAGCTGTTCTTCTGGGCTTTACATCAGTGTTAACGTTTCATGATTTTCCATAATATTTAATGTAAAACAAAAAATAGAAAGTAATAAATAAAAAGTTTGTATTTGTTTTTGAAACATATATTAAGATATTGTAAATCTGTTGGCTAAAGAAAGACCCACCTGGTCTGTTGAGTACAATTGTACTTTTGGCATTACAAATCTATGACTTCGAGAAGTACACAGGAGCAGATTTATCAAGAGTTGGATTTCGAATAAAAAAAACTTCGAAATGCGAATAAAAAACTACCAACCGAAATGTATTAAAAAAATCAAAGGTTTTTTTCGGGGGTGAATAGGCCGTTTTCATTCAAATTTGAATCGTACGAATCGAAGTAACATCATATTCGATCAAATTCAATTCAAAGTTTTTAAAAAAAAAAAAATTCTGATTTTTCAGAGTCCACCAATTGACTCCAAATAGGTTCTATGAGGTTCCTCATAGGCTAAAACAGCAATTTGGCAGGGTTCAGATGGTGAATGGTCGAAGTTGAATTCTTAAAGAGACAGTATATGATACATTTCATTAAAATTTTTGAATTCTTTTAAAATTCTAATCGAATTTGGACTATTCCCTAGTTGAAGTACACAAAAAATAGCTCAAAATTGGGGCGGAACATGTCGTTCAAAGGAAATATGTATATGGTAATAAAGATGAGATTGTGTACACATGGGCTTCTGTATCAGACTTCCTGTTTTCAGCATAAACCTCCAGGGCAGGGCTTGAGCATGCTCAGTTTGTTCCTCCCCCTCCCTCCTCCCATCCCTGCTGTCATCTGAGCCCAGAGCTATGAGTGAGCTGGGATGGACTCAGGCAGGAAGTGATGTCACATCAAGATAATATGGCAGCTTCTATCCTAAACAAACAGAGACAGTGTCTAGAGTTGTTTACTCAGGTATGGTAAAGCATTCTGCAGAATATATATATAGCATTCTAGCTTGCACTGTTGTGGCTAATCTGTTGGCAATAAACTGTCTTGGAGCTTTCCTTCTCCTTTAAGGGCAAACATTTGACTGGAGTGTATAACTTTGGCATCTAAAAGCTTGCAAGTTTATTCAGAAGTCAATTGGAGCTGTTCTAGGTAAAAATTAAGCAATTTTTTTTTTCAATTAAAATTTTTAGAGTCTTTTCAATTAGTGTTTTACTTTGTAGACCCATTATAAAATGATGTGTAGCATTCAACTATGATGCATTTACATTTTTATGAGTTTATTCAATCAATTTTTTTTATTTGGATTTTGAATCAAGCAAACATTCAAATATAAAAAACATTAAAAAGCTAAAAATTCGAACTGAAATTTAAATTTTGATAAATACGCTTCCTTATGTGGGTAACACTGGAACCAGTATGTTTGAGGAATACATTTTAAGATGTATCAAATTCAAGATATGGCCACCTGATGCAATGGTATTGTTGGACACTCACTCTAGAAACCCATTTATTCTTGCCAGAATATCATTTTAAACAACATTGCTCCTCTGTATCAATGAGATGACTGCCACAAGCAGTGATGGGTCAATTTGTCTCGTTTTGCTTTGCTGAAAAAATTTCTAGTAAAATTTGAGTAAAATTTTGACGCTCCCGTCAATTTTGACGCCCATATTAAAGTCAATGGGCATCCAAATAATGTTGATACGTGTCAGTTTTGACGCAAGTGACTATTCCAAAGCGCGTCCAAATTTTTTTGATGCAGTGAATTTTTCCCACAGTTTATCTATTTGCCACAGTAAATTTATTCGCTGGCAGTGAAAAGCTGAAATTTGCTGAGAATGCCGCAAATTCATGCCTGCTGAATTTATTCACCTATCACTAGCCCCAAGTTGATGCTAATGCTATCAATATCTCCCAAACTGTTACAGCATCTGGAGAGCTTGGTCTGAAGGCCAATCTGGGGAGAAGATTTGAGGCCAATTAGGCATTGAAATGTAAAATGCTTATGGTTATTGTTCGATTAATAATTAAATGTCTCATACACCAATATGTCTAACCTTTTCTATGAAGAGGTGTCCTGACCAAAGTTAGACCTCCATGAGTGTGTCAACCAACGTCTGACAACCATATATTAAAACACACCAGGAGAATAACTGCTTTCATTTAGAACAAAAAGGGTTGCCCTACTAAGTAACCTACCGAACTTGTAGCTTGCTGCGGACAAAGCTACTGGTGACACTCTCAGAAGAAATCATATAGCATATGGGATATATGATTGAATGGCAAATCCAAAGTTCCTTATTTTATAAAATAAAGCCTACCTGACTGGTTGGCCACATACTCTTTCCTGCACATTAATGTGAAGGGAATGGATTTTAGATCCCATTAACCACTGACAAAGAGCAAAAAAATATGCAGCTTTGAATGAAAGTACAAGAGGTTTCCAGTCGTCTCTTGGTTGATATTTCATACAATTAGTGATGGGCGAATTTGCGCCCATTTTACTTTGCTGAAAAATTTGCGAATTTCGCGCGGAATTCGCGAAACGGCGAAAAATCCACGAAACGGCGCCGGCGTCTCATTTTTGACGCCGGCACCCATTTTTTTAGAAAATTTTTTTTGCCGGCGGCGAATTTTTGCTGTCGCCGAATCGGCAAATTCGCGCCTGGCAAATAAATTCGCCCATCACTACATACAATTGTTTAAGTCAAGTAATTATAACTTCTTATTTAAACCATGAGCAAGGAATTACATCTTCCACTGCTGCTGGACTACAATTCCCAGCAACCCTTGACATCCAACAGCTGAGATTTGTTATTTGGCTACCTCTGCAAGGCTACATTCTTCAGATCCCGAGTTACATTTTAGAAAAATCACTTTCAAAGCATGCCAGTAAAAGCCTCCTCTTCATCTCTTGACACTTCAGACGTAGCCGTTCTAAACAGTACGCGCTTTCCGTGTTAGTGACACTGCACTTGAGAGACACCTGCCTTTGAGTGACAGACATGTTCAGGTAGAACGACGGCAGGCTGCTAAGTCATTTTATAAACACTTGTCATTTCAAATAACGGCTACATTACTAGTCATAGATAAATAAAAGCTGTCATGCCACGCCTGTGCGTCATGCTTCGTAAGTATGAGTTTCTTTATTTTATCCTTGCTCCTGATTCTTGCCTCAGTGCAGATATCTGTTATAAAGAGTCACGGTGGAGCGGTAAATAAACTGCGAAGTACAGGTGTATAGCAAACTAAGCAACCGACTGAATTGAAGCAAATGGTTTTCAGCCTGGCAGTCAGTGTTGTATGAATATATCTAAATGCATTCATTAAATTACTTGAATAAATCCCCATCTTTTTTAATTGTTTTATTTGAACATAATAGAGGTTGTTTGTGGCCGCTAACATAGTTGAGGTCCCACAACTTTTCCAGCAGTGAATTTAGCCAGAAATTCCATTCATTACCAGTACTTCAAATGGTGTGCTTTGCCCGTACATATAGGGGTAAATTTATCAAACAGTGAAGTTCCGCCACTAGAGCGAAATTCCGCAGCTCTCAATTCATTTCTATGGGATTTTGAAAGGCGTATTTATCAATGGGTGAAAGTGAAAGTTCACCCTTTGATAAATACGCCTATAAAAATCCCATAGAAATGAATGGAGAGTGGCGGAATTTCACTCTAGTGGCGGAACTTCACTATTAACTTCTTTGATAAATATACCCCATAGTTGTGCTTTGTGGTGGTCAATCCTTTATGCTGCCAGTTCCAAATTGAGCACAGTTGCACCAATTGACATGTGGGGGCCGATTCACAAAGGGTCGAATATCGAGGGTTAATTAACCCTCGATATTCGACTGGGAATTAAAATCCTTCAACTTCGAATATCGAAGTCGAAGGATTTTAGCGCAAGTAGTGCGATCGAATGATTGAAGGATTATTCCTTCGATTGAACGATCTAAGGAATATCCTTCGAGCAAAAAAAGTTAGCCAAGCCTATGGGGGACCTTCCCCATAGGCTAACATTGAGTTCGGTAGCTTTTAGATGGTGAACTAGGGGGTCGAAGTTTTTTCTTAAAGAGACAGTACTTCGACTATCGAATGGTTTTAGTTCGAATAGTTCGATTCTAATTCGTAGTCGAAGGTCGTAGTCAGGGCCGGCCTTAGGCCAATTGGACCAATTGGGCCCAATTGGGCCCCGCACCTCTGGGGGGCCCCGCACCACAGGGCAGCACAGATAATATTTCCCTCAGCACATGATGCTGCCTGGCCTGCCCCCAACTTTGAGAGTCCAGCCCATCCCCAAATCCATAGGTCTAGCCTGCCCCCAACTCTCATAGGCCCAGCTTTCCTCCAACCTTGATAGGCCCTGCCTGCCCCCAATCCAACCAAGCCTGCTCCCAAGCTGAATCGGCCCAGCCTGCCCCAAACTAATTGGCCCAGTCCACTCTCCTATTTCCTCCCTCTCTCTCTTACCCTGTGTGCCCCTATTATGTTACCTTGTCTGCCCCTTTCCTTTCTATTTTGTGCCTGTATGCCCTTATTTTCCTAAATACTTGGTGTGTCAGTAGCCAGCAACACTTTGTCTAGGGGCCCCGCCAACATGGTCCCAATTGGGCCCCACATGTGATAGGACCAGCCCTGGTCGTAGTAGCCCATTCGATGGTCGAAGTAGCCCAAAAATTTCGAATTTTTTTACTTCGAATCCTTCACTCGAAGTTAGTGAATCGGCCCTGTGGTATCCTGAAGAAGCTACTGCCACCTCTAAACCTCCACCTCTAAGTCTGTGCTTATTTTTTCTTATTCAAAGAATGCAAAGATATCATTCAGCACTCATTTTACAATCCCAATCTTTTTACATCATCCATGGGACATTTCCTGGCTTGTCTTTACAGTTGGAAAGGAGCAGGTTTGTAGAGATTGACATTAAGCTTAACAAACAGCTATAGAGCTAAACAGATTTATGCCCAAAATAAATAGTAAACCTTCCCATGCATGCATACATTGGGTTTTATGACATGTAGTTAACTGTTTCACTGTTTCCAAGATTAAAAAAACACACACAGGGCTTGAAACTTCAGGTGAACTTTATGCCATTAAATGCTGAAGGATACCAAATACAATGTTCCTTACAAAGCATAGTGGCTTTCACCAAACCCATCTTGGCATTTAAGTTGTAGGGGCCTTATAAGAAGATGTGGAGTGGTTGAAATATTTTATGATTTTAAGGCTGGACTGAATTTTACACTCATTGAGTTGCCTTTTTGTTGAAATGGCAGAAAAAGAAGAAATACAGCAAAGAAGGTTACAAACACATGATGACATTCAGTCATAGTCCTAAAAATATCCAGGACATCCACATAGTTCACCCACTGCCTTCCAGGAGTATCTAGGCCAAAATATGTCCCTAATTACCCTTCAGGCTGGGTCCCCAATCTCCCCTAGGGAGGACAGAGTTTGGGAACTTTAAACATATGTGACTGATGGAAAGTACATGGCTCTTTAATTTGTTAGGGGACACCTGAAATTTATTGTTAAACAACATTAAGGGGCCGATTCACTAAGCTCGAGTGAAGGATTCGAATGAAAAATACTTCGAATTTCGAAGTATTTTTTGGGTACTTCGACCATCGAATGGGCTACTTCGACCTTCGACTACGACCTTCGACTTCGATTCGAACGATTCGAACGAAAAATCATTCGACTATTCGATAGTCGAAGTACTTTCCCTTTAAAAAAAACTTCGACCCCCTACTTCTGCAGATAAAACCTACCGAAGTCAATGTTAGCCTATGGGGAAGGTCCCCATAGGCTTGCTAAACTTTTTTTGATCGAAGGATTTTCCTTCGATCGTTGGATTAAAATCCTTCGAATCGTTCGATTCGAAGGATTTAATCGTTCGATCGAACGAAAAATCCTTCGATCGATCGAACGTTTAGCGCTAAATCCTTCAACTTCGATATTCGAAGTCGAAGGATTTCAATTCGAGGGTCGAATTTCGAAGTATTTTTTACTTCGAAATTCGACCCTTAGTAAATCTGCCCCTAAAAGTCATTAAAGGAGAAGGAAAGCTACGGAAGCATTTTATTGCCAATAGATTAGCTACAACAGTGCAAGCTAGAATGCTATATTTATTCTGTAGAATGTTTTACCATACCTGAGTTAATAGCTCTAGAAGCTCTCTGTTTGTTTAGGATAGGAGCTGCAGTATTAACATGGTGTGACATCACTTCCTGCCTGAGTCTCTCCCTGCTCTGGGCTCAAATTACAGTAGAGAAGGGAGGGGGGGGGGAAGAGGAGCAAACTGAGCATGCTCTTGCCCAGGGCAATGAGGTTTAAGCTGAAGGCAGGAAGTCTGATTCAGAAATAATTAAAATGGGAGATAGCCCTACCATAATTCAAGTATCCAGATAATGGACCTTTACCTGTATATGGTAAATAAACACTCTTCTTTAATTTTCAGTGTTTTTGAATCGCACAAGTTCAATGATTTCATATGGATATATAACCCCCCCCCCCCCACCATCTCTTGATGGTAGCTGCCCAGGATAATATTTGAAAAGGAAACTGCCACATTAAAATAGTTTTAGTTCTACTCAGACAGTTTTGCAATGATTTATGACATAAAACAGTGACCACGTTAAATCTTTGTTCGTCGCCTAAAGCTACATTAGTCCATATTCCGCTTAGTTTTAAAAAAAATTCTACAGAAAATGTTTCAAATACGAAGATTCCTTGACACCTGCATCTTAAGGAAATGTAACAAAGCTCAATTATCGCAGACCTTTCTGATCCTGAGTGGAGAGGAGGCCTTTCAAAGTAAGTTCCATCAGTCCTGGAAGAATATATCTTTGTAGCGTCATTTGTAATAAAATAAAGTCACTAATGTTAGACAAAACTATGAATTTAAGTAGAAAGCCAGATGGGAAAAAAATTAAAAGATGCGTTTCATGACCTAGTTATAAAGACAGCTCCCATCTGAACTATTATGTAGAAATGCTTTGCAGACCGGGAACTCTAGGAAGAAGATAACATGTACATTGGCATATCGCAGAGTTACAGTTACATGCAAACAACCCAGCAGTTCATTGGCTCTAGCAGTACAGAAAGCAGCCGGACATGGTTATACAATCTGCGAGCCATTAGAATCTAGTTATACCATATTTTCAGGCAGATGGTACCAAAATGTGATCCAAATCAACAGTACTGTTAAAAGTCAATTAAAGCCCTTGCAAAAAAAGTGTCTAATTGGTCTTCTGTACCATTTCATGGACACAGCAACTCTATGATTATTATGTCACATCTCTCTATTGTATCTTCTAGAGCTTCTAGCTCTTCGGCACTTCCCTTGGGTCTGGATAATACCACCTGGCCAAAAGGTTCCTGTGCATCTGTGTCAGTCCAACGAAACAATATTATACTACAAAGTAGTGAAGTCACAATTGTCAACAAGTCCTATTTATGTTTGTATGGGCATCCAGGGTGTGTGTTTGTTTGTCTGTTCCATAGAAATTTGATTGAAAGCTCCAGCGGGGCAGAGAATGATGCAGGTGATACATCACAATGTTACGTTTATAAAGGCATACAGTTGCATATTTAAAAAAAAAAAAAAAAAAAAAATTCCATTGAATATTTTAAAAAGGGTCTGTATTTATTTTTATTTTTTTTATTTTAAATACAATTAGCATAATTAAAAAAATTAGAAAATTGTTCTACATGTGTTACATTTCTAGACTTTTTTTAAAATCACCCAGAACATTTTTTTCAAAAGAGCACTAAAGCTTAACAAAAGTAAAGTAAAGAATGCCAAAAACATGAAAAATTTGAGTATTTGAGTAAATTTGAGATAAAATCAGAATTTTAAGTGGGAAAACAAAACCTCGAATTTTTGAGATTTATTATACCCAGAGGATGCAATATGTCTGCCATCTCAGAACTGCTAAGGTGGTATGTAAGTCAATGGGAGAGGTCCCTACCTATTTGGAAGTTTTTATGGTCTACACTGGAATTAGCCAGAAAATCCGACTATTTTAGGCTTTTTGGGAAAAAATCCCAAAAATTTGGACTTTTCAGGAAAAAATCTGAAAAAAATCAAACAATTCGGGAAAAACTTCTGAAAAATTGTGCAATTTGGGTTTTCACTCAATTTTATTGAGTTTTGTATTGATTTCATTGTACGTTTTTTTAATAATAAGTAAATTAAAATCATATATTCTAGTTTGGTCTGCCTTATTTTATTTTAAGAAATCATAAAAATTCAGATTTTAATAAATAACCCCCTTAATATCAGAATTTATTAATGAGGCCTGTAGCATTATATGACAAACCCCATTTTCTGCTTAATTAGTACTACACAAGATTCCCATAGACTTTGATGGTAAAGCAAAACCTTTCTATCACTTCCTCAAGAATTCTCAAGAGTTGTCAAGAATTCTCAGCTAAGTAGAGTGAAAGATTACCATTCAAACAAACGATGATTTGTCGGTTTGACTGGATCTTGGCAGCTTTGAAGCCTGCATTTTTTCATTTAAAAAAAAATTGAAAACAAGAGAAAAAATGGTAAATAGCTAATAAATTTCATGGCTGGGAGAAAAGCATTTTTTGTTATGATCGATATAAATTTTCATCTTAACAATGACCATTGATAACTCAGCCGTTATCTGTCGTTTAGGTTGTTCTGTTATTTCTTTCCTATTGAAAAATATTTATAAAATTTTTACATTTTAGACATTTATTTTAAACATTCAGAAATGAGGTTTTACAGTGATTCTCAAGGTGGGTGCACTGTATAATCATCAAGGCATTTACAGACAGCAATAGCGTTGGTATAATCACAGATTTATCAGCCCAATCCATCAATAAAATGGGCCACAAACAAATAAAGTTGTGCAGAAAAATCTGTGCCGGTGGCTAATATTATGGTGGTCACCAAACATGTCTAATGACAAACATATTGGCACCCAAACTTCTACTTACAAAAGATTTCAGCCTAAATTGAAGGGTCCCTTTGCTATGCAAAAATTGCTTCAGCCCCCTTCTCTCAAAACATGGTTAAAAGAACTGTCAAGTCACTTTAGTTTCAGCAGCAGATAGAACTAACAGTTTGGGAACCTCTGCTTTAATGGAATCGGCTTTAATTTAATTTTGAAATTGCAGTCATTCATTTAAAAGTCTTTCTTGGGGGTAAAGAATGTGCTGACTCTATGGCAACCCATGTCTTTGACCCAAATGAAGGCCTTCCAAGGCTGCAGACCCTTCTGACATTAAAAGGGTTAATGGTTATTGATTCTGTCTGCTTTTGCCTTGTGCAAACGGCATGACGCATTCATTCAATATAATGTAAAATGTGAACTAAGACATACTGGCATATCTCTCAATAAAACACACTTACATAGATCTATATAACAAGGTATTCTTTTCTTGCTGTATTGCACATTAGCGTCTTCAATGCCAAAGGGTCCCTTAACGTCTTCTAGAGCAAAAACAGCAGGAATCTATTTTATGTGCTCTTTGTCTTACAAGATCCGAAAGCAAGTGCCAGCTTAAATATGCTATACTTATTTAAACACACAGAGGGAGATCAGTGATTGAAGGAGTACAAAAAAAAAAGCCAAGGCTCTAATGAAATAAACGGTTCTATCCATGCTTCATAACAACATGCTCATTGATACAAGCGAGATTGATTTTCTTTGCCCACAAATCTGGTGCAATTAAACAACACTATACACAAACAAAGAATGGAGACCCCCCTCTGAGTGTTAAAGGAGACCAAGATATTACAGAAGATATTATCTCAACAACTAACAGGCAGCACTGTAGTAAATAAAATCTAAAGGGTTGTGCATGTGGATCCGTTTTAGACGATAGACCTTTTGTGAATACACATCAGTTAAGTTCTTTATATTGTATATGTTTAATATTTAAACTTCAAATGTTTCATCCCAAATGAATATAGTAATAGGAATACCTGTGGTAGGATAGACTTATGCTATCTCCGGCTATAAGAAAATCCAAGGAATTTGCCATACTATGAATGCCATTTGTACACAAAATACAGAAAAAATTGCCAGCGCTCGGTCTATGCCATTTACATCCACGTTTACTTGGTCATACCCCATATTATTAAACAGTATAGCCATTGGTGCTCAGCCCACTCCTGCCTTGGCGTCTTGTTATAGGATTAAAAACATAACAATAGCTCTGAGCCAGGTGACAAGATGGGAAAATCTGCCCCCATTTCACATCATCAAAAATTTGCCAAGCAGTGAAAATTCGCCAAAACACATTGAAGACAATGGGCATTTTTTCACCCAACATTTTTTCTCATTAGAGTATATGGGCATTTTTTTGCGGAGAAACCTGGTCCAAAATGTTGTCCATCCCCAACTTGTGTCCAATCTGCAGATAGGCACTGGGTTCTTATACAAGGGTAAGACTATAGGGTAAAGCAAATGAAAATATATCTGTGGACTGACCTGAATTTTTGCAGCGCCAACATTTTTATGAATAACCAGGTGCATAGACCCCAGGAGCCTTGATACCTTTGCCACTAACTTAGCTATGGGATACTGGGGGGCAGATTCACTAAGGGTCGAATTTCGAAGTTAAAAATACTTCGAAATTCGACCCTCGAATTTAAATCCTTCGACTTCGAATATCGAAGTCGAAGGATTTAGCGCTAAACGTTCGATCGAACGATTCGAAGGATTTTAATCAAACGATCGAAGGAATATCCTTCGATCAAAAAAAGTTTAGCAAGCCTATGGGGACCTTCCCCATAGGCTAACATTGACTTCGGTAGGTTTTATCTGCCGAAGTAGGGGGTCGAAGTTTTTTTTAAAGGGAAAGTACTTCGACTATCGAATGGTCGAATAGTCGAACGATTTTTACTTCGAATCGTTCGACTTCGTTCGAATTCGAACGAATTTAACCAATTCGATGGTCGAAGTACCCAAAAAATACTTTGAAATTCGAATTTTTTTCATTCGAATCCTTCACTCGAAGTTAGTGAATCTGCCCCTAAATATTATTACAAAGTACCGCAGTGAAACCCAGTGGTGCCTTAAATTGCTACTATGCACTTATATTATATTATTATTAGATTATATTATTATATATTAGGGAAAAGTTGTGCTAAGCATAGAAGTATACCTATGTTGGCACAGTTTTATGATATTATTGGATCCCCAGCTCTGCTTTTCAGTTAACCGTGCCTTCACTTATGCTGTACCATGCTCTTTTGGCTGCAAATGTAGCGGTTGTTCGATTTCAGCTTTGCTTTTCAGTTGACCATGCCTTCACTGATGACATATCATTCTTTTTTGGCTTATGGCAAATGGAGACATGGCTGCAAGTGGTTGTTCGATTTCAGCTTTGCTTTTCAGTTGACCATGCCTTCACTGATGACATATCATTCTTTTTTGGCTTATGGCAAATGGAGACATGGTATAGGAAATGGTGTGCCTGTGCATTATGGAGGCTTATACCAGGAAGCTGGGAGATTACATGAGGTTGAAGGCCCATTATCTAGTCAACATATGATCATTTATATTCATGTATAACAATCAATGGGTAAATGGGATCCCGAGGCTGTGATCATACTTTGCCCAATGCTGACTACATTGAGACTGGAATTCATATTATTGCACATGAGTAGATGTTGCCCATTTTGGTTGAACATTGGCTATCAATATCTGCCTTAGGCAAAATGGCTCAGCAAATAAATCTGTGATTTATATGGTTTAGCAATACTCTTCCAAACTACAAATCCTTATCATATCTTTTTTTAAAGTCAAGATTGATGGCAAGTTTTCTTTATTGTAGCTCCCAGTTTGTACAGGGTTATAAAATAAATATAATGAGAATGATTAATATTCTACCTAATTATGTCAGACAGCGTTGGGCAGATTTATCAAGGGTCGAAGTGAAAAATCAAATTTTCAAATTCCAATTTTGAATTTGAATTTTTGAGTTTTTTTATGGCTAAAACTGTCAAATTCAGCTAGGGAATTATTAAAATTTGATTACAGTTTTTTTTTTTAAAAAAAATTTGAATTCGATTTTCGAGATTTATCATACACTGGTCCCTTAAGAACTCAAACTGGACTATTTGACACCTAAAACCTGCCAAATTGCTGTATTAGTCAATGGGAGATGTCTTGGGTACAATTTGTTTCTAACCCTTGATAAATCCACCCCTGAATGTCTAAACAGCAATATCTGCTGTAAAAAAAAATCCATCCATTGACCGTACAATTGTGTGGATCAAAGTGGCATTAATATAAATCATCACATACAAATCCATGAGCCGAGTGGTAAAAATACCGATTTTTTGGCCTTCCCTTCAAATTCATTCCGATGGGACCAATTTGTATACGTGTTCTCCTCTAAAGGTTTTTCAAATCTATCTTTTGGAGAGAAGGACCATAAGAAGGAATATAAAGGTTTGTAGAGCTAATGGCATATTAATTAAGGATTTTTTGCTTTTTTTCTAAAGCAGGAAAGATGTCACCTCCAAAGACGACCCCAGCACGCTCTGCTCTAAATTCAAAATAATGATGGATTGTTTTGGATTTTGGCTTTTGCAATGCAGCTGGGTCTAATGGCATTATTTCAATGTGTTGCATTTCCTACACGCACCTTGGGGGTTAATGTACTTGCAGTATATTAACACAATCACTTTTTGACCACACTGGGAAGCCTTCCAAAGGCAGCTGAACTTTAATCGAGTGAAATTCTGTGAAAGAACATATTACTAGTACCAGATGTATTTTATAACCCCCCTTTATTTTTTAATAAACCCTTTAAAGATGCAAACTTTGTTTGGAAACCCGTCTCTGGCCGATTCGATTATGTTTTTTCCCTTCTTATCACCTAAGAGTAATAACGTTTTAGCATATGGCGATTGGAAAAAATATAAAGAACTTAAAGGGTTAAAAAAGGAGGACTGATAACTAAAAAATGTACTGTATCTGATCAATCATAATTACTGTTCATAAAGATTTTTTTGGTTGTTTTTTAGCCAATGTTAAGAAAGCACACACAAAAAAACATTAATGAGAAACTTGAAAGACTCGTTAACGATATCCTTTCATCAATCAAAACTACTGTCAAGGCACAGTGCTCATGTCAATTTTCACCTTCCTACAAAGCTACCATTCCTTGCTTTCCTTGCACTCTTACCTAATATATAGACCCTTGTCTGCAGAAAGACTTGAGGGTGATAGAACCCAGACGTTCTCCATCTGTCTACAGCTGGTGCCATTTGGTCCAAGAGCACGTTGGGCTGGTGGCCTGAGACACTTAAAAACATATCAGTACCTGCACATTTTCCACGGTCTGGTCTTGGCTTTTAACTGCCACCTAACACATTACTTCACACAGCTCGGAGGCTGTTCCGGATCAGCACTCTGTGCAGAGTTCACTTTTAAACCCAGTTGTCTTAAAGAAGTGATAAGAAAATAAATAGACATGAAATATGGCTTCCTAGACACTAAAAAAATGAATGCTTAGGGAAGCACAAGAGCTTGTGCAGGGGTTATAATGGTTCTATTTAACCCTGTGTCATCCTACATGCTACCTACATTAAATGGGTTTAGTGTGGCTTTGCATTAACTGCATCTAATTCTCTGTGGGTATAGCTAGATAGACAGACACACTCTTTTAACAGATACATTTATGTATATCTGTAAACAAATATATATCTACATATGTGTTTGTGTGTGCAGATGCGTAACTACTAGGGGACCACTATTTTTGGCCAATTTAGCCAAATCCGAATCCTTCGTGAAAGATTTGGCTGAATACCAAAACGAATCTGAATTTTAATTTGCATATGCAAATCAGGGTGGACGAAGGGGAAGATAGAAAAAGTTTTCACTTCCTTTTTCACTTATTTGTTGTGTGATGAAAAGTCACATGATTTTAATTGTATATATTTGGTTAAGCTAGGCAGAAGAATTCAGCCAAATCCAAATCCTGCTGAAAAAGGGCCAAATACCGAACCAAATCCTGGATTCTGCGATGTGAGCGAAGCAAACTTTTGTGTTTAAAGAATTATAAAGGGTACAATACCATTGTAAAATAAAACCAGTCTGGGCCTGCACTACAGTATATGTGGGGTAATTTCCAGCCACAGTTATGATTGTGATTACACAAAAAATAGATGCAGTTGTTATGTGTATTGACAGCAATCATTAAAATAAAGTAAGTAGGCATGTGCGCCTATTGAAACCTGGAACCCTGCAGATACCGCACACCCTGAAGGTGGTGGTTATTCAAGGGCTGCGTCATTCATTTTGATGTAGTGAATATGATGTAATCTCTATGCCAACAATTTCCAGCTCACAAACAAACTTAACAATTGTGTGTGTTTAGATGAATATGGTGCAGTTGCATCAGATGCAACTCCTCTTCGTGGTAGTAATTTCTTTGGAATTGTGGTTAAAAAAAACACTGCATTCTGGGGGAAAAACATGGTGAGTTTCCTCCTAAATTAAACTTTGTGACTTTTTAGATATGACGTGCCAGTGCCAATTAGGAGGACAGGGAGTGCCACTGTCAAGCTGATGCTGCCTGGTGCGGTGCCTGCTGAACTGATGTAAAGAAGAAGATGAGAGGAGGATATCAAACCTACGATCGTCGCTTCCAGTTCCAGAATGTGCACGAAAAATCCGCACCTAAATGCGCATGTCAGGTTTGCTGGCTGCCTCCTGCCTCAATCGTACATTTAACGTGCAGCCTGCAGCCAATAGCAAATGATGACACACACGCACATCACGTGACACCAGCGGCGGCGCCCTCAGTCAGCAGCAGCTTCAACCCCACAGCAGTACTGGCAGTCTCAGGCAGGCAGGCTCGAAGGGCCGAAGTGACGCGACGATCGATGGACACTACCTGGCTTCTACTGACGAGGGAGGCGGTGCGTGGGCCCACTGCCAAACACCGGAGCGGTGCACTTCTGATTTTGGTGAGGCCCACACGCTGCCTGCATGCTGCATTCCAAATACAAAAGGGGCATACCATTTCCTTCCATTACATCTCGCACCGCATGTGACATCTCGCACCGCACGCTGAACACAAAATAAACAATTTTTATAATACAGTCGCAGGTCATTAAAGGGATATTGTCATGGGAAAATTTTTTTTTTTTTCAAAATGAATCAGAATTCTGCACTGAAATCCATTTCTCAAAAGAGCAAACAGATTTTTTTATATTCAATTTTGAAATCTGACATGGGGCTAGACATATTGTCAATTTCCCAGCTGCCCCAAGTCATGTGACTTGTGGTCTGATAAACTTCAATCACTCTTTACTGCTGTACTGCAAGTTGGAGTGATATCACCCCCCTCCCTTTCCCCCCCAGCAGCCAAACAAAAGAACAATGGGAAGGTAACCGGATAACAGCTCCCTAACACAAGATAACAGCTGCCTGGTAGATCTAAGAACACCACTCAATAGTAAAAACCCATGTCCCACTGAGACACATTCAGTTACATTGAGAAGGAAAAACAGCAGCCTACCAGAAAGCATTTCTCTCCTAAAGTGCAGGCACAAGTCACATGACCAGGGGCAGCTGGGAAATTGACAATATGTCTAGCCCCATGTCAGATTTCAAAATTGAATATAAATAAATCTGTTTGCTCTTTTGAGAAATGGATTTCAGTGCAGCATTCTGCTGGAGCAGCACTATTAACTGATTCATTTTGAAAAAATTTTTTTTTCCCCATGACAGTATCCCTTTAAGTATAGGTCCAAGGGGCCAACCAAGGCTGGGGCCCACCGGGATTCCTACTGGTGCCCCGGCAGGCCAGTCCGACCCTGTGCTGGGCCATCTTCAGACCATGGGACAAATTTACTAAAGGGCGAAGTGACTAACGCTGGAAGTGTGACTTCATTTCGGTACTTCGAAAATTTTCTAATGGGCGCAGGAGTACCTTCACTAGCGAAGGCGATAGGCACTAGCACAACTTCACACTCTAAAGCCAGGTGAATTTTCACTCTGGTGAACAGATGTAACTGTGCGAATTCACTAAGATGCTGTTCTGCCAGACTTGACTTCACCAGCTCAGACCAGGCAAAGTGCAATGTAGTGTATAGGACGTCCTCAATTTTTTTGTTGAAAAATCAGTCCCAAATAACGCCAGCATCTTTTCACTTTTTCAGGGCGATAGGCTGCAAAAGTCAATAAATTTTTTTTTGGGGTACCTGGGTTCCCCCCTACATTTCCTAACCTATAGCACATAAACTATACACTGGGCACATGTGTAGGGCAATATAATAACTCTATTTTATTTTGTTAAGGTTCCCTGGGCTTGTGTAATGTCATGTATTTTCTGCAACATATACGTCCATTCAACTTTCACTTCCAGCCGTATCCAAATTAGCCAACACTAGCGCAACTTCGCCAGCGTTCGTCGCCCTGGACGTAACTTTCGCATGTTAGTGAATATGCGTTGTCTGGGCAAATTTACACCTGGTGAAGAGTTGCGGAGCGAAGCAGAGGCTAGAGTAAATTCAGCGCTTAGTGAATCTGCCCCCATGTATGAACAGAATCAGTTTCCCTGGAGGTTTCAGTAAGTTGTGGCCAGAAAAGAGGCTAGAAATAAGCAAACCAGGGAAGTGAAAGGCCTTCCACATAAGAAATATTTATTATTTGGTTGCCTTGTAAAAAAGTAAAAAAAAAAATAACATGTGAACCTACAAAGCTTGTATGCCCAGATTGCACATGAATGCCGCTGAAATATCCAGTTCATCCAGTCTTGTTTCATGGTGCCAGTGTGTGTAATATTTTCCACTGTCTGTAATGCCCCCGTCATTAATCAGTAAATAGGAAAGCCGTATGCCGAGTGCCTGATGGAGAATACAATAGCTCAGATGAGAAGCATTTCCAGTGCAAGTGGATTTTATTTGGGGATCATGCAGGAATTACGGCTAAATCCATCCGTGTAATTCTTAGAGGGTTTTAATATTCCTGTATGATTCTAACAGAGCAATTACTTTGGGACATAAATCGTATTGCGCACCTCTGTGCTTTTAGTTATAAATGTTCCCTTTACAGGGATTGCCTTTGCTGTTACTGTGTAGCTAATCAGACACGGAGCTTCTAGATCGACCCCTCATTTGTTCTCATTGTTAAGCAACGTGAAATACAGAATTTGTATTATACAAATATGGGACCTGTTATCCAGAATGCTTGGGACCTGGGGTTTTCCAGATAACAGATCTTTCTATAATTTGGATTACCGTATCATAAGCCTGTTAAAATTAATTTAAACATTAGATAAAACCAATAGGACTGTTTTGCCTCCAATATGGATTAATTGTATCTTAGTTGGGATCAAGTACAAGGTACAAGGAAATCATTTTTCTAAATGTGAATTATTATTATTAAATGGAGTCTATGGCAGATGGCCTACCAAAAATTCTGAGCTTTCTGGATAACGGGTTTCTATATAACAGATTCCATACCTGTATTGTAATCAAGAATTTAATTTCCCTGATGTACCAGTTGAAGGAGGTCTGGGTGTGCCTTGCTGAATAACACTTTTTGGGGTCCACCATACCAGCGGGGTGACATTCAATGAATAATAAGAATAATCATAAAAATAGCTTAATAATACAAAATGAGAATGACACCAGAACATACTTTTTTACATCATTTTTGGCAAAGGTCAACAAAAGAGTTGGAAAGTTTCCAAAAAAAATTGACTTGGGAAATTTAGCCTCCCGAGAAATTAATTCTCATAGCAGCAATAATAGTTTAACTGAATACTAAATTTTAACATGATGAAGACAATTTGGTAGTTAGTCTATATTCATTCTTTGTGTTTTTCAAATTATTTATTTTATTGTTGTTCAGCTGCTCTCGGGCTTCAAATTCAATCTTGTTGCAAGGGGTTAATTACCCTGGGAGCAGCTTTTGAAATCAGAATAGAAGATGAATGTCAGAGGGCCCATAAAAGACAAGAAAAAAAAAATAAGAATAACAATGAAAGTGAAGCTGTGGAGTCAATCTGTTTTTTATTTTGTTTGCCTGGGTCAGTGACCCCCTCCAACAAACAGTTAGCATTTTAACAAAAAGAGGCAGAATTAAAAAGGTCCATACAAAATAAATGATGAAGAACAGCTGAAAAGGAGGAAATGCATCTGATTCTCAAACTTGCATCAAATGCATTTCCTCCTTGACTGCAAGTACAGTGGAATATAGCAAAGAACACTGCATTGCGGTTATAGAGGGGCCTATTATTTAGGTTAGGGGTTCCAGCTTCCAAACACAACTGAGATAGGCCTATCTGGTTGTTGGATGGGATCACAAACAAGAATCGGACACAATTGACAAGAATCAGATACAATTGTACTGGAAATGTTTTTAGTCTTGGGCGGCATCACTAGTGATGGGCGAATGTATTCACAGACGCAAATTAGCGAATACCAGTTTTTTTTGTCGCCGGCAACAGTAAACGGACGCCCATGGACTATTGAGCGTCAAATGTCGCCAGCGTTGGAGTTATCACAATTTTTCCCGAATTTTTCACCCATCACTAGGCATCACTTCTGGTGCACCGAATGTCTATGCATGACTGTAGACATGAGCTTCTCCAGGCTGTGGAACCCAGGGACTTTGCAGGTGGTAATAGCTCCAGAGTTTGTCTGCATCAATAAGTGACTGCTCTCAATTTAGCTCTCAATTTAGCAAGACAGCAACTCTTGTGGTTGTGTATTATCACTATTGTTGCTAACTTGGTCCTGGGTGTTGGCTCTGCTCAAGTTGGCTCATATCGATCATGTGTAACAGAGTTGGGTCTGCTTGGGTTATGATGAAGACGTCATGGCTGAAAACAATATACGGGGATGTATTTTATAAATGTAAGAAGTTATGGCTAAAAAAACAAGTCAATTTGGATGCTGTAGACGGCTGACTTTAGCATGCCTATACAGTTACACAGTTTAATCATCTAGTCCCTTAAAGGCAACATAAAGTTCTTTATTTTTTTTTTCAAATGACCCATTCATAATTTCACTTTCTTTATGGTCAAGGGCATCTATTTCATTGCAAATCTTGTGCCGCCAAAACAAATATTATTTTTTTGAATCTTTCATTATCTTACTCTCTGGAAATGGGCTAAACCAGCATGTGTCGGTATTAGATGCTGCGGAGCCAGCTGTCGTGCCTGGCTGCACAGTGTCTCAGTGTCAGCAGTTCAAAGAAGTGAGAGACTGAATGGGAGGTAACTTGATAGGTCAGTGGAACCCAATTCCAAGTCGGAGGAACACGGCTCTCATGTGTATTTGTTCTAACTCTGGGCATATTTAGATGTTTTATTGTGCCATTATTATTGACTGACTTTGTCATAAATATGCAGCCACCCATCACTGGGCGGTGAGTAGCAGGGAATTTAATGGCAAATATCTAAAAAAGTGAAAACTGCAGGAGGAAAAAAAATGAAAAAGAAAAGCTGCCGCGTGAAATAATTCCAGGCTGTGTGTCACAGTCTCTGTAGTCTCGAACTGCGCCCATTGCTTTGTCTCTAACAAAGAGTTAAGTTACCCTCAGCTTTTCTCAGGCACTTCAAGGAAGTCTAAAGAGCTGTTTCCGTTCTGGGCTTAAAGGCATACTGGCAGATTTCTTTTTTTTTTGTGGTATTTTTGGAAACAAAATCCTTCTTAATTTATTTTTAAAAATCTAGGGTATTTTTCTAAAGCTGAAGGAAAGCAGAAATACAATTTCACATGGGGCCATGTATATGCAATTGAATACCCCATAAGGAAGTATACAGGCAGCTCCACCAGCAGCACCATAAGTACAAAATCAATTGCCTTCATATTAAGATCCACAAGGTGGAGTGAATGGGCTCCAGTGATATTGGTTAGCTTGCCCCAGCCACGCAATTCAGCAGTGGTGTAACCAGGGCTGGTCCTATCACATGTGGGGCCCAATTGGGACCATGTTGGCGGGGCCCCTAGACAAAGTGTTGCTGGCTACTGACACACCAAGTATTTAGGAAAATAAGGGCATACAGGCACAAAATAGAAAGGAAAGGGGCAGACAAGGTAACATAATAGGGGCACACAGGGTAAGAGAGAGAGGGAGGAAATAGGAGAGTGGGCTGGGCCAATTAGTTTGGGGCTGGGCCGATTCAGCTTGGGAGCAGGCTTGGTTGGATTGGGGGCAGGCAGGGCCTATCAAGGTTGGAGGAAAGCTGGGCCTATGAGAGTTGGGGGCAGGCTAGACCTATGGATTTGGGGATGGGCTGGACTCTCAAAGTTGGGGGCAGGCCAGGCAGCATCATGTGCTGAGGGAAATATTATCTGTGCTGCCCTGTGGTGCGGGGCCCCCCAGAGGTGCGGGGCCCAATTGGGCCCAATTGGTCCAATTGGCCTAAGGCCGGCCCTGGGTGTAACTATGGGACCATGGGTCCGGGTACAAAAATTGCTCCCCCAGTCTGCACCCCCATCCACTGGGAAATTCTCTGAGTCCCTGTATTCACCTTGGATCTAGCAGTGTCTGCAGTGCCTCTGGTGGGCCCTACTGGAGGCAGGCAAAGAGCCGGGAGAAATCGCACCCACTGCTCCCCTGGTAGTTATGCCACTCAGTCACTAAAGCCCTGGAATCAAGATAGAGTTAGAGAAAAAGGACTTCAGACTAGTGATGGGTGAATAAATTCGGCAGGTGCAAATTCGTGGCAAAATGCGTTTTGCCGCCGGCGAATAAGTTTGCAAAACTGTGGGGAAAATTTGCCAGCAAAAAATCTGCTATATCAAAAAAATGTGGGCATGGGGGAATTATTCGGATGCCTATTGACTTTAATGCATTTGGACAAAATAAGCGGGAGTATAAAGATTGTCACGGGCGTCGAAATTGACACGCGTCAAAATAATTTTGACGCCCATTGACTTCAATGCGTAATTCGCAAATTTTTCGGCAAAACGGGACAAATTCGCCCATCACTACTTCTGACATGATTCCACCTGCACTACAGCCCCCAGATAATTAATATACTGAAATATATATATTTCATTGTATTCATTTGTTAGATGTAAAACAGTGTTGGACTGGCCCACCGGGATACCTGGAAAAGTCCCGGTGGGCCAAGGTGTCAGTGGGCCCTTATGCTGCTAAACATTTGGCCTATTTCATGGCTATTCCTTATTTCTATGAGAACATTGAGGCTAAATAGATGGAATAATAGATTATAATATGTAAAGAAAAGAGATTAGGAGAATAGAGGTTGAGTGAGGAGAGGAATAAGATTAATTGGTGGGCCACTAGTCAAAGGTTTTTGGGTGGGCCCCTGGTGTCCCAGTCCGACACTGATTTAAACTGTACATAATATGGATTATACAATGGGCATCTGCACTGCACCATGTAAAATATCAAAGTATTTCCCTAAATGACAAAGTAAAGTCTCGGTTATTTCTACAAAATAGATTCCAATTCATAGGACTGAGTTAACCTCAGCCCTGCAACATAACTTTCCCTGTTAGTTGCCCATCTCCTCACTATTATTATTAACATTTATTTATATAGCGCCAGCATATTTCGCAGCGATGTGCGCTCACTACCAGTCAATCATCCCTGTCCATTACACAAGCTTATCTAGTGGTAGGGCCAATCTGGCAATGTGTTTGTAACGTTAGATATAGAGAAGGTTTGAAGCCAAAAAGGAGACTTTTTGGAGGTTTCAGAATCCATAGGAGGATTACCCCACATCTAAGCACATCACTAGGGCCCATAGATCCCCTTTAACCCCAGGATTTGTTTATACAACTTACAAAGATCGAACACCTAATAACACAATGGTGCAAATAAATGTGTCAGCCGCACAATGTAATTGCGTGTGATATTAATAAATGGCTCCCCGTCGCCTTCGCCTTTTGGATTTTCCGAGAAAATAGTTGATTCAGCTCCCCTGTATGTGAATAATGTCCACTTTGCATTTCCTGCATGGCTGCCATGTCTGAAGACACTTCTCTCTGTAGTGCAGAGTAGTCTATCATCTTGCTATCACCTTGCCAAGTACAATCCATCTGAGGATGAAGATATCATATAGGAAAATCAGCATTATTAGTAGTGCGGAGAAGAATGCTAACATTGCACTTACCAAGCACTGTGCTTTCCCCCCTCTCTCTTTTAAATAGACCCTCTTGAGGTTCCTGTGTCCTAGCACCCTTCATTAGTGGCTACACCAGCCACACTTTGGGCATCATTAACCGTCTCTACAATAACTGGCAGGGAAAGGCCATTCTTCATCTCACTATCTGACTATAGCACCTTTCAAAATATGTATGTGAGCTGCAGGAGGCACCTGCGTAATAGAATCAGACAGGCCGATCCTGAGGCAGGCTTGTCTGAAGCCGTGCAAATACTACCGACATTGACAGCGCGGCTCGTTTAGAAATTCATTCTTAAAACGGTAAAAAAAAAAAAAATGTGGTGAATGAGGATTTTCTAAACACGCTGTAAAACACACTCTTAATTCTTCTAATCTATGGTGCCCTCTATTGAAAAGAGAAGGTCTCGCATCTCGCTCTTTAGGCAACCTCTGTTATTCCATACACCGATTAACCCTTTCATGCTCCAGATGCTAGTGTATGTATGGGATCCATTATCCAGAAACCCTTCATCCAAAATGCTCAGGACATTACGGCATTCTCCTATTTCTATTTAAGAAGATTAAAGGCAGAGACACACGTGTTCCTGTTATTCAGAGCTTTCTGGATAACGTGATTCCAGATGACAGATCCTATACCAATATTATATTATATTACTAAGATTACTAAAATAAATTATACTTTTAAAAAAACAATATGCGTGTTTCACCTTTAAGGCAGAGACACACATGGAGTTTCGTGGGGAGATTAGTCACCCGGCGACAAATCGCCTCTTCTTCGGGCGACTAATCTCGGGTGGGAAGGCATTGCGGGGAGATTAGTCGCCCGGCGACAAATCGCCTCTTCTTCGGGCGGCTAATCTCCCCGCAATGCCTTTCCGCCGGCTAGAATCGAAATCACCGGCAGGATGGCATTTAGAGCTCTTTGTTTCCAAAATCAATCCAAGTGCCATTCCGCCGGCAATTTAGACTCTAGCCGGCAGGAAGGCAGTTCGGGAGATTAGTCGCCCGAAGAAGAGTCGATTTGTCGCCGAGCGACTAAATCTCCCCGAAACTCCACGTGTGTCTCTGCCTTAAAGGTGAAACACGCATATTGTTTTTTAAAAGTATAATTTATTTTAGTAATCTTAGTAATATAATATATATGATATAATATAATATTGGTATAGGATCTGTCATCTGGAATCACGTTATCCAGAAAGCTCTGAATAACAGGAAGGCAGTCTCCCACAGACTCCATTTTAATCAAATAATTAGACTTTTAAAATTGAATTTCTTTTTCTCTGTGATAATAAAACAGTTCCATGTACTTGATCTCAGCTAAAATATAATTAATCCTTAAGGGTTAGTTCACACGAGGAGATTCGCATGTGCTTTAGCGCAGGCGACTTTTCATTATAGCGGATGGGATGACACGAGGAGGCAGTTCGGGGAGATTGTCGCCCAGATGAAGAGGCGATTAGTCGCCAGGCGACAATCTCCCCGAACTGCCTCCTCGTGTCTTCCCATCCGCTATGATGAAAAGTCGCCTGCGCTAAAGCACATGCGGTGCTGTGTTTTCCGAAGTCGCACAAAGTTTCCTCGATTAGTCGCCAGACGACAAAATCTCCCTGAACCTCCTCGTGTGAACTAACCCTAATAGATGCAGAACAATCCTGTTGGGTTTAGTTAATGTTTAAATTTTAAGTATGGAGATCCAAACTATGGAAAGATCCCTTATTTGGAAAAGCCTGGTCATTCTGGATAAAAGGTCCCACGCCTGTACCTTCTTAGCTGTAATGTGCTGTTATATAGACATCATTATATAAATAATGTAAAAACATCTGTACAGGTATGAGATTCGTTATCTGGAAACCCTTTATCCAGAAAGCTCTAAATTAAAGAATGTCCATCTCCAATAGACTCCATTTTATCCAAATAATCCAAATTCTTAAAAATATTTTCCTTTTTCTCCGTAATAATAAAACTGTAGCTTGTAATTGATCCCAACTAAGATATAATTAATCCTTATTGGAAACAAAACCAGCCTATTGGGTTTATTTCATGTTTACATGATTTTCTAGTAGACATGAGGCATGAAGATCCAAATTATGGAAAGATCCGTTATCCAGAAAACCCCAGGTCCCGAGCATTCTAGATAACCGGTCCCGTACCTGTAATACCAATACCTTGTTCTTAAATACTGTAACTAACCTAGAATAAATCCATACTTATGGCAGACGTATCCAGTTTGTTTAATATTTAAATGTGTTTAGTATCTTTAAGGCACGGTGATCCAAATTACAGAAAAACATTTTGGATAACAGATCCCATACATGTATAGCAAAAGCTGAAATGAAGGAAATTGGAATTACATGACAAAAAACACATTAATAAAAGCAGCTATTCCTCACATTTGAGGAAACCCAGATTTGGGCAATGAAACCATTTTTTTATTTTGCCCACAATTCACAAGGCGACTCTTTGAAATGCAATGATATTTTTATTGGCAGGGAAACAAAACAAAATATGAAAGGAGCCGAAACAAGAAACCGTTAGCAGTATCTTTTCAACATCTCCAAAGATCTGAAACGTGGAAAAAAAAATGAGAAAAAAGAATTATCCCAACAAACAATACAATAGCAATTTCCTTCAAAATGTTTGTTGTTTTTGTTTCTTAAACAGTTGTGATTTTACGCCAAACATTTATTTTTCCTTTCCGAGCAGCGTAACATCAAAGAGTAGGAGGGGAAGGTTGGGCACAGCAACTGGCACAGAGACAGAGTCTTAATTTGGATAAATACAAAGCTGGGCAGGAATAGGGAGGTGTGAGCTACACGTTATTGTGCTTCCAGTGACACGCAATGTTATACAGTACCGGCTATAGCCGTGCGCTCTGAAGCCAGATGCTTCCTTACAGGGGCAGTTGAACCCCACATTTGCCACGCCTCTCTCCCTCTCTCTCTCTCCCCTTTTCCTTGCTTTAATGGGCATTAAAAATAGAACAAAACAGGACTGGAGATGGGAACAAAATACAACAGGCACAGGCTGCTGTAGTCATTCTGCTGTAAAATGTAAAAACAAGAAAGGGCACACAAGCTGAGTCCCAGAAGACATATCCGGCTTTTTTAATATAGTAGTGCCAAACACATTTCACTTCGGATGTTGTATTATATTTATATGTCACTCAAATATTTACCATTTTCCTGAATTCTACTGCGTAATTTGAAAGCTTAGAACATAGCGTGTAGGTTTATAGGCTTTGGCTGCGGTACAGCTCTAGGTGAGCGGCTCGACAAAAAACCCCCAAAAAACACATTTCTTTCAGAAGCTTCTCGTGTGCCAAAAGACACGGTTTCAGATGATTTCCTTGGCCGCCAATGTAGTTGCCAAGGCTTCCATTGCTGCAAATCACCCCGTGGCAAGGTATTAGGATCGGTATCTGTAAATAAAGGAATAAAATTCATGCGCAAGAGTAATGGAGTAGGCAAGAAACGAGTAAGGTTAAGAAAAAAATCAAATGTATACAGTGTATTTCAAAAATTCTAAAGCCAAAAAGAAAATGAAATGAAAAAAATATATCATATCTAGAAATTACTATATATTTTTTCAATGTATTATTGTACAGTAGTGTATCACACTGATTTTATTTTTAGAGCCTTACACAGTTTTATCACACTGCTAATATTTGCTTTTATTGGCAGCATAATAAAAGTAGGACCAGTTTTATTATTAAAAATAAATAAAATAAAACTGAGTTTCATAAAAAAAATTTCCACTCCCAACCAAATAGTAGTAAGGTCAACAGAATAATGAGGAAAACCATGGCCAGCTTTAGGGTGCCCCTTGGGGGGAATTTTTTATTTTTTTTGCCAAAGCAAAAATTAAATATTTAGTGTTTACATCAGGGATTGTCGATTCCCAGCACTATTGATGTCCTTTGATTCGGAGAAGGGGGGTTGGGAATTGTAGTTTAACAAGTATAGGAGTGTTACAGGTGGGAGGAAAGTCCTGATTTCTAATAGTGATGAGTGAAATTTTTTTGCAGAGTTTTGCCGTGAAAATAACACCCATAAAAAAATTTGGTGCTTGTTAAAAATTTGTTCATCAGAAGAAATGTTTCTGCGAATTTTCGCCATTTCAAGGATTTTCGGTCGAAGAGGGTCAGATTCGTCCATCTCTATTATGAAGTGGTTTTTTTTTTTATCTCAGGAAGTCCTTCACTGGTTGAGGTTTCTCTTCTTTAAAACAGGCTTCAAAAAAAGTAAAACAGTTTATGTTCCCCAAGGCATTTAGGGTGCATGTCCCTAAGAATATTGTAATATGAGTCCTTGTAACTCATAATAAAATCGCCAGGCATGGATTTGCATGAATTTCCGTGTTTCGCCTTTCACTAATGTTTTCGCGAAACTGCAGAAAAAATTTGCTGCAACAAAAAAAATTTCCGCACGTCAAAATTAGCGCACACATAAAAATTATCGCACATCAAAATTATTCAGGGAGCCCATTGACTTAATTGATAATGCATTTGGACAAAATAGTCGCGTGTATCAAAAATGTCAATATTTTGACTCCCAATGACTTCAATGCGTTTTGTGAATTTTTCGCCATTTCGCTAATTTTTTGGGATATTTGAAGGGATATGTGACCAAGCTCTAACCTGTAGCATCCTCTTGTCATTCTAGATAGTGTACATTGATGCCCCAAGCCCTATTGTTTTGGTATTAGTCTTAACCTCTATGATGACTTTACTGATCACTGCCTGCCTTGACCCTCTCAGATTTGAACATGCTTCCTAATATGGCCTATATTTGGTCTTTGCCTGAAATTTTGCCTGAAAGTTTCCTTCTAATCCAATGACTAATATAGCCAGACAGTTATGGTAATTTCTACCCCATGAATTAAGAAGTGGTGATTCTGAAGGGTTTACCGTTTTTGAGAGAAGTTCACACAGAATGCAAAGAAAGCGGAACCAAAAGACGTTCTGCCATAGAGGCCCCTGACTGACATCTGCATAACCAAAAGGTCTCCAGGCATCACATGATGAAAATTAGAAGTGCTACTTGGCTTGTCTTACATTTCTTTTGAATTTACATTTGCACATCCCCTTTTTTTATTCCAGATGTCATCACTTTCTGGAGATCTGATAAACATCTTTTTGGAATCTGTGGTTACTTAAACAGAAGCTCAGATATGACTACAGACAAGTTTTGCTCTTGCCCACATATTGTATTCATTTTGCAACCCAGCAAAAACAGGAATTGTACTTTCCCCTAGAAAAGAAAAATGCCTAACTGTTGCAATGTTCGTAACTTAGAAATATGTTTGTAGTTATTTTGAAAACTTTCCCTAGTGAGGTTTGGCTTGAGAGATCCAAACCCCTTTAGAAAAGCCAATATTTATGAACAAAAATGAACAGGATTCAATGGAAAGTCTCAGTTATTGTTATTCGATTTAAGACGTATTTGTAACGTTCCGTTACATTTTGTGTTAGGAGCATAAGTTATCCGAAAGGACCCCGCCATTCACAATGCATAAAGTAAAAACAAAATTCCATTTGCTAGACCTAGAAGTAGAAAACGAGGAAGCAAAACCAGCCTATTGGATTTGTTTAATGTTTACATTATTTTCTAGTAAACATAATATAAATATCCAAATTACGGAAAGGCCCTTTATCCGGAAAGCCCCAAGTCCCAAGCATTCTGAATAATAATTCCAACACTCGTATATTTTGTAATGCTGTTTGTTGATGGGAATGTATTCAGTGGCGTAACTAGAGTGCGCCAGGCCCCCTGCAAACAAATCTTCAGAAGGGCCTGACGCACTCCCATCCTCATCCTCCCACCCACTTCCTGCCCAGCCCACATCCAGTCTCTGTCCCACCCAACTCCGCCCACTACCTGTCCGACTCTATCCACTCCCCATCTGACTTCCCAGGTAAGAGTCTAAATAGACTATACAATATATGTCGCCAGTCATTAAAGGCAGGCCTGGACTGGCAATCTGTGGGTTCTGGCAAATGTCAGAGGGGCTGCTATAAGGTCCCATAGAAAGTCAGTATTTAGTGGGCTGGTGGAGGCTGTTTGGGCCTCTGTGTGGGCTGATTGGGCCTCTGTGTACCTGAAATGCCAGGGCCTATTTTAATTCTCAGTCCGGACCTGATTAAAGGTGGCCATAGATGTTATGATTTTAAAATAACTTTCCGTTATCCTAAGACCGAGTTTATCTGTAAATAATCGTTTAAATGTATGATTTGTTCATCAACTAAAAAGACCATTTCAAGCGATGTTGTCTAGTTTAAGCCAGGAAAACTGTGGGTGGCTGCCTGCTTGGCCCTGCAAACAATTGGACAATGGATAGATGTGAGAGATGAAAATCTTCTACCCTGCCTGATCAATTTTCTGACCAATGTTGGACGCAAAATTGTTAGATGCACGATTGTTCGGTGCCTACTAACCTCACAATAATTTGACGATTTATCGGATCGCATTAAAAATGGTTGTTAAAGGGGACCCGTCACCCAAAAAAATTATTCAAAATCCTATTTTATAAGATTAGTCAAGGAATATGAACTTTAACTACACTATATAAATTATTTAAATCTTGTTTCTTTCAGTCTGGGAATTCATAATTATAACAAGCAGGCAGCAGCCATTTTGTGGACACTGTTATTAAGAAAAGCCTTGTATCATCTCAGAATCTTGTTTGTGCACCAGAATGGGGGACCTGATCTCCATCCCCATGTCCTGGCTACACAATTATATGGTAAAGAGAACAGGGGAATGTGTGGGAAGAGCAGTGACATCTAAGAAGTGCTGAATTGAAAGTGAAAGTAATTGTCTGCCCTGCCTCTATGCCACGGGCATAGAGGAGGGGCAGACAATATTTGATTGACAGCTGAGATTTTTAAATGAGCTTACAACAGCTATGAATGCTTAAATAAAAAATAGAAATTGAATTTCATGTTTAATTTGAAAAGGACTTTTATTATACAGATTTTTGTGTCTGGGTGACAGGTCCACTTTAAAGGGATTCTGTCATGATTTTATGATGTATTTTTTATTTCTAAATTACACTGTTTACACTGCAAATAATTCACCCTACAATATAAAATTTAATTCCTAAACCAGCAAGTGCATTTTTAAGTTGTAATATTGGTGTGTAGGCGCCATCTCAGGTCATTTTGTCTGGTCATGTGCTTTCAGAAAGAGCCAGGATGGAACTGCTTTCTGGCAGGCTGTTCTTTCTCCTTCTCAATGTAACTGAATGTGTCTCAGTGGGACATGGGTTTTTACTATTGAGTGCTGATTTTAGATCTACCAGGCAGCTGTTATCTTGTGTTAGGGAGCTGCTTTCTGATTACCATTGTTGTTAGGCTGCTGGGGGGGAAGGGAGGGGATGAAATCACTCCAACTTGCAGTACAGCAGTAAAGAGTGACTGAAGTTTATCAGAGCACAAGTCTCATGACTTGGGGCAGTTGGGAAACTGACAAATGACAGTATGTCTAGCCCCATGTCAGATTTCAAAATTTAATACAAAAAAATCTGTTTGCTCTTTTGAGAAATGGATTTCAGTGCAGAATTCTGCTGGGGCAGCACTATTAACTGATGCATTTTTTTTTTACCATGACAGTATCCCTTTAAGGAGAGTAAAATCTTAACGTTTATGTGAGCTTAAGTCTTTTGTGGCACAGTCTTTCAGAGGGAGCCCTGGAATTACTGCCATTATTAAAGTGACAGTAGCTCCAGGGTTCCCCTACTTCAACTGGAGCACTTAGGTGCAATTTGGAATAGAAATCCAGGTGAGCACCCCGGTGCCAAGTACAACTATAGGGAATAGGGATGTAGCAAACCGCCGAGTATGTGTTCGCGAACGCCGTTCGCGAACACCGGCAAAAAATGCGAACAGTTCGCGAACTGTTCGCGAACTTCGAACATCCGAAAATCATTCGATTCGAACGATCGAAGGATTTTAATCGTTCGATCGAACGATTTTCGTTCGAATCGAACGAAAATCGTTCGATTTTAGCGATCGAATGGTCGAATGGTCGAACGATTTTGACGCGAAGGTCGCGCGACGTTCGCGAACTTGCGGCGGACATGAACAGTCGAAGTTCGCGCGAACTAGTTCGCCGGCGAACAGTTCGCTACATCCCTAATAGGGAAGTGCAAGGAGTATCTTTGGACACAAGTAAATATATTCATGAGTGCAACTGTGGCCTTCAGAGTGTAGCTGCTTGTTGACCTTAATAACATTCAAGCAATACACTTAGCTCTCAATCTGGATTTTTCACCCCAAAATAAATGGCGGTCAAACTGTCTCCTAATCCCATACATTCGTGAATATCTGAACTACTCAAGTTTGTAAAATGTAGCTACAGTTATTAACAGTAGACAGCACTGTTTTATTTTTATTTAACTTATCTTTAAACAATGAAATTCAATTTGCAAAGTCTATATTCATTTTAAGAGAAAATAAAAATACTGAGAGATGATTCCCTGCAGTGAAATTGCTGGAAGTGCACCTAATCATAGCATCTCAATGTTCTTCCAGCTCGATATTGTATTAAAATAACCCAAGTACTAATAGAAATTGTGCACATTGATACCTCTTTTCACACTAGAGCCAAAGATTTGCACCTTCATATTTTCATAGCAGCCTCCTCTAAATGACACCATCTGGTTCTGGAGACCTCCTATGGAATATAACAAAGAATTGCAAGGCTGCACCTATGATTTACTTGTAAAACCTGCAAATTATGGCCACCTGTTCATTACTACTCCAAAGGTAGGTAAGCCCGAACAGCAGATTTCTTTATAATATGTTCTTAAAAGACAGACTTTCGGAGGACAGAGGGCTTTTTACAGCAAGCAGTGTGAACAAACTCATTCGTTTATTTCACATCTCAAGAAAGCTGAGGGCTATTAATTTACACATGGATTTAATCTTACTCTTGTAAGCCATCCAAACATGACTCCAGAAAAAAAACACTTCTAATGTCATAGCTCTGAAAAAACCGACTTGCTGAGTTTAAAGTGATCAAACAGAATTTATTTTTAGAGATATTGTAAAATTAGAAATTAGAGGTGAATAAATCTGCTTTGTTTTAAACCCCACGCGATTTTGCTAAACATACCGTAAAGTTTATGCACAGGCATTTAGGGGCAGATCGAATTTCGAGATTATGGGAGTTTTTAAAAACTCCCATGAACTCAAAATTTGGAGAGAAAAAAAGGCCAATCGAATAAGGGTCGAATTTCGGGAAAAAAAAAACTTTGAAATTTGAATAAAGAAAGAGCAATCGAAATTCATTAAAAAAAATGTAAGGTTTATTTTTTTCGGGTGAATAGGCCGTTTTCGTTCGAATTAGAATTATACGAATAGAAGTAAAAGCGCATTCGATCAAATTTGAATTTTAGAAAAAAAAATTACTTCAAATAGGTTCTAGGAGGTCCCCCATAGGCTAAAACAGCAATTTGGCAGGTTTTAGATGGCGAATGGTCAAAGTTGAATTTTTAAAGTCCAAATTTTTTTTTTTTGGATTTTTTTCAATTTCAATTTGGACTATACCCTAGCCGAAGTACACAAAAAATAGCTAGAAATTCCTGACAGTTAGGGGCAGATTTATCAAGGGTTGCAGTTCAAATTCGAATTAAAAAACAAACAAATTTATTTTTTCAAAAGTCCGCCAAATGACTCCAGATTTATTGTAGGAGGTCCCCCATGGTCTAAAACACCAATTTGGCAGTTTTTAGATGGGGAATAGTCTAATTTGAATTCTAAAAGGGACCGTAAATAATACATTTCAAAATTAGAATACATGGAATTGGAGCAGCATTTATTCTGCTATATGTTCTGGGTTATAGCACATGGACTAAATTTATTCTTCCATGTGTTCTGGGGTATTATACAAGGGATTGGTGCTTGGAAACTTAAAAGAATATATATCTTGGAAACATATAAGAATATTTTTATATAGGAATATCTCCCGTTTCCTGCGAAATTCTTGAAATGGCGAAAAATTAGCGAAACTCGAAAATTGGCGCCCGCGTCAATTTTGACGCCCGCGTTAAAGTAAATGGGCGTCAAAATACACCAGTGAATTTTTGCAGTAGTTTTGCAAATTTATTTGCGGGCGGCGAAATACGGAGGTTCGCCACAAATTTGCGCCAGGCGAATTTATTCGCCCATCACTAGTAACAATTGTGCTAATGGCATTGGTGTTACTATGAACAGATTGTCCTATTTCTGAAAGCAATTCCAGTAATTTGTGCACCTCTATTCACGCACACATATAAATAAATCCACGGTGCTTAATGTTGCTTTCGACATATTTTTACATGTGGAAATAATGACACTTGCTAATAGGTTTGTAGAGGTATGAAATGTAAGATGTAGCTGCTACGCGTGCAGGAAAAATAAACAGTGACACTGCTAATCATGTTAAAAATAAATGTTCGGCTGGGATTCCATGGCTAAAGGCAAGGTTATGCGAAATGGTTAAGATACATTCCACCCCGTTTAAGAGTGTAATAACACCTCCTAGTCATCTTATAAGCTTTTTACTACACCAATATATGGGCATCAAATCATTTTCCTTCAAGAGTAATCCTGGAATAAAAGATTCCAATAATTACGGAGCAAGAAGCTGTAAACATGAGGAGTCTGGTTCCAAAGAAATACGGAATTCTGTACTTGCTCATGATAAGGAAGCAGCTAACTGATGTTTGTGATTGATGACCTTGATATGAGTAACGTCCAAAATATGTTATATGATGGGGAGGGGAGAGGTGTGTGCAGCCTGTCTTAGAAGATGAAAAGGATTCAGAGGCAGGGCTGATGTGTATGATATATAATCTCTCTAAATTGCTGTGCAATATGTTGACGTTATATAAATAACAAATAATAGTAATAATCCACACGAATTTCCAGTACATAAAAAAAGGAGAAAAATTGCCGTTTGTTTTGTCTGTTTGTAGGAAACGTAGTGCGAGGCATTTGTGGAAGGGCACCTAGACTAATCTGAAGACGTAAGCATTACGCTAAACTTGCAGCAAACACACAATAATTCATGAAATATTCTACAAGGGCTGCTTATGAATAAAGCAGGTTTAATTTAAGGCATTCGGAAAACTTCGACACACACTTTGCGCCACTGCTGTGAATATTTCCCACTTGGACTGCAGATTCCCGAATGAACACTGTAAAATGTCCATGTCACAGACTGACTATGCCTGTTTAATGTGCACAATGTTGAACGAACCCCATGCAAATTCAAGGAGAAGCCACAAACTCAACACAGTTAGGGGCAAATTCATCAAGGGTCGAATACCGAGGGTTAATTAACCCTCGATATTCGACTGGGGAATGAAAATCCTTCGACTTCGAATATCGAAGTTGAAGGATTTTGCGCAAATACCTCGATCGAACGATTCAAAGTATTTTAATCCAACGATTGAAGGATTATCCTTCGACCAAAAAAAGTTAGGCAAGCCTATGGGGACCTTCCCCATAGGCTAACATTGAGTTCGGTAGGTTTTAGGTGGCGAACTAGGGGGTCGACAGTACTTTGACTATCGAATGGTCGAAAAGTCGAACGATTTTGAGTTCGAATCCTTCGATTCGAAGTCAAAGTCGTAGTTGAAGGTTGAAGTAGCCCATTCGATGGTCGAAGTAGCCAAAAAAACACTTCGAAATTCAAAGTTTTTTTACTTCGAATCCTTCACTCGAAGTTAATGAATTGGCCCCATAGTGTCCCAGTTGGAATCAAACTAAGGACCTGCAAGGAAGCAATATTAGTCACTGCACCACCGTACTAATTTTTTTCATGAACAAAAAAAGTTTACCCAAGAGCAGGACAGAGCTTTGCTTTTATTATACAAATTTCCCTAGACCAGTGTGAGCTAACAGTAATTGATCAGTGTGGAATAATCTGTAAACTAGACTAGATATAGACTGGTAAAGGAAAGAGCAGACGGAGAACAGATCATACTGGAACAGGGCTAAGTAGGTTGAGAACTGGACACATTGGGCAGGACAGAGTGAGTGGAGTACAGAAAAGCCAAGAGGCCGGCATCTTCTGTCTTCTGCACACACGTGTATCCTTTGTTCATACAACCATAGCACAGGGGACAGGGTGCGCATAGATTGAAATAATGGGCAAAATCACTTGTGTGCCTAGTCCCTAGTGATCCAGTACTATGCAAGTTTCAAGTGTGGCTGGGCTGCATGCCCTCCTTTAATTTGTACCACTCTAGGCCTGGGCCTTTGTGGCCTTTCCACAAATCAGTGCCTGGAAAAGCATAGAGCAGGACAGACTGGAGCAAGTAGACAACAGGATAAACAGGAGCAGGATGAAGGGGGTGCAGATACATTTATATCTATTTATGTATTGCATTCATTTATATATTTATATAATCATATTGACTTTATCAAATCTTTTACATTATGTATATACAGTGTACTTTGCATGAAACAAAATTTTGTGAAACTATACTATTGTTGAAATGTATTGTTATTTTATAATCTAGTAACAAATGATATTGTGTATTCTATATATCAGCCACTAGAGACAATGATGTTTTAGGCAATTTTACTAACTCTGCCAAAGTAATTTCCTATTGGTTCTTTTTCTCTTAAATATCTTGTTTGTAGCCTATGGTTAAGTGTCCCTGGATGACACAAAACATGCAAAGGCTTTATCTTTTAGACATATTTTTTTTTTATATTTAAACTCTGGTTCTAGGATTCTACTATTTTTACGATTGGTGTTCTGGAGTGGTGCCTGCCTGTTATCGAATTACGGTGTAGGAAAAACCAGACTGGGGCAAGGAGTAGGTGGAGGGATGGACAGGCTGGAGTGGAATGCAGTGGGGTGGAAGAAAGTACAAAACGAAGCAGGGCAGAGTGCAGAAGGAAAAACTAGAGCAAGGCAGAGTGAGTGGAGAACAGACTAGACAAGGCAGGGAGTCTTATAAAGAACAAGACAAATGTAGGAAGAGCTAAGGAAAGACTATAGTAGACTCTACCTCAATGTTCAGGCCAGGAGCAGATAGTGTAGGTTTTATATAGAAGGGACTGTAATGGGCTGGACCTAAATAACCTATGAGGCTGCTGAGAGTGGACACACCTATCCAAAAAGGTAGATAAGCCCAAATTCATTAGGAACTACTAAACTTCACAACCTTAGAAATTCCTAGTCAGGTCTATACAGTTCAGCTCATGACCCAAACATGTACTGAAGGGGGTCAAAAGTCAAACTAAATGTTTGACGGACAAAGCTAATACAAATTTGATCCAAATACGTCTCTTCCCGAATAGATTATTATTCTTCAAAAACCCTCTTTGCCTTGACTTTCCATTGTTTTCAGGTGTACAATGTAAATTTTGAGGAGCATTGTACACAGATGATACTTGGAGGTTGAGGGCGACCGTTTGTGTTCACATTATTAACTTTGGAAATTGTCTTGAGAACAAGTGATCTCATTGTAATGTGACCTTGCACTGCTCAAGGTCATTACTGAATCCAGAAGAGGCCTGGTGGGATGAGCCTATTAGTTCAACTCATAATATTAAGCAAAAGGACAAGGGAACATATTTTGATGTAGCAAAGCAAAAAGTCATTGCTATTGGCAGCTTGTAATTAGGTCCTAGCGAAGTCTAGAGAGCAGGTTCTTACAATGTATTTCAGAAATGGTGGTGGATATACAGTTTAGAACTCATAACCAGCTGGAATGGCTGCTTCACTTTAAAAATGTCCTTAGTCTATTCTATGTTCTTTCTAATATTCTACACATTTTCAGATAAGACTATGAGCAGGCAATGTGGGCCAGAGGCTGTTTATCTTTCATCACATTCTACTGAGGTGATTTATGATGTGGCATTATTGCAAAAAGGTAGCAGATGGTCTCCAACTGTGACTGGGAATATTTGTGACTATTTTCCACCTATTAGCAAAGACTCTTTCAGCAGCTACAATTTTGCGCTCATACCCTGTTATTAATATTACACCTAAACAGAGTTGGGCTCATCAATGAGGGGATTGCAAACTCCAAATAAGGCACAATCTATTAACTTGCTGCAGTTCTCTGCAGATTTTTATATAGCTTTTTTGCACAATATAGCCTATACACTTTGACAGTGTGTCTTACAATAAGACATGGTGGTGGGTTAAAATATTTACATGAAAAACCTGCAGTTGTTGTTGAACTACAGCCATCCTTCAACTGTCTCCCTGCTATTCCACAGTCACACTCCCTTCCCAGAGACTATTATTCCCACTGTTACTATAGGCACCATCTCTCCCTACTATACCTGCTATCCCACAGTCACACTCCCTTCCCAGAGACTATTATCCCACTGTTACTATAGCCACATCTCTCCCTACTATACCTGCTATCCCACAGTCACACTTCCTTCCCAGAGACTATTATCCACTGTTACTATAGGCACCATCTCTCCCTACTATACCTGCTATCCCACAGTCACACTCCCTTCCCAGAGACTATTATCCCACTGTTACTATAGACACCATCTATCCCTACTATACCTGCTATCCCACAGTAACACTTCCTTCCCAGAGACTATTATCCCACTGTTACTATAGACACCATCTATCCCTACTATACCTGCTATCCCACAGTCACACTCCCTTCCCAGAGACTATTATCCCACTGTTACTATAGGCACCATCTCTCCCTACTATACCTGCTATCCCACAACCACACTCCCTTCCCAGAGACTATTATCCACTGTTACTATAGGCACCACCTCTCCCTACTATACCTGCTATCCCACAGTCACACTCCCTACCCAGATACTATTATCCACTGTTACTATAGGCACCATCTCTCCCTACTATACCTGCTATCCCACAGCCACACTCCCTTCCCAGAGACTATTATCCACTGTTACTATAGGCACCATCTCTCTCTACTATACCTGCTATCCCACAGTCACACTCCCTACCCAGAGACTATTATCCACTGTTACTATAGGCACCATCTCTCCCTACTATACCGGCTATCCCACAGCCACACTCCCTTCTCAGAGACTATTATCCCACTGTTACTATAGGCACCACCTCTCCCTACTATACCTGCTATCCCACAGTCACACTCCCTTCTCAGAGACTATTATCCCACTGTTACTATAGGCACCATCTCTCCCTACTATACCTGCTATCCCACAGTCACACTTCCTTCCCAGAGACTATTATCCCACTGTTACTATAGGCACCATCTCTCCCTACTATACCTGCTATCCCACAACCACACTCCCTTCCCAGAGACTATTATCCACTGTTACTATAGGCACCATCTCTCCCTACTATACCTGCTATCCCACAGCCACACTCCCTTCCCAGAGACTATTATCCACTGTTACTATAGGCACCACCTCTCCCTATTTTACCTGCTATCCCACAGTCACACTCCCTACCCAGAGACTATTATCCACTGTTACTATAGGCACCATCTCTCCCTACTATACCTGCTATCCCACAGCCACACTCCCTTCCCAGAGACTATTATCCACTGTTACTATAGGCACCATCTCTCCCTACTATACCTGCTATCCCACAGTCACACTCTCTTCCCAGAGACTATTATCCCACTGTTACTATAGACACCATCTCTCCCTACTATACCTGCTATCCCACAGTCACACTCCCTTCCCAGAGACTATTATCCCACTGTTACTATAGGCACCATCTCTCCCTACTATACCTGCTATCCCACAGTCACACTCCCTTCCCAGAGACTATTATCCACTGTTACTATAGGCACCATCTCTCCCTACTATACCTGCTATCCCACAGCCACACTCCCTTCTCAGAGACTATTATCCCACTGTTACTATAGGGACCACCTCTCCCTACTATACCTGCTATCCCACAGTCACACTCCCTTCTCAGAGACTATTATCCCACTGTTACTATAGGCACCATCTCTCCCTACTATACCTGCTATCCCACAGTCACACTTCCTTCCCAGAGACTATTATCCACTGTTACTATAGGCACCATCTCTCCCTACTATACCTGTTATCCCACAGTCACACTCCCTTCCCAGAGACTATTATCCACTGTTACTATAGGCACCATCTCTCCCTACTATACCTGCTATCCCACAGTCACATGTATTGCTTATTCAGCCAACAGGTACATTTGTATGGTATGGCAGAACTTCTGTATTGCTTCTGTTGCATCTCTGGGATCCATAAGCTTTTGCTTGGACCACTAAAGACAGTTGTGAATACAAGGGGATGTAGAAACATGAACAAAAACTATGAAAAAATAGACTTTGCTTAAAATTCATACCCTAGCTCTCTGTCCTTTGCCTTTGTGGTTCTTTACTCACCAACAGTACAGTATATTATTCTTTGTATTATATAATTACACATTCATTACCCAATTCATGCAACTATTCAATGCAATAAGTTTAGACATGAAGAAATTCCTGATATCTTGGATAATATTTTATGCTCAAAGGTCATGCAAATCTGTTCCTTACAACATAATTTCCAAGCCACTACTTTGCAGCCTGACTTATGTCACATTGGTATATAGCCCTGTGAACTCGTATGCGGCACCGTCACAAATAGATCTTGCTCAAACAACAAGACACTGAGCTGCTTAATAAATCAGACCATAAATCATATGCAAATAAAAACGAATTCTTATTCTATTGCCTTGTCCTTGTATTAATCGCACAACTTGGTCATTCAAACTTGGCATAAAAAAAGATCTATATTTGATTAATGAAATCAAAGTATTTATTCCGATGGAGCTGATATTTACGGCCTTACCGATCTATGCAGTTTCCTTTCAAAGGAACCATGGTAAATTTTTTATTCGTTTTTTTTCTCCTCAGAACTGGAAATATAGAATAACAATGCAGCAAACGAATGTTTTTAGTCGCTAGAATAGATGCGCTTGGCTTATAAATAAGTAATAAGTAGTGAAACAGCACAGCACCAGATTCAGCTTACTAGCTCTGCCATATAGGTTAGATTTCCCCTTCTGTGGCTTCTTGCTATTGCTTCTGGTATTACATTCAGTATCATTAGAAATCACATAGAAAATTAGAACAGTGCCCTGACATTAGTCTGGATAGCTGCACACTGCATTAACTTCTGTAGCCAAAATTGATTTTGCCGTGGTGCCAGCATTATCTGATATGTGGGTGTACTCAGGCCATTCTGCAGCCCAAAGGTCCTGGAGTTGGTTAGTATGGAGAAGGTTTCTGCACTGTCCACCTCCTGAACGTCAGGTTACAAAAAGGGGGGACTTATAGATATAGGTGTTTCAAGGGGGGCTTGTATGTTTTCCTGCAGAAATATATTTGCTTTCCATGCAGGAGTGTCATCTGAGGAGAGTTATACATGTGTTGATTCTCTGGTTTATGAAGCATTCCAGAATAGTGATGTGCGGGTCGACTAAAAGTCAAGCAGCACCTGACCTTAACCCAGTCCAGTAACCTTAACCCGGTGCATTTTCCTGTTTTATACCTGTGCCTCTCCTGCTGTGACGCCACGGAGGGGGATGGGGCACACTGGCGCAAGGGTATAAAAAGGTGACATGGAGGCGGAGGTGGGGCAGTAGAAGGTAACAGGCAGGTAGTAACAAATAACTCAGAGACCAAGATGCCTGCACTGTAACAAATGTAAATGCTATAACTGGGCACAATAATTGCTTGTAATAGTTGCGCAAATGATGTGAGCTCTCAGCCAAGACTAATAGTTAATCTTATTTTGACAAGAGGGGAAAACCTTTAGCAAATCGAGCACATTTTGCTCACTTGACTTTGTATGCAAAGAGTGGCAGAATAATTGGATATGAAAAGGTTATTTTTATCAGATTTTTTTTTAATTGCCATGTTTTTAATCCCCAATACAGCGTTATTCCAGAATTATTTTGGACACTGCATTTTTGCACCCAGTTCTCCAAAACAGAGACAATTTAGCATTGAGGTTGGTGAAAGTTGGAGACCTGTATAAAAATGAGGGCAGCAGCCTTGTTGTCCTCTTGAAACTCTCTCGTGGAGTAGGTTGGCTGATGCTGGAATCCAGGGGTAAATAATACCTTAGAAAAGATCAAGCCCTGAGGTACAATTTAACCTCACAGGAAGATGAGCAAGAGGAACCCTTTGAATCAGGATCAGCAGAAGCTCTTCTAAGCCCATTGCTGAAGAGATTGTGGACATGACGCTGCTTCCTCTTCCCCACCTTTTAACCTCTACTGTGGTCAGATAGATGCATGTGGTGGGACTGCTAGTGCTATGTGAACAAAGCAGAATTTTAGGATTTAATGGAAATTCTTTTCTAGAAAATTCTGAGTAGGGGTAGCTTTTTGATGCCCCTAATAAATTGCCGCCTGAGGCAAGGTTTGCACCATTTGAGATTGGATTTAAGAGGGTTAGATCCTGATGTAGTTGCTATAAGGTAGAGATGGTTAGTGAGCACCTCAAAAATGGCTGAAGGATTGGTTCTCTTGGCTTGTGTCATGAACTCAAGCAAGTGTGTAGACTCATGGTAGATAATTCCTTTGGGGTTCACCATGAAATTACTTTGTGGTTAAGTTATATTGCTGACTGTAACTAAGCAATTTTGTATCTCTTTGGGACTCTTATTCTACTGTTGCACCTGAGCTGTTTATATTGCTCAAACAGTGATCAAGTTCGGTAAGGACCACTGGGGCCTGACACCTCCTCTGATATAAAATGAATGCCCCATATAAGACTAAACAGTATAATCTATGTTTTACATGAGTGTAATGCTGGACAGTGGCCACAATAGAGATATTTAATGATAAATCGAATCCCAGCTCTAAAAACAGAGCAGAACTGCTTATTTGTCACATTTTCTACATTAAGGGGCAAATTTATCATGGGTCGAACTTCAAATTAAAAAAACACTCGAAATTCAAATCAAAAAAGACCAACCACAATGTATTAAAAAAAATGTAAGTTTTTTTTTCAGGTGAATCGGCCATTTTCGCACGAATTCGAATCGTATTAATCGAAGTAACAGCACAATTGATTGAATACGATTAGACGTTTTTTCCCAAAAAAAACTTAAATTGACTCCAAATTGATTCTAGGAGGTCCCCCAGGCCCGGACTGGCAATCTGTGGGTTCTGGCAAATACCAGAGGGGCTGCTATAAGCTGCCATAGAAAGTCAGTATTAAGTCAGTCAGTTAAGTGGGCTGGTGGGGGCTGTTTGGGCCTCTGTGTACCTGAAATGCCAGGGGCTATTTTGATTCTCAGTCCAGACCTGAGGTCCACAATAGGCTAAAACAGTAATTTCGGCAGGTTTAGATGGCGAATGGTCAAAGTTTAATTTTTAAAGAGATAGTATATGATAAATTTCGATATTTGAATTTTCGAATTTTTTTTCAAGTTCAATTCAAATTTGGACTATTCCCTAGTGGAAGTACATAAAAATTAGCTTGAAATTCAAAATTTTTTAATTAGAATTTTCACTTCGACCTTTGCTAAATCTGCCCCTAAGTGATTTCAGATAAATTTTTTATGTACATAGCATCAATATACCTGTTGCCCCAAAAAAATATGCACAAGGTGCATGATTTTTAAAGTACAGGCCTCCCTTTGTTTACAGCACCCAACTATCTCCATTTTTTTTGTGCTCCAACAATAATGCAATCCTCTGGGGGGTAAAAGTATACACCTATGCCCAGTCTGTATGATGGTTATTTTGTAGGTGCAATTACATTTGAATTCTGCATTTTGGAGATAATCTAGTACCCATACTGCCCCTGACAGCTGTAATCTGTGAAAACATGAAGATCGTTGGGCACAGCTGTACATTTCAGTTCAAGAATGTATGTCTACAAGCCAAATAACCTAGTCTAAGGCATTTTCTAATATGCCAAACACAAGAATTCCTAGAAATTCCTAGATATGACTATTATAGATTGGCTTTAGCATTTAGCAGTGCCTGCTTTAAATGTTCATTAACTAATACAATTATTCCATATAACTGGGTTAACTTAAAAATCCAATCTTCATATCATTAGTTGGTTCCTGTACAGAATTTGAGCTTTACAAGTCTGTCGGAATACACGGAGGAAATTACAGCTGAAGATTCATTCTTACAATATTGATCTATTTTATAATCTCAAAAACTCTGGGGTGCACCGCTTCACTGTTCTGTAATCAGATTCGGCAAAACACACCATTCAGAGTAAATTATATTGAGTCATTTGTGACCCCAATTAAAGTTTTTTTTTCCCTCCCTAAAATCAATCAGGCAAAACACAAAATTATTGTTAAATACAATGTATAAAGATTATTACAAAATAAATAAATCTTTCTGCTGAAGAATGCAGTTTGTATTATAATCACTATATGTTAATAATATAAGATAACTTCATATGCTGTATGTCAGTTAGATTTTGCTACTTTAAAATGAGAGTGTTTTAAAGGAATGACAATATAAAGTAATGTTGCCCTGCACTGGTGCAACTGGTGTGTTTGCTTCAGAAAAGCAACTATAGTTTATATAAACAAGCTGCTGTGTAGCCATGGGGGCAGCCATTCAAGCACAGGATACACAGTAGATAACAGATAAGTACTACTATAGTTTATATACACAAGCTGCTGAGTAGCCATGGGGGCAGTCATTCAAGCACAGGATACACAGTAGATAACAGATAAGTACTACTATAGTTTATATAAACAAGCTACTGTGTAGCCATGGGGGCAGCCATTCAAGCACAGGATACACAGTAGATAACAGATAAGTACTACTATAGTTTATATAAACAAGCTGCTGTGTAGCCATGGGGGCAGCCATTCAAGCACAGGATACACAGTAGATAACAGATAAGTACTACTATAGTTTATATAAACAAGCTGCTGTGTAGCCATGGGGGCAGCCATTCAAGCACAGGATACACAGTAGATAACAGATAAGTACTACTATAGTTTATATAAACAAGCTGCTGTTTAGCCATGGGGGCAGCCATTCAAGCACAGGATACACAGTAGATAACAGATAAGTTCTGAAGAATCTCATTGTATCCTACAGAGCTTATCTGTTATCTGCTGTGTATCCAGTGTCTTTTCTCCTTTTCAGCTTTGAATGGCTGCCCCCATGGCTACACAGCAGCTTGTTCACAATAACTATTGTAGAGTTTCTGAAGCAAACACACCAGTTGTGCCAGTGCAGTGCAACAGAATGTTACATTTTCATTACTTTGAAACACTTTCATTTGTTGGTGTTACTGTTCCTTTAATATGGAGCAGACTATTGTTGCTATAGGGGCAAATTCTAGGATTTTTTCGTAAAATTGTCAGAAAGCTGCGGTTCTTTGGGAAACCCAGCACAAGTCGGGTGTAAGAGTACTTTTTTCATCTGACTTTTAACACCATTGGACTTTAATAAAACCCGAAAAAATTAAAGTTTCTTTCTCAGAAAAAAATTGTATTTTCCCCTTTAAAATTCCGGCCAGAAAAATTCATAGCTTAATAAATAACCCTCTTAATATTTAATGAATAGACCTTTTCCCTTCCTCAAATAAATCAATATATATGTTAAATCAACTGGATTTAAATGAGATTTTGTATTTTAAATACACTGTAATCCAATTTATGTTCCATATTGAAGCCCCATACACAAGTATAATTATGATTAGCAATGGAGATGCAACTAGATGAGATGGAAAATACGAACTAATCTGAAACCATGGGGAAGTTAATAAACGAGGTATTATAATGTATAAAAGATTTGTAATTTTAAAATATTAAATTCAGTTTAGTTGGGTCAATGTCTGGTGCAAATATTCAGTCTTCTAAAACAATTAAACTTCCTAAAATTTATTAGAGCCCCTAGGCCGTTTTAGGAGAAAATTACCCTACTTCTCTATCTGAAAGCCTTAACCGCATAAAATGTAATTTTTATCAATATCCTAAGAGCTGCAATATTAAAGCAGCAGTGAAATTCTCACGCTGTGAAATCTAATTCAGTCTATACGCAGACCCATCAATTACACTGGTCCCTTATTTTTTTCAACTACTATAAAACTTCCAAACCCGTAGATTTGTCTCTTACAAAAATAACATCAAGGAGTCACTCAATCAATAGCGGAATCCTTCTGATTCTTCTGCCGGCTGCTGATTTATTTATTTTTTTATTTTCAACTTTGCATTTTGTTCTAGAGGGCTGAATCCTCACAAGAGACAGAGCTTGTTTTCACTTGCAACCTCATCAATACCTAAATCCTGGTGAACAAGTGACACGGAGAAGCTGTAATCAATAGCTGCACGCTTCTTTTTTTCCTCCTCTTTTTGGTTTAATGGTTCAGCATTACTGACAGGCCTGACACTTAGAACACAATGCTAAATCTTTATCAACAGGCTTCTAGGTGAGCGGCAGAACAAAAGTAGGGTAGTCATTAAGTCTAGTAGCAATCTGAGAATAAGCAAACTTCTCTATATCGCTCTTGTTTATGAGAAGGATGGTCAAAAAAAAAGGGTATGCAGGGAACTATTCACACAGCGTATTGATTGCATTTGAATTGCATTTAGCAAATTATAAGGATGGAACACAAAGGCATTCAGCTCTTGAAAGCAGCTTGTTAGGGCTTTCCAGTGTGATACAGCTGGAGATGGAACCATCCTGTTAACAACTGTTGATAGAGTTAATGTTGATAGAGTTTTTTGGATATGACATTTAGGGGTCTTTTATGGTGGAACAGGGAGCATCACAATGTCCTCTTAGGATAAAAAAGTAGATGAGGTTCAAAGGACACATAATAATGTGTTACATAGTTACATAGTTAAATTGAGTTGAAAAAAGACAAAGTCCATCAAGTTTAACCCCTCCAATTGAAAACCCAGCATCCATACACACATCCCTCTCTACTTTTAATTCAATTCTATATACCCATATCTATACTAACTATAGAGCTTAGTATCACAATAGCCTTTGATATTATGTCTGTCCAAGAAATCATCCAAGCCATTCTTATAGTCATTAACTGAATCAGCATCACAACATCACCCGGCAGTGCATTCCACAACCTCACTGTCCTGACTGTGAAGAACCCCCTACGTTGCTTCAAATGAAAGTTCTTTTCTTCTAGTCTAAAGGGGAGGCCTCTGGTACGGTGATCCACTTTATGGGTAAAAAGGTCCCCTGCTATTTGTCTATAATGTCCTCTAATGTACTTGTAAAGTGTAATTATGTCCCCTCGCAAGCGCCTTTTTTCCAGAGAAAACAACCCCAAACTTGACAGTCACCCCTCATAATTTAAGTCTTCCGTCCCTCTAACCAATTTAGTTGCACTTAGTCTCTGCACTCTCTCCAGCTCATTTATATCCCTCTTAAGGACTGAAGTCCAAAACTGCACTGCATACTCCAGATGAGGCCTCACCAGGGACCTATAAAGAGGCATAATTATGTTTTCATCCCTTGAGTTAATGCCCTTTTTTATGCAGAAATTTATTTGCTTTAGTAGCCACAGAATGACACTGCCCAGAATTAGACAATGTGTTATCTACAAAGACCCCTAGATCCTTCTCATTTAAGGAAACTCCCAACACACTGCCATTTAGTGTATAACTATTTATATTATTTTTGCCAAAGTGCATAACCTGCATTTATCAACATTGAACCTCATTTTCCAGTTTGCTGCCCAGTTCTCACTCTGCAAAGTGGCAGCATCCTGCATGGAACCTATAGTTCTGCACAATTTAGTATCATCTGCAAAAATAGAAACAGTACTTTCAATGGCCACCTCCAGGTCATTAATAAACAAGTTGAAAAGCAAGGGACCTAGTACAGAGCCCTGCGGTACTCCACTGGTCCAATTAGAAAATGTTCCATTTACCAGGGGTGACGAATGGCAGTGGGCCTAGGGGGGCCCGCTAATTAAATTCGGCCCTGGGTTTGGGGGAGGTGTATTTAAGTCATTTAAAGAAATAGTGTTTCCACCTTCAAGAAAAAAAAAAAGTTATGTTTTATAGTTAATAGTACCTATGTTCTGTCATGTTTATTATTTGGAGTTTCTTAAAGAGTCCAGGAGGAGAATTTACGTACAGAGTGTACTATGCAAAGTGATTTTTTTTGGCACAAATTGTCATTTTTTTACCCATAATACATTGTGTTTCACCAGAATTGCTGTGTAGTTTCAGCAATGGTCCAAGTTGCACTTGAAACAATTGCATCCGACTGATGCAATTGTGCATGCGGTTTCCCATTAATCAGGACAGATGCAATGCACAATTATACAGAAGTGTAATGAGTGTATTTAAAAGAACTTTTAGTGAATGGTGTCAATAATTACACATTTTCTATTCATTTGTGCACGTATGTGAACTTTGCAGCTATTCATTATTACAAATTACAAAACAAAATAACTCAAAAAATAAAACAGTTTGTTGAAAATACACCCCTCCCCATTTACTTCTATAGAAGCTCTCCAGGCTTTAGATACCACATTTTTTCCTTTGATGTTTTTCAAATGATATATCTCAAAAATGGTACTTTGAAAATCTTAAATTCAAAAAAATTTGAGATCATAATTTTTTGGCCCTAATTTTTTTGAATTGCAAAAAAAATGTGGTTTTGAGTTATAATCATTATGTATCAGATTTCCTTTGAAAAAAAATTCTGGAATCTTGCTCACCTAAACCAAAGATGATGGAATGCATATTCTACTGTGCCTTACCTATAACAATAATTTATGAAAAAGTAGAATTTATAAATTACTATTACTGTTAACATGCCACAAAAAAATTCTAATTTGAGTATCAGAATAATCACTTATGAAGACCTTGGACTAATCAGTCAAGTATTCTTTATCTCCCATGAGTCTTTTTGATTCCTTTTTGATCCTCCTATACAATCCTAATGAGATTTTTAATTGAACTTTATGGGTACCCTTTGAGGCCTGCAGACCTCACAATCAATCTGAAGTGCTGTAAACTATTTGAAGTTTTTCTTGCAAAAGGTGAGACACCCTTCATGTCCTTGGCATAATTTGAAGTAAAGACGCTGCGTTTCTCGGCTGCTGCCAGCACCTTTTCCACTTTCTCATAAAGTTGAAGGTCATTGTATGAATTATGTGGAGCAATAGAACTACAAAGGCAAACTTGTAGTCTGTTTACACCAGGAATTAAGCATCAGTCTGACAACACTTGACAGTTATTATGGATTTTCAGCTGTTTGCAACAAAAAAGAGCAATCTTTTATTTTTGTCCTTGCATCTAATTCTAGCAAAAGGAAACAATGATTTTAGGTGAGCTGTAAATCTCTTTTTTATGTTCAGAAGACTTGTTAAGCAGAAATCTCAACATAATGCTGTGGTTGTAGATATTTTTCTGATGGACTGCACTCCATAAAAATGGAACATTATTTTGCAGATCACTAGTATTTTGGATACAGGGGACAACCTGAGTATTTGTTAGTTACCATTTCAGATGAAGTACCAAGGTAAGAAGTATGTTGCGGGGGGGTTAGGGAGCAACTCAAAGTAGGGATTAGCAAACCAGCTCTCTGTGGCAGGTAAATATATTTTCTATTTAATATCCTTGGAGCTAACTAGGCAGATGATAAGAGTAAGGAAGACTGTGTATTGGGATCTCCATTTAGTGGATGAGCCCAAGCTCAAGAATAACAACCTGGATGTTACATTAGTTGACAAGGAGCCCAAGGAGACTGCTAATAAGTATCTTTTGGTGAGCAAGGTCCCACTTGATGATACTGGTGTTCACTGACACCCTTTTGGGGTCCCAGACTTTCTGATGCAGAATCAATCAGGGAACACAACCTGGATTTTACATTAGTTGACAAGGAGCCCAAGGAGACTGGTAACAAGTATCTTTTGGTGAGCAAGGTCCCACTTGAAGATACTGGTGTTCACTGACACCCTTTTGGGGTCCCAGACTTTCTGATGCAGAATCAATCAGGGAACACAACCTGGATGTTACATTAGTTGACAAGGAGCCCACGGAGACTGGTAATAAGTATCTTTTGGTGAGCAAGGTCCCACTTGATGATACTGGTGTTCACTGACACCCTTTTGGGGCCCCAGACTTTCTGATGCAGAATCAATCAGGGTACCTGAACACGTCAAGGATACCAATACTACAGACAAGGAAAAGGCATAAAAGAAGTCAGGCTGGGCAAGGTTCGGGACAGGCAGCAAGAATCAGAGTCGGTAGGCAGGCAGGTGTCAAAACCAGAATTGACGGAGACAAATAGGGTCGAGCAGAATTGGAGTCAATGGCAGGCAGGAGTCAAAAACCAGAATAACAACTTATACGAAGCTTGAGCAGGAGATGAGTAAACAGAAGCCAGCTTGGGCAAGGAGGGGAAAGGGAAGAACATATTTAAGGCAAAAATGGGCCAATGGGAAAGGAGAACTAGAGATGAACACAAAGGGGAACCAATGGCAGGGGAATATAGGCGCCAGTAATAGGAGGAACCAGGTGTGCATGCGCTGAGTTTGAATGCGTTGTGCGCATACTCGTCTGGCATGCATGTGCCGAAAGGAGATGTGCACAGCACATATTCACTGGGCACCTATGTGCCGGAAGCTCATCCCGAACCCACCGGTCAGCGTGTCCCGAGGTAAGCACAGATGGGCAACCGGCGGGGCACATTACACTGGTTTTTATAGAGACCCCACAGACTTCAGTGTGACCACTTGTTAATTATGGGGTTATGTAATTGCCTTGGTAAATCAGATTTTACAGTGTTGGGAGCTTAATGATTGTTGTCCAGCAGGCAATGGTGTCATGATACTCCTTAATGAAATCACACTACACTTCACTCACAATCTAACGCTGACCAGGAAACAAACCCAAGAACTAGAACTTGAATAAGATTTCGATTTTTATTTGTTGCGGTTCTAGAGCAATTTTCTCTAATTGCTTGTATAGTCGAACAATCTTAACACTGGCCACGCATACATAGATTTGGTTGGGAGTTTGACCAATTTCAATGATGTCTCCCGACCATCTGGGAATTTATGTGAAAGTGAATTGAGGAATATCTACTACTTACTGCTTCCCTACTTATGGCCATCTTGAGTAAAGCACCTTTAAAAACCTGACCAGAAAAAATAGAATAGACATATATTTACTAATTTGGAATACTTATTACAGATTCGTAAAGGGGTAACTAAAACTGCTTCATTTTCTAAAACTAGGGATCTTAAATAAACTCCTCTCTAGCTGTCTTACTTCTGTTGAACTAATTCCCCCACCTCCCTCCTGTGACAGGTATTTTCTTCTGACCCCATTCTTTCAGTCTCTTTCTCAAAATGAAATATGCTTTCAGTGTTTTAATACTTTATATTTTTTTCTCAGCATATCTTGACCTGATAAGTTTATTGTTACATCACACCTAAAATTAATTCAATAGAATTTATAATTACAGCCTCTACATTCTTGCATTGCATTGAGCCGGGTCCCATTTAAATTGTTAAATGGTTTTAAATGACATGGTTTGAATAGATTTTTTTCTCAATGCACATTGTATATACTGTATTTACAATATACATTTCCAACAATGTATTGTTTTTAAAGGAGAAGGAAAGGTTAAAACTAAGTAAGCCTTATCAGAAAGGTCCATCTAAATATACCAGTAAACCCCCAAAGTAATGTTGCTCTGAGTCCCCTATCAAAAGAAACACTGCATTTCTTTCCTTCTATTGTGTACACATGGGCTTCTGTATTAGACTTCCTGCCTTCAGCTTAAACCTCATTGCCCAGGGCAAGAGCATGCTCAGTTTGCTCCTCTCCCCCCACCCCCCTCCCTTCTCTACTGTAATCTGAGCCCAGAGCAGGGAGAGACTCAGACAGGAAGTGATGTCACACCACATTAATACTGAAGCTCCTATCCTAAACAAACAGAGTTTCTAGAGCTTTTTACTCAGGTATGGTAAAATATTCTACAGAATAAATATAGCATTCTAGCTTGCACTATTGTAGCTAATCTATTAGCAATAAAATGCCTCCGTAGCTTTCCTTCTCCTTTAAATACAAGCTGATGGCCTACATGGAAGCCTCCAGAGGTCAACTGTTGACAATGAAATATATTTTTCTTTTTGCAGGTGTTCAGAAAGGAACAGAGGTCTCCACTATCAATAGATTTTCTTCAAAGAAGCAAACTTTTGGTATCTCATGGCTTAATAGCATGATTGTCTATGACATCTTTAAAATGATTTGTTTGACTAAATCCATCTCTGGGGGTATCAAACCTAAGTAGATCAGTGTATAAATAAAGCAACTGGTCAAGGAACTGACTTTTTTCACATGTTAAGTTGTTAAAATTTCTGGAACTGCATGGACTCTGATTTTACAGATTGCTCAGACCACCCCTCATAAAGATATACGACCTACAATCCCATGGGAAAACAGGCTAGATACTTTACAATTTAGCATAAACAATGTTGAAAAATGTCATACAAACATGGCATGTTGAAGAACATTGCATATACACTGAACCTTAATGATTTGTCCTACTTTAGTTATGTATAGTGATGGGCGAATTTATTCGCCAGGCGCGAATTCGCAGCGAATTTGCACGATTTGCCGCCAGCGAATAAATTCGCGAAACATTCGCCGGCGTCAAATTTCTTTTTTCTAAAAAAATGGACGCTGGCGTCGAAAAAATGGGCGCAGGCGTCCGTTTTGCGAATTTTTCGCTGTTTTGCGAATTTCGCGCGAAATTCACAAATTTTTCAGCGAAGCAAAATGGCCCAAATTCGCCCATCACTAGTTATGTATCAACTCTCGGTCAGTCAATTTACTTTTCAAGAAAGCTTCAGATCTCTATACTGCCCTCAGATTAATACAGCTAAGTTTATTTTTAACTGATTTCCATATGTTTTACCTTGTGTGCATGACCCCTGAATAAGTGATTTGGGTTGTGCACTTCCATGTAATCTGATTGCCTGATCAGCAGGCTGGTTTGTCAGATTTCAGAAATGCCTTGTGGGCTGATAAACATGAAAGCCAGACAATGTGGCCAATAACATAGGCATGTTCACTACATAGTTAATTTGGGTTGTAGAAAGAAAATAAGCCAACTATATAATCAACTATATAATAATAGCCCAAATAGCCCCCTCCAAATCACCCACAGTATATATCCATACACATACCAGTACAGACTAGTGATGGGCGAATAAATCTGGCAGACAAACTTGCGGCAAATTTCCCTGTCACCAGCGTCAAAAAATTGTGGACGTGCATCAGAAAATTGAAAACCGTCACGTGTCAACATTATTTGGATGCCCATTGACTTTAATTCCGGAGTCAGAATTGACACGCATCAAAATTGGCGTTTCGCAGAAGTGGGATAAATCCGCCCGTCACTAGTACAGACCTATCAATATTAAAAATATAATTGTCTAATTTTAAACATTCTCAGTCAAAATTTCCCCCCGAATATCTTTGATGTCTTAGAATTTAGGTTAAGAATTTGATTCATTTTATTCTGTGCACCTTCATGGACATCCTTAGTGCTTGCAATAATCTCTTATATGTAGCTCACTCTCTTTGCTCCTGGTAGCTAAAGATTTCTGAAGTTAGTCCATATTGATGATGAACTGACTGTTTTACAAGACTGGCCAGATTATTGATGATGTTAAACAGTATGGGGCTCATTTATCAACACTGGGCAAATTTCCCCATGGGCAGTTACCTATAGCAACCACTCAGTGAGTAGCTTTTTAAAGCCAGCTGCAAGTAGAACAATGAATGCAGCAATTTGATTGGTTGCCATGGGTTAATGCCCATGGGCAAATTTGCCCAGTGTTGATAAATGACCACCTATATGTCTTCTTTATAGGGATGCAACAAACCCACTATTTTGAATTCGGATCCCAGAATCCTTAGCGAAAGATTCGGCCAAATATCGAACCTGAATCCAAATCCTAATTTCCATATGCAAATTAGGATTCGGCCAGGTAAAAGAATTCTTCCGAATCCTGCTGGAAAAACCCCAAATCCTGGCCGAATCCTGAACCGAATCCTGGATTTGGTGCATCCCTACTTCTTTATGACTTAGGGGCAGATTTACTAAGGGTCGAATTTTGAAGTTAAAAAAATTTGACCCTCTAATTGAAATCCTTAGACTTCGAATATTGAAGTCAAAGGATTTTTCACCGAATTTAGCGTTCGAACGATCGAATAGAAATCGTTCGATTCAATTTAGCGATCGATCGAAGGATTTTTATTCAACCAAAAAAAAAACATAGAAAAGTGCTCTGGGAGGTCCCCATAGGCTAAAATTGCACTTCAGTAGCTTTAATTTGGCAAAGTATGAAGTCGAAGTTTTTTTTAAAGAGACAGTACTTTGATTATCGAATGGTCAAAAAGTAGAGCGATTTTTACTTCGAATCGTTCGAATCGAAGTCGAATGGTCGAATATAGCCTATTCGATGGTCGAAGTACCCAAAAATTTACTTCGAAATTCGAACTTTTTTAAATTCAAACCATTCGCTTAGTAAATCTGCCCCTTAGGGTGTAAATCACTTCTGGTTAATTTTCCAGCATCATCAAGACAACACTCATTTTAGTTTCATTAATAACTACTTTGCCCATGCTTAGGACATGTGCGGACTTACCAACAAAGTTTTGTTTTGCCTATTTTATATAAATGTGTCAATTTGGTATATTTAACATACTATGATCATGGAAAACATAAGTAATTATACTGAGAAGTGTGAGGAGAAGGCATTGCTTAGACTCACTTGCTATATAATATACTTTTCTATAATGTCCATTTTTTGTAGACGCAATGTAAAAAAAAAGGCGGAAATAATCCAATTCTGGTTGCAGCTAGTGATGGGCGAATTTATTCAGCAGGCGCAAATTCGCTGCAAATTTGTGCGAAATTCGCGAAACGCCCACGAAAATTGGCTGGCAAAAATTTGCCGGCGTCAGAAAAAAACCGTCTAAAATGGACGCTTGCGTCAAAAAACGAGACGCTGGCGCCGTTTTGCAAATTTGTCGCCGTTTCGCAAATTTCGCCGCAAATTCGCCCATCACTAGTTGCAGCATTGCAAGTAGGTGGGTTGTTTATGGTTAAGGAGGAAATGGCGTAACAACTGCTCTAAACTATATGTACAGTTTCCAGTTAAAAGCCCTCTTACCTTGTGCTTTTTTCTAACAATGGGCAGCTATAACACACAATTTTTTTTCTAAATAGGTAAAATAGCCTCTTACAAATATATATTTATATCTAAACGGGCATGTTACAGAGCTCATTTGACTGGTTTAATGAAGTCAGCTTGGTGTATGCAGAATCACATGACCTAAAAACATTACCTTTGAGGTTATCCCTAAAATGGTCATCTTTGGTTCGCAGCTTTATCCTGTAAGCTCTATTATTGGAAATAAAGCCTGATAACAGCTAAAAAAGAAAATCAATCACTCTGTTACAACACAATAGCCAAAAAACAAAAGTTAATTGTAGTCCAATTTATAAAGAAAATAATTATAGCGAGAACAATGCTTTATACAAACTCTATGAAAAGATATCGGTAATTGTTGAATGCTGTTTTATTACTATTTTTCAATCATTTTGCAACACCTATACCAGCAGATATTTGTATTTGATTGTTGTTGTGCGGTGAAATTCATTAATGATTCATAGAAAAAAAGTTTTTTTAACAATAATATCAGGTTCCTGGTGAAGGACAAGCAGACACATGTCTCTTATTGTATGAAGTGCTTAATATCGTGCACCCTGCAAGAAAAAGCAGGATGGACACATCAAGGACAACCAATCAATACTCCTAACATCCCATCCTCCAAGTCATCTGTACAACTTTCAATCCATATATTGGTGCCAATAAATCATGAGAAAATAAAATTATTTTAAAGAGAAATAGCACTGACATTTACACTTCCTTGGACTATTAAGGTAAACCATAGCCTATTAATAAACAGGGGGGTTTCTTTCAATTTCCTGTAACAGTCTATAAAGGATCATAATATAGCTTACTGTGTAAAGAAAGCATTTATTCACTGAATCTTTTCATATATAACCATGTATAGAAGCTACCGTACTGTTAAGTGCAAATAAAATAAAAGAGAACCTTCTGTTTTAACTATTCTATTAAAATTTATGAAGAATGCCTAAAGCTGGACACACATTGTATGCTATTGCCTGCCAACTTAGCCACTCTCAACCAGATGGTGAATGGGGTCAACGTGCTTTCCTTACTAAGGGATATCTGGCTGGGGGTCTGCCAGATATTAGTCAGGAAGCTTTGAAAATCCAATGGGTCTGGAGTGGGTTTCCATGTAATCTCATTGGTGGCCAGCCAAACAATTTGTTGGCTATTTTAACCAATGATTTGCTCATTTGCCAAGGTTGCTAAAACAGCTTATCTAATGCATAACTAAAGAAGTAGGCTAGAAATGCTGTACATTATGTTTTGTGCTTCTGTGCCAGACCAAGACAACCAGACAAGGAAGGTCTGTGCCTCCAAAGATGCCCCAGTAGCTCCCCATCTTCTTTTCTGCTGATTCACTGCACATGCTCTGTGCTGCTGTCACTTACTGAACTTAGGGACCCACTCACAATATACAGTACACATAGAATAGAAATGTCACAATATAAGGCTGATTAGTAATTAATACAGATAATTACTACATGGCAGCACAGAAACCAGTGCAATTAGCATCAGAATTTAATAATCAGCAAACCTGTAGCATCAGTTTATATTACAGGGGAAGCTCATTTTCTGCTGGATAATTAGTGACGAGCCCTAAGTTTAGCTTCTCAACAGCCAATCAGAGCCCACTGAGCATGTGAGTGTCACAGACACTTTCCAAGATGGTGACCCCCTGTGACAAGTTTGAAGTCCTGGATCATTGCTGCTATTGACAAGCTGAAACTTAATGATAGTAATACGTTCAGTATGTAAACTATGTCATTTTTAACCATATTCATGTGAAGATCCAACATTTTCTAGCAGCTAAAAATATTTGGTTCATTAATCACTTTTGTGCGTAAGTCGCACCTTGTGGTGGTGCTACCATCAATGTAGCATATGGATATTTCTGTAAATTATCATTTAGGGGCACATTTACTTAGGGTCGAATATCGAGGGTTAATTAACCCTCGATATTCGACTGTCAAAGTTAAATCCTTCGACTTCGAATATCGAAGTCGAAGGATTTACCGCAATTCCTTTGATCGAACAATCGAAGGAAAAATCGTTCGATTGAATGATTAAATCCTTTGAATCGAACGATTCGAAGGATTTTAATCCATCGATCGAACGATTTTCCTTCGACCAAAAATTTGTTAGAAAGTCTATGGGGACCTTCCCCATAGGATAACATTGAGGTTCGGTAGGTTTTACTTGGCGAAGTAGGGGGTCGAATTTTTTTTAAAGAGACAGTACTTCAACTATCGAATGGTCGAATAGTCGAATGATTTTTAGTTCGAAGTCGAAGTCAATGGTCGAGGTAGCCAAAAAATCATTCGAAATTCGAAGTTTTTTTTATTCTATTCTAAGTAAATGTGCCCCCACAAATCACAAATATCAAATTATACACCTGTATCCAATATCTAGATGCTTGAGGACAACAAAACCATATGTGGACCATAGTTCCTGGTGTGGAGAACTATCCTTAAGCTCTGGGTATATAAGTGCTAATTTATTGGATGTGAGGTAACACCTAAAAAGTACTTTGTAGTCCGCTTCAAGTAAGATAGTATTATTCGAGCTTCTCCTTAATTTCTTGCATAATTTAATGTAACACCTATTGGGAAATAACCCGGGGTTAATTCACCAGCTAGAACACTAGAGCATGGGTTACACGCGACTTACACCCAGGGCAGGGCCTTCGCTAAGTGGAAGTGTTCCCTCTATGGTGTAGTGCAACTACATCCCCCCCAGGCTACTGTGCATACAAAAACAACTTGGGCGCCAGGAGGTTCTTAACAATCAGGAACGGTTTATTATGCCAAAAAGGGCAAATGAGCACAGGTTTAATACTCACGCAGGAGCTTGAGGAAAACAGCATATTGAGAGTTCACACAGATCAAAGGCAGGCTCACACAGAGAGTACACAGGCAAATGCAGTACAACCTTTCCCTCCTGGAAGTTGTCAGGAAAGCAGCTTCTACCCTACAGTCCCTCTTCACTGAGGTCCCTGACTGGAGGCAACACACAGAGCCTCTGGGAAGCTCCTCCCTTACTGCAAATCCTTGTTGGAGCTTCAGCTGCTCTTTCTCTCTATCCTCTCTGCCTTTCTCTCCTAGAGAGACTATAACAAGTCTGCCCTAGTATATCTGTTCCTCATTCACGGGGTTACCTGGTCCCCCACTTGGACACATGACTTCTTCTGGGCCTATTGCACTCAGTCCCCCTGAGCACATCCAGCTGGAATCACATCCAGAGGCAAAAGAGGAAGAGGCCACTCCCTGCACACACTATATAGGAGTGAGTCAGAGCAGTGTCATCAAATCTCTCAGCCTATCACTGTAAAGGTTATTCTGTAACATGGATTCTACCCAATAACCCAAGGAAATGGTGAAAAGATTATCTCTATAGGGCCTGTATCCCTATAGGGCCCTACATTAATTAAAAAAAAAGTTTTTCCTAATTCTTTCTCCCATGATGTATTGAAGGTCTGATAATTGCTTGGGAGAATTGATATGTCTGTATACGAATGTGATAGCTTTCAATGGGGTATAGCCTCTTTAATACGCCATTTCTCGATAAGGGTCTGGTTTACTGAATCAGGGATGCGTTGGCTCCAGCACCGTGTAACAAAGCAAAGACAGAAGTTTGTAATTAATTAAATAATCTAGGGTGGCTGGACCTCTCGCAGTGAATACATTTCTTACACGTGGGAGATTCTGATTTATCCAAATTGGAAAGAGTCCTGGAATGAATTGGTATTATTAAATTACTTAGTTACCGGATTGCGGGGAGAACACAACGCATGGGAAGGTTCATTGTTACAAGTGTCGTAAAGTGGAGCGAAAAATAAGTCTTCTGTATATGGGGTAACAGAACAATTTTCTAGACACACTTGGGGCAGATGTATCAAGGGTCGAATTTCGAGGGGTTAAATCCCTCGACATTCGACTGGGGAATAGAATCGAATAGGCAATTCGGGCGAATTTACGCGCTGTCGAATTGGTGAATATTTGCCAGGCGAATAGGTCGAATATTCGCTCGAAGGATTTTCATTCGATCGAATGCCTTTTTATTCGATCAAAAACTTGGAAAACAAGCCTATGGGACTTTCCCATAGGCTTTTAAAGTAATTCGGTAGGTTTTAGGTGGCGATGTAGGCAGTCGAAGTATTTTTAAAAGAGACAGTACTTCGACTATCGAATGGGCGAATAGTCGCAGCATTTTTGCGCTCGATCCAGTACTTCGACTATCGAATGGCGAATAGTCGCAGCGTTTTTGCGCTCAATCTATTCGAATGATTCTACTCAGGCGCACTAAAAACTACTCGAAATTCAAGCTTTTTTTCCCTCTATTCATTCACCCGAGCTTGGTGAATGGGCCCCTTTGTGACTTCTATTACATAATTACCCTCAATATAATGTCCATTGCTGTGTCAACAAGACTGTGATCATCAGGATTTATATGTAAACCATCCATTTTGTAACAGATATTAACGTTTATAACATTTTTGCTATCCAAGTCTAATGAAGACTGTAAGGCAATCCTTCCTCCATCTGCTACATAAAACTTATCAAATCAACTAATCATATTTACTTATCTCTTGCATTGTAATTGATTAAAAACCAGCCTTATTCATTCAAAGTTCCCTCTACATCTGTAGAGAATTGTAATATTCTCAATAATTATTGCAACAACCAATACTAAAGAGAATAATTATGAATTGCCTATAGTAATGGCCTTGTTTTGTTTTCCCTAATGAACAGACCGCTATAAACAGACAGGCATTATAACATCACTCAAACATAAAAGAAGATCACAGAACCCAGCTCTAATACCTTTGTACTTTTGTTTTGTTATCACAGCCAACAGCTGCAAATATCACATAAGTAAAATGACCCTCAAGTTAAAGAAAGAAAGAATTGCTCTTCTTGCTTGTCTACATGCCAAAGAAGTGTGAAAATAGTAAACAGCCAAACGTACAAGTGTTTAAGAGAGTATACACAGGAGGGAAGTTCTTCAGGAGAAAAATAGAGAAATATAGATTCACAAGATCTTTCCAGTCGGAGCTCAAAATAAGTAAAACGAATGAGAAAATGGACCAGTTTTGAAGGAGAAATGGCATTTTGGCATAAAAATATGCAGAAAGTATTAAATATATGACAATTTCTGAAAAAGAAGAGTAGTACAGGACCCGATAAAGATTGGGCCATCCAGTAGATGTTCTGTTGGACCAAGTCAACGATAAGGTTTGAACAGAACATGAGATACTAGGGGGCATTTATGTCTTCAAGTGCAGTGGGCCTAGTGCAATTTTAATTCCAGTATAATTGCGCTTGCATTTTGATGTGAATGGGATGCAATTGCACAGAAAATTTCCCAAATCCGGCAGGTATTATTTCTGGTGTTCAGAATCCAAGTGACATGCTCCCTATTTTTTTTTTTTTTGGGAACAATGGCAATCATTGCAGGTCATTGTGGGAACCCTGAAACTACCACCTGCTTCAGAGGTGGTGGTAGCTCCAGGATTCAAATGCCCAAAATTTGAAACAGGAGAAGGGAAAGAACGAGTGGTGCCTAGTACAACTATATAGAAGTGCAAGAAGTGCACGCTTACACAAATAAGTTTAATGAATGGAATTTTTTTGCTCAGCAATTTTTCAGCCCTGCTACGAGACTTGTGGTGGCAAATGCCCCCTACAGTGTTTATATGATTGTGTTGGACATATTTATTACAAATGTATTAAAGGACAAGGAAAGTCTAAAATAGAATAAGGCTAGAAATGCTGTATTTTGTATACTAAACATAAACATGAACTTACTGCACCACAAGCCTAATCAAACAAATAATTTATGCTTTCAAAGTTGGCCACAGGGGGCTGTCATCTTGTAACTTTGTTAAATATCTTTGCCTGACCCTGACCCTGCACATGCTCAGTGTGGTCTGGGCTGCTTAGGGATCATCATAAACAAAGCTGCTTGAGTTCTGCATGGCTGGGAAGTAAGGCGGGGGCTCCCCCCGCTGTTCATAAGTATGATTCTTTCCCTGCTCAGCAGTTAGGGACCATCTGACAATTCCTATCTACAGCTGTAAATGAAGGGAGAATTTCACTGCATACAGTCAGGTTTCTTATAAAAACGGTACACATGTTTTAATTAAAGTATATTGGAGATAGGTTTCTTTTTCATTAAAGAAAGTAAAAATGGGATTTTATGTTTTTGCCTTTCCTTGTCCTATAAACTAAAGTAAATAATTTTTTTAAAATACATTTTTTTAATTTTTGAAATGAGTGTGTCTATGAAATATATCAAAATATATAATATAAAAAAGTAATAATATGGCTCAGTCCCACACTATAAACAGTACAAAATCAAATAGGTCCAAGGACATGCCAACGCCGATTCCTTTCTCCCTAAGCTTTAGGTTTGAATGTGCTCTCCTCGAATAGAGAAATACAAGCATGGATTAGACTGGAAAAAAAAATGCCGCTGTGGGGTCGATTTGAATACTACATACGTTTGTATTTCTAGCATTATCAAGTATAGAATATTACAGGAAAATATAATGCAAACCAACAGGAGACAGTTCTTGCAGAATAACAATGTAGTTTATTGCAAAAGGAATATGTAATTGCTGTCTGCTAGAAATGTACCTAACTTTGCCCTGAGGCTGCAGGAGAGAAGCAGCATCCAAACTAGAGGAACAGCGGCTTGTGGTGTGAACAGCTCAGCTCTCCTGTTAGCAGAAATGAAAATAGCACAGTAAAGCCTGAGCAATTTGTTTTTTAAGCGTCGGTCTCTTAGAGTAAGGATAGGGAGCAGGCTATGGTCAATCTTATTTCCGTTATTTTTCTATCCCTCGGTGGTAGTATAAAAAAATTTGTGTTCACTAATATAATTCCACCGTTTGTTTATATACTATATTACAGAATTCAGAGCTGCTTTAGGTGGGAAAAGGGGATTTTGCAGATTCCCCTACTTTCAGTCTGCAGCGGAAACTCACTAACACTATAAAACAGAAATGTTTTATTTATACTGTGATATTATGGCAAAACATTTCAACACACTTCAAGGTACGTTTCTATTTAAATGTGCAACCTATTGGGCTTAGTTTAACCCTGTGGGTATCAATGGCCCCACAAAAGGAAAATATTGAACTTTTTGGATTAGTGGAACTCATAGCAGCAGAATCAAGCATAACAACACCTGAATGCTCCATATCCATGGAATAATAATGCATAAGTAGTGATTGGCGAATTTGCCGGCGCCCGTTTTTGACGCCGGCAAATTTTTCGGGCGAATTTTCGCGAGCGTTTCGCGAATTTATTCGCTGGCGGCGAATCGTGCAAATTCGCGCCTGGCGAATAAATTCGCCCATCACTATGCATAAGTAGTGTGGAAAGTCACTTCAATAAGAGCAGATGCCCACAGTAACAATTTGCTCATACTTGTTTGATCATATTTTATTTCTGCTTGATTGCTAAAGGTTGCAGCAGGTCGAGTACTTACTGTTTGGTGGATTAGAGTGGAATTCAATATTAAAATTACTCTGAAGAAGAGTCTAACTAGATACAGGTATGGGATTCGTTATCCGGAAACCCGTTATCCAGAACGCTCCGAATTACAGAAAGGCCATCTATCCTAGACTTCATTTTATCCAAATTTTAAAAAAAGTCTTTCCCTTTTGTCTCTAATAATAAAACAGTAGCTTGTACTTGATCACAACTAAGATATAATTAATCCTTATTGGAAGCGAAACCAGCCTATTGGGTTTATTTAATGTTTACATGATTTTCTAGTAGAGTTAAGGTATGAAGATCCAAATTACAGAAAGAGCCAGTATCCAGAAAACCCCAGGTTCCAAGCATTCTGGATAACAGGTCCCATTTCTGTACACACATAAACAGATCTGTTTGTTTGGCAAGGTTGCTCAATGAGCAGAAATGTGAAGAGTGTACCCCCGAAATGTGAAGAGTGTACCCCCGACCAATGATTTGATCACATAATGGGCTGTGCTCCATCTGTTACAAAATGGCTGAATGTATAGCTTAATGCAGTTCAAGTCTGATGGCAGCATCAGACTGGAATGTCTGGGTTCCACCAGGACTGCTACCTCAGGAACTATCCCCCACAACACTACTGAGCTCGTCCACAAGGCATACCCATCGCCACAACCTTGAATGGAGCTTTTACTGTGATCAGATTAAAGGTCGTGGCAGTCAGGTCTGGGTCGACAGTGCCCATGAGGAGCGAGGCCCACCAGGTTTTTTCCCAGTGTCCCACCAGCCCAGTCTGACCCAGTCTGGTGGGATTTTTTCAACCTTCCAACCAGCTAAACTTAAAGGGACATTTTTCCAAAATTAATCGGTTAATAGTGCTGCTCCAGCAGAATTCTGCACTGAAATCCATTTCTCAAAAGAGCAAACAGTTTTTTTTATATTCAATTTTGAAATCTGACATGGGGCTAGACATATTGTCAATTTCCCAGCTGCCCCAAGTCATGTGACTTGTGCTCTGATAAACTTCAATCACTCTTTACTGCTGTACTGCAAGTCGGAGTGATATCACCCCCTCCCTTCCCCCCCAGCAGCCAAACAAAAGAACAATGGGAAGGTTACCAGATAACAGCTCCCTAACACAAGATAACAGCTGCCTGGTAGATCTAAGAACAACATTCAATAGTAAAAACCCATGTCTCACTGGGACACATTCAGTTACATTGAGAAGGAAAAACAGCAGCCGGCCAGAAAGCATTTCTCTCCTAAAGTGCAGGCACAAGTCACATGACCAGGGGCAGCTGGGAAATTGACAAAATGTCTAGCCCCATGTCAGATTTCAAAATTGAATATAAAAAAATCTGTTTGCTCTTTTGAGAAATGGATTTCAGTGCAGAATTCTGCTGGAGCAGCCCTATTAACTGATGAGTTTTGAAAAATGTTTTTTTTCCCATGACAGTATCCCTTTAACATCTTGTTTAATCAAAGTAATGTAAATCTCATGATCAGTTAGGTATACTGGGCAAAAGAAGAGCAGCAACTAGGAAAGGTAAACCCTTGGCATACCTGTTTACGTATTGATGAACCTCAATGTGCTTACTATAGTCATGCAGACTATCACCCTTATATGTCATAAATATTGGTGTCCAAAGCCTGGCTATAGATAAAATAAACATGCAATTGTCCTCCTGACCATTAGGCTGCAGATACAGAAAAAAAAGTCTGGGAATTGTATTTCGCATGAAAACAGGATATTTTAATTACTTTTTTTAAAATGTAAATTGTTACATTAACTTATGTTCTAAACACATTAGGTTCTTTCATTTCGGCTGTGCCTTTCAGCCTTCTCCTTCTCTTCTAAAAGTGAGCTATTATTTTTCTTGCTGACAGTTTGCTTTTATTGAAAGATGTTTTAATAACGATGGCCATGGTGTTACATTGCTGAGCCCTGCCACTTGCAACATGCTGGCGCAGACACTTTTAATTTTAATCCTTCGTTAGATGCGATGCACTTTCCATACACGAACATATGCATGGCTCCTTTGTAAAACATGCATGGCACGTCTCCAAAGTCTTTATGCTTCTCTGCTGTAATCTGCCCAGTAGACTTAAATTTTCCCACTCTGGTTATGTGGGTCAGGTCGGTGCCAAAATTCCTCAGTGAGTCACAAATGTAAAATGGACAGTGTAGTCATTAAATCGCCACCCATGTACAGCCAAGTTTTACTTTTGTTGAGAAATCAGAATCAGGCTGAAAACTTTGGAAACGTGTGAGTGAAATCTGTCAACAATTAAAATAATTGGGAAGGAATGTGGTTTTGACACGGGGGGGGCGGCTAAGGGAGGAGCTAGCAAGGAAAGCAGCAAAGAGAACAAGTCAGGAATAGAAAAATAAATACAACCAAAATAGCTGCATGTCAAAAAATGTCTCTATCGATATATATATATATATATATATATATATATATATATCTATATATATATATATATATATATATATATATATATATATATATATATACTGTATATATATATATATACATATGGGGCCGATTCACTAAGGGTCGAATATCGAGGGTTAATTAACCCTCGATATTCGACTAGGAATTAAAATCCTTCGACTTCGATTATCGAAGTCAAAGGATTTAGAGCAAATAGTACGATCGAACGATCGAAGGATTATTCCTTCGATCGAACGATAAAATCCTTCGAATCTAACGATTCGAAGGATTTAAATCCAACGATCGAAGGAATATCCTTCGATCAAAAAAAGTTAGCCAAGCCTATGGGGACCTTCCCCATAGGCTAACATTGAGTTCAGTAGCTTTTAGATGGCGAACTAGGGGGGTCGAAGTTTTTTTTAAAGAGACAGTACTTCGACTATCGAATGGTCGAATGGTCGAATGGTCGAACGATTTTTAGTTCGAATCCTTCGATTCGAAGTCGTAGTCGAAGTAGCCCATTCGATGGTCAAAGTAGCCCTAAAAAAACTTTGAAATTCGAAGTTTTTTAACTTTGAATCCTTCACTCGAAGTTAGTGAATCGGCCCCATATGTTTGTGTGTATAAAAATATATGTGTGGGTGTATTTCATTGTAATATGATCCAACTAATTATTCTAAATAAACAATGTTCAGTAATTTAAAAAGTAGTTGTTCACGTACATTTCCCAGTGTTGGCCAACTTGCTTAACAGGCCTTAATGGGCAATCTGTAGATTCTGAGAAATGGCAATGGAGCTGCTGTAAGATGCCACAGACAGTTACAATTTAGGAGGTTGTTTGGGCTTCTGTGTACTTGAAATGCCAAGGCATGTTTTGAATTCCAGTCTGGATCTGGTGGTAGGTCCTTGGTTAACAGCAGGCTCAACAAAGCCAGATCTTTGTTCTACTTTTCATACGCTAATGGGAAGGTCACACGTGGCGTTTTTACGTTGCTTTATTTAAAACGTACAGCCAAGCATAAATATGCACAAAATGAAGCCCTGTTGAAAATAATGGAATACGCACTATAGCAATTCCCATGCGGCGCTTGCAAGCCAACATCCACCTCAAGATGCCAGTATTTGCGGTTTTTTAGCAGAATCGCCAATACGCCAAGGAAACACCACATTGAACTCTATGGGATCCACAGGTTTGGAAATACACTTTGCTGAAATACTCTGCGTATTTTCAACATGGCAGCCAAACTCTCGTGAGATGGATTTCGCATATACGTATTTATGACGTTGTATGCTGGTGACGTAATTACGTTACGTATTGACAAGCAGTACTGCTACATTCTGCATGTAAATTGTTTTCCCCTTGCCTTTTTTTCTGCAAAACGTTACTAAAATTGGAATTGCGTGGAATGAAAAAAAACAGAAATGCATTTTGGGAAAAGAAAACTACAGGCTGAAAAAAAAATATATTCATTTCAGGATTTACAGTATATTTTCATCTGTTCCAGTCTAAATTAATTACTGCTCTTGTGCTGCTCATGACATTGTTAACAGAGGAATAGTGATGGGCGAATTTGCGCTGTTTCTCTTGGCCGAAAAATTCCCGAATTTCCCGTGAAATGGCGAAAAATTTGCGAAATGGTGCTCGGCATCTCGTTTTTGATGCTGGCGCCTGTTATTTCAACGCTGGCATCCGCTTTTGACAGCAAATTTTTGCGGGCGTTTCGCGAATTTTTTTCGCCGACGGCAAATCATGCAAATTCGCAGCAAATCCGTGCATGGCGAATAAATTCGCCCATCACTACAGAGAAACAAAACATTTTTAAGAACCCATGATACAGGGTGATTTAATACAGTTCATATTCAACCACATTCAACATATAAATGGCTCTTAGGGGGTCTGAGACGATGGATTTGGACTTTTCCATCGGGGTTTAATAAATTCTGAAAAATTTGTGATTATTTTAATAGTCCGATTTTATAAAAAAAATCACAAATTTTCCGTGATTTTTGCATTCGGAGTTTAGCAAATAACCCCCTAAGAGCCATTTATAAGGATGTAGTTCACAGGATATTCATGGCTTTTTGTGTATTATCAAGATATAGTGGTCTTTTAACAATTGTTATTAAATAGTATTGACTGCTTTATATCCAGATGGAGAAAATATTTCATTGTATTCTTTGTTTTGAGTGTCATGCTAGAGAGACACCTGTAAACCGGGACACAGAAGAGTCTGCAGGCGGGTCAAAACTGTGTCTAAATGTTGAATGTGGTTGGCTGTACTAATGGGTTTTTAAAAAATGTTTTGTTCATCTGTTGACAATGTCATGAGCAGCACAAGAGCAGTAATGAATTTAGACTGAAACAGATGAAAATATACTGTAAATCTTGAAACTTAAAATATATATACAGTATATATTTATATATTTATTTTTTTCCCATACAGTAGGTTCATAAACCTAAATACTAAATGTCCAGGGGTCTGATTATCGTAACATGACAATGCAACACAAATAACTCAAAAAAGCTTTGGGCAGACTGGGGAGGATACAAAATATATCTTGGAAGGCCCCAACCAGCCCACAGACCTCCAGTTGGTAAGGCCTCAACAATATTTTAGAGTAATAATTGCTGGTAATCTATATTAATAAGTGCTCTCCATAATGTAATCCCTTGAGCATGGTCTGGCTGAATGATGTTATATGAACTGCAATTAGTCCAACCAATTAAATGAACAACATGGCTACTCCCAGAGCACAAAAGAGAGAGAACCAATTGTTTGTAGGGCATGTGTAGGAGTAATCAAGCAGATTAAGAGAATGCCATATGGAATAGTGAGGAGTTTATATTTATTCACTATAACTGCTGAGTATGGTAGCCCTAGGTGAGTAATTCAAATGGAAGACATCTGTTTGTATGAGAGAGTAATGCCTGTGTTATTGTACATGTAAAAGATGTGTGATCAAACATTCATAGCAAATACACAGCGGGGCTCTCTACTAGTATAGGTGCTAAATTGCACAACTGTAGTTGGCAATGGTAACCAATTGGGATGAGCTTTGAACAGTCTATTGCTAGTTAGAGAATGAAGGCAAATATCTGGTAGGTTGATATGGATAACACTACTGGTGCAGTGTAGAACCTGTTTCCATAATTCAGCCTTTAGGAATACACATTTTCTTACCGGATTACTCCTCATCGCTCCTCCCACAGCCCTCGCGGCTTTCTCATTCCCCGCCATGACAGCTAATTCCTTGTAGGACACAGTTTCTCCAAATTTCACCTTCTTCAATAGTGCCATCAATGCAGCTTTAGTGAATGAGTCTGTTGGGGAAGAAATCGTTCAAACAATTAACAATGCTTGTTCGTTAATGTTATGGATGAAATGCAGTTGCAGGAAGTCAAGATGCCAGAGATATTTCATCTCAATATATCAAGAGTAATGCAGAGTAGCATAATAACACAATCATGAAGGTTTATGTTCTCTTTGTGCATGGACCCTCCAAAGAAACTGAAAAAGAACCCAAGTATTTCATATCTAATGTCATCCCTTTGTCACATGCAGAGAAAGACATTTACCCCTTTATTAGAGAAATAGCTGCGATACATTATGATATAAACCTTGGTTATTTTAAAATATGAAGTGGTGCATGTCTGTATCAGAGCAGTTCATGAATAGGATGCACCAGTGACCGCCACAACTTAGTTCATTTTGCAATTTCATCAAACATGCTTCATAAATCATTAACATGCGTCAGCATCTGAATGGCTTGTCATTATGTACATTGACCAGGTAGAGCAAATGAGAGGTAGGAATGAGTGAGAATGTGAAAAGGACAGACACCCAACTGTTTTATAATATGAGTTGTGTAAGTAAGGGGCACAAGGTCCTTGGCTGGAAAACTTTATGACATGAATGACCCAGTGAAGTAATTATCTCTGACATACACTACAACGGACAGAACATTAGGCTGTATACTCAATGGTCACTCTGTATTCTAACATATTTTTTGTGTTATATAAGTGCAGCTTGTGATGTTAAATGAGTATCTGTACCTCTAATTTTTATGATGCAAAATAACTCACTCCCAAAAAATAAGAACTCACAGTCAATATGAACAGTTTACCTAAATGAATAGAATATTTCTAAGGGTGGTGAAAGTGTAATATCATCTGACTATAAATACAAAAGGATACAATAATAGAAAATGATAAGGGAATTCAAACACTCAAGAGTGCGTTGAAAGCTATTGACAGATTGTCAGTGACTGTTGCAAAACAATTTTGCTAAATTTGCAAAATGTAATTCTCCTAGATTGATTAATAAATGAGCCTTGTGAAGTCAGCAACTTCTACTCTTATAGTAGGCCTGGGTTTTAATTAGTACACAATATAGTGTGTTTTATACAGAAGCTCCCCCAGTAATCTTAGCTTTATCCTGGCAGCTAGTTCTGTACTTGTACTGTTCTTTTTAAGGTGAGCAAACCAGTAAGGGAATGGTAATACTAGAAAATAAACATACACATTGCAGCCATGCATGGGATTTCTTGGATTCTGACTGAAGAGAAGTAGCACCACCTACACCCTTCACTCAATGCAAGGCTAGGATAGAAATGAATGTGGTAGAAGCGCTAATGCAGCAGTAGTCAGCAAATTCACAGAAGTCAGGACAGGAAGGTGACAGGGTGGACACAATCTTGAATCTTGCAGGGGCCTAGGCAGAAAGGGGGTAGGAGTGGAATTAGGTAACAGGCAGTGGTCCAGGATGGAGCAAAGTCAAAACCAGGCAGAGGTTTCAGCAGACAGCAGGCAGGAAAGCTGTCCATACACTTCAAGATCCACTCCTTTGGTGAGGTTTCCAAAATGAGTGGTTCTTTCCCAGATATGCCCAATTTGAGGATCCTATTGATGGGAAAGAGGCCATCAAGTTGAGCTCTCTATCAGCTCCTCACTCAATGGGATTTTGAAATGTTCGACATCTGGCTGATTATCAGACAGATATCGGTCAGGAAGGCCCATTTGAGTGCCTCAATAAGCTGCCAAATCAGACCATTGGCAGCTTTTATTGGCCAATGTATGGTCACCTTAAGTCTAGAACCAGGAAGAAGTCTGGGCAGGCAGGAGTGAAGTCAAATAACAGGCAGAAGTTGGAAAGTGAAAGTAGATTTCCAGAGACAAACTCAAGCAGGTCAAGTTCGCACTGCCCAATAGTCCCAATCAGGGCCCGCCATCAGGGGGGCACAACAGGGACAGTTGTCCCAAGCCCGGCAAAATCTAAGGTTAAAAGAGTGTGCAAACTGCGAAGACCCGAAGCAGCGAAGGAAGGGGCAGAGATAAGACCCGAAGTGGGCAGCGTTAAGACCCAAATCGGCAGCAGCGGTGGAAAAACCCGAAGTGGCAACGGCAGGAAGACTCAAAGCGGCGGCAGTGGAAAGACCCAAAGTGGCAGAAAGACCCGAAGCTCTGAAAGGAGCCAAAGAAGCTGCCATTGGCTAGGACAAGGAAGGAGAATCTAAGGTAAATTCCACTGAACACCAGTGTTTTTTTTATTTTAATTAAACCACTGGCCACCAGTGTTGTTTTAAATTTTATATTGGCACTGACCACCAATGCTTTTGTTTTACTTGTAAGGGGGGCCCCTGACCACCAAAATTTTTTTTTTAGGGGGGACTAGCCACAAATGGGTTTTTTAACTTGTAGGGGGGCCCTGGCCACCAGTGAAGCTTTTTTTTAAGTTTTATGGGTGGGCCCTGACTACCATTTTTTTAACTTGGTGGAGGGAACCTTGGCCACCAATGAGTTTTAGCGTTTATGCTTACAGTATGTTTGGTTTAACTTTTACTTCAGTTTACATGTTTTACTGTGGTTTGAGGGTGTGTGGAGTCTGGAGCAGGGCCACTGTTGTGCGGAGGCCAGAAAATGTTGTTGTACGTGGCCCTGTGATTTCTGATGGCGGTCCTGGTCCCAATAGACATGACTAAGGGAACCAATGACATATAATAATTGTATATGCCAACAGCAACCAGTGACGGAACTACCGGGGAAGCTGGGGGTGCAATTGGGCGAGGGCACTGAGAGCAACCCCAAACAACACAGAAGGCTCACACGGCACAAACCTCAAGTGTAATGAGGGCAGTATTTGCTATCTTTTTTGTCACTGCTAATTTGCTAACTTTACATGAGTAGTGACAGTGACATAACTAAAAGCAACTCTGACAGCAACATCATTTTAGGGTCCACAAATACATTGGAAGCATGATCTTTTCACATATATAAAATTCAGACATGATCCCATGGTGCCCTCAAGCAATAAGAAGGGTTTGTTTCACCCACTGGTTAGCAGCTGTCTTCTTCATTGTTGATCAGATGTCATATCTGCATTTTTATGACCGACTGCTCCCTATCCACTTACGGCCCATCCTGCAGATGGTAAACACTGTATGACCATGAGCTAAATGGTAAGTACATACAGGTGAGAAATGGATGCGCATAACATTCAAGTAAACTTCCCCACTGCAGAACCAAACTTTGCTCCACCTGAAAATGACAAAATATAATATAATTTCTATTATAAATATATGATTTTCATTCATTTTTTTTCTTTCTCAACATTGACATAACTGTGGTTTGCAGGCATATCAACATTTTGTTGCTCAATAAACTGAAAAAAAATGTCTTCACCCTGGAGCCTGGGATAATTGACCCACAATGTTTATTTTCTTAATGTATTCCCTAACGAAACATTCCATTTTTTTTAGCGGTTACACATTTTCCGAAAAGAAGAATTCTACATTCTTATTTGGGTTTTGCTATGTAAACAAAATAACATAAATAGTTTTAGCACTAGTGAATTGGGAAATCCTTTTAAAAAAGCAAGGGTATTTACTTCTAAAACTGATCATCTGGCCTTTGTTCTTCCACAAAAATGAACTATGTCTATTATAAAAAGTCTATGACAGCTAAAATAATGGTATAGTAAAAAATATATCATATCAAAGACATTTAAAGACATTAGGCTAAAAGATTGATTTGGTGTGGTATATTTTGAAATTTTCACTTCAATCATCAAGACAGCTGTGTTGGTTGATCATCTGGTGAAATGAAATAATTAGAAGTTAAGCTTTTAAAGTGGATACATTTTAATGATATTAAATGATTTATCCTACAGGAAAATAAATCATGCTACTCCCACTGTTGGGAAAATTAGAGTTTTGGGTTTTAAAGTATTATACTTATAGCAAAGTCACTTTTCCTAATCCTAGCTGGCGTATGTTTCAGTTTCAATCTACTTTGTTTACATTGTATCGTGTTGTAGAATCGTCTCAGCTTATTGAGAAGAAAGGTTATGATGCAATTTAGATTTTGATCAACAATCTTTGTACTATATATCTCCCACACCTATGTTTACTCAATGATCACAAATTCTCAGGGTGCACCTGGGGAGGCTTGGGGCAGTTACAGGGGAGGGTCCATTACTGCTAAAAGACTGATAAACTAATGTTCCCCTATATCTGTAAACTGGTTCTTAGCTAAGGGGGCCCTGACCAAGGACTGGAATTTGATTATTTTATTTTACCAAAACACATTTTCTTTGGCACACCACTTACTTTCTTTCCATAGGGTGCATTCAACTCCTCCAGCTACTTCCAAGCCAATTTTTCAAACAAGAATTCCCATAAGGAGGAAGCACACCAGACACTTGGCTTTGCCTTTTAGAGCATTTATTCCAGCAGAGTTGGCACAAGCTTTCAGGGTCAACCCCTTCCTCATTGCACCTGAGGAAGGGGTGGACCCGAAAGCTTGTGCCAACTCTGCTGGAATAAATGTTCTAAAAGGCAAAGCCAAGTGTCTGGTGTGCTTCCTCCCAATGGGAATTCTTGTATTATTTTATTTTACACATGGACATCCTTTTTTATTATGGTTGGATCCCTCCTTCAAGTGCACATACCTAACCAAAACTATGGTTGAGCCATTCTGCCTGTTGGTATATAGTATGCAACACTGCATAGTAAGCCACCTGCTCTCCAACCATATTCCATCTTCAAGTCCACTCCTCTTTAGCCCTTTGTTGCTAGGCCTTTGCGTGGATGAATTGGTTAATAAGGGACATGCCAAAGTCCTACCATCACATGCTTGATAAAATGACATCCAAGCCTTAGATAAACAACGAGAACTTAGAGATGGTTCGGTGAAGGCCACCACAGAACTGCGTTTACTACAGATGAATATCTATGCTGGCAAAAAGCTTTGCCTATGACATCGTGGATACGAAACGCGTCAGTTGTTTTGTTTTTAACCTGTTGAAATAAATTCTTGATTTTAACTTCCTGTGTGGACTTGGAGTGCTCGCAGACTTTGTAAAAATTATAAGTAGCATGCAAAGCCAATATTATGATAGATGTAAAAAAAAAGCATAATTTCTGGTGTCAATATCTCTTTAAGAACACAAAGGAGAATTACAATGAAATAATAAACTTTCTTATTAATCTCAAGCAGAGTATTTTGCTATGCCTTCACACTGTAAAATTGATATTATTCACATAATGACCATTTACTATCGGCATTACTGCTTTTTACCAGGTAAACCGTTCACGTTAAATTATAAAAGGAAAAGAACAAAATATCTTCCTTTATTTCCCCCCACCCTTTTACTGGTGTCAGCACTAGGCTGCCTTGTGGGTTGATGACCTCAGCACTCTTGTATTTTCATTAGGGAATTTGTGTGGTTACTGAATCAGCAGTTCAGGAGGGGGCCCTGGAAATCAGTTGATAAGTGGAAAAGTATAGATTAAAGCACAAAAAAACAGAATGTGTTAAATAGGTTTCCCCAAAAGTCACCAGTTTACTGTTTTAATGGATTGGTTAGTGGGTTGTTGGTATCTACTGCTGTTTGTAGTGTTGGGGTTTGGAAGACAGCAGGTTATAGATTGTATTTGTAGCTTATTATTTAATGTCCTTTAAACACATGTTCATCAGTACTGAAACTCCCTTAAGAAGATTCCAAAGGCAACAAACATGAATTGGTCTTTTTGCGTGCCACCTTTTTGGGGTATTGTGCTTCTTCTAGTGCCAAACGTTGGGTCATTTACAAAGGCATATGTAGTGTGCACATTAACACGTTTACCCATAATGCAGTTCCTCTCATAATTCCAGTGTAATTGCTATAGTTCCCCAAGTTGCTTCCACCACAAATACATCAGATGTGTCAAAACAGACACAATTGCTCTAAAAGGTTGACCCACGTTCTCCGGGTGCAAGTCTGGTGTTGATATAAACACAACCAGTTTTTGGAAGCCTGGAGCTACCACTAGGTCCAGGTGTCTGTCGTTCCAGGGTCCAGTGGCATAACTACAGAGGAAACAGACCCCATGGCTGCAGGGGGAAGGCTGGGTCTGCTTCTTTTGTAGGGGGCCCTTTGCTGACTGATGGCTCATGCAAAATTGCAGGCCAGATATGATTTCATTGTGGGGGGGGGGTGAAGACCAGTGGTAAAAAATACCAGACCCCATAATTATGTCACTGACAAGAAATATGCACTAAACCGGACAAACCTGAAAGTAAATATCACATAATTCTTCCTGTTCGGATGAGCACCACCAAACAAATCACCAATCCACAGAGAAGCACTCTGTATAAACAAATCCCTCCCTTCCCCAGCTGTAGCCTTAATTAGACTTTGTGATGAGGAGCAGCTCATTATACAAAGGCTTCTCAGTAGGCCAAAACTGACAAAAGATTTCATAAGGGCTGGAAGATTTGGCTACCAGTGTGTGAAGCCATCCTGCACAGTAGCCATGGTAGATTTGCTGGTATATACCCAACTTATAATGGGGTGACGTGGCACAGCAAAACAACTGAGAGAGAGAGAGAGAGAGAGAGAGAGAGAGAAAGAGAGAGAGAGAGAGAGAGAGAGAGAGAGAGAGAAAGAGAGAGAAAGAGAGAGAGAGAGAGAGTGAGAGAGAAATTATTTGAGACTGTAGGGAATGATAATCACTTTGTTGGAAAAAAATATGTTTAGTCTTTAATATTATAACATTAAGCAAATTAAACATAAGCATAATCCAGGTGATATTAGAAGAAGGTCACCAAAGAAATTAACTTTTTTGTTCATTAATTTACATGGATTAGTAGAGGGCAAAAAAAAAAAAGATAGCAAATCTGTTCCACTTTTTTTTTTATATGATATAATTTCAAGCCGTGCACCATTTGTGGCAGTAGGTTGACTGTGGGGTTAATCAGAATGATTTGTCCTTTTAATTGCTTTCTATTCAAAGAAAATTCATTAGATAATGTTCTCTTCAAAATTCATGAATCAATTTAACTGGAGAAACCACATTAAAAGCATCGGGTTCATTAGCACCGACGTTTTGTGCCACTCCGTGATTGCTGGGAGAATTTCTTTAGGCAAACATATTTTGTTTACTGCGATTCCTTTTCCAAGAGAGCTTATTTGAAAGGACGTTGTTACTTTACATAATTATTTCCTCTTCATGGCAGCTAAATTAGCACTAGCCTTTTTTTTTTAATGATTGCCAGAATATATTGACTTCCATGATAGGATTTTTATTTGGAGGTTCTCTTTTTATTAATATTAAAGAAAAGACGTCATTGAGCACAGCCAGTATCGGTCTCTATTTTTCCTTCTTATGTTTTTTGCAGAGGGGACTGAAAAGGGGGGTAAGACTCAGCAGGAGATTTGGAATCAGACTTTAGGAAACCTGTACGAATAAAATGAGAAGTCTGTGGAAACTTAACTGGAGCATGGAACGGTTAGAGGAAACAAGGGAATGGCTCCAGAAACATCATTCACCAGTAAGGGCATTACTGTAAGCACAGAGTAAATGTCCAAATCGCTGAATCGAATTAACATAGCAATAGAACAGATTTAAAAAAAAACTCAAGGAAAGAAAATTATTGGCTATGGACATAGCTGGAGAAAAATTATGCACAATGTAATCCCAGCACTGATTATATTATTAAGTGTTGGGGATTTGTATTATCTGAACACTGATCTTAAAAATCACTGTGTAAATTCCATATGGTATTGTATTTGATGAGCTTTCCTCAATGTTTTAGAGCTGTCCATGGCTTGGATGGTTCATCATGACCCACCATTTAAACAGAGATTGTAATAGTTTTTCCATCGAAATGAATGTTCTGTGACATCAGACATCAGTTTGCTCAATCTGTAGCTTAATGGGGGGTAATGAAATTGTGGGAACCATCAATGCTTTGAGCAAGGGATTTTTCTTTGTTTAAAGTGGAAATCGGCTGGTTGAACAAGGGCTGTGGCCAGAACAGACCTGGAAATAACGAAAGAAAACTTTACTGATGTAGTTGAGCAAGAGCAGAAGGCATGTTTCTGAAAGAAAGCACAGAAGGAAATAAAGGGGTTCATAGGAGGGAACAAAGAAACTGGGGTAACTAAGGGAATATGTATCTGCTTACTTATACACCAGGTTCAGCATCATGTGCCCAACCAAATTATAAATAGGGATTACCTTCCATAGGTGATTTGCTAAGTTACCAGTATTGAAGGCGTAGGTCAGTGGGATCACAGAACATTCCTTCTTTGTCTTCTTTTCTCAAGATTAGTGATGGGCGAATGTATTCGCCAGGCGCCAATTCGCTGCGAATTTGCTCGATTCGCCAAAAAATTGTCGCCGGCGTCGGAAAAAACGTTAAAAACTGACACCGGCATCAAAAACGAGACGGCGGCGCAAATTCGCCCATCACTACGCAAGATATCTAGGATGTATATTAAAAGATGCAAAGTTTGCTGGGTGTGGCATTAATAGCATAATTAGCTTCCCATTTTTCCCATAGTCCCTAGTTACTGATGCAGCAATGCAACCAGTCATTCTAGGGTTCCCTTGCATCAATTTGTGCACTTTTAATTAATTGGAGCAGACTGAAGGGAGCACATTGGCAGTTTTAAGGAATGTTTATGGGCACATAACCCTTATTTAAAAAAAAAAAAAACATTTATGTGCACTCACTTTTGCACCCATTTCTGCACTTGTGCCATAAATATGATTTCTACAGTACTATTGACCAAACTCCCAAACCCAAATCCCCTAAATTTCCAAACAAAAGCTCTCAAAAAAATCAGTGCAGGGAAAAGTTGCGACAAAATCTAGCCTCAATTAGAATTGTTTGACGTGTTGAAATTTTCACTCCGAAAACTCAACTTTATTTTCTTTTCGCCCGACTTTTGTTAAAGGGACCACCTGCCATTAACTAGTACATGATTTCGACAGGTTTTAGCTGGAGTATTTTCAGATTCAAATTTTTAGCATCTTCAAAGAATAATAAATGTGTTTTCCTTGTAAAACTTTGAGGGTTTAATAAATAGGCCCTATGTTCTACTCTGGGTTCAGTGAGTGTTACAAACAGGCAACTTCCATATCTAATAATATTAATATATATATATATATATATATATATATATATATATATAGATATATATATATATACACACATGGAAATAGAAGCATCTAGGTGTCCAAATGCCAAACAGAACAAAGCAAGGTGATTAAAATAAAAGATCTTTCAGCATACAAGGATGATAAGTTACTCTGCATGTGAGAAAATGCAGGAAGCTTTGCTTACTATTAATAGTCCAGGCTATACATACTAATCCTTTCTTCAAAAGCCCTTCCCTTTGATATATCCATATCTTTCAACATCAACATTGTTAACTCTAATTTGCAACATGTATTATTGCTAGAAGGAAAAACAGTTCAATTTGCGGCGTGTGATACAAGTATAATGTAAAGAGTTTCACGAAGAGCAGGAACCGATGCCAACGCTCTAGTGACTCAGCCCCAGAATAATAATAATAAAGCAGCATTCTAAAAAAAAAAAATGTAGTTATCGTTGTGGAAAAAAAAAACTATATTCTGTTTCTTTTAGTACAGAATAACTGCAATATTCATTGAATAATAGTGGGCAATTCTGAATTTGTGAGGCAACTTCGGAAATCGAAGAGTCGCAAGTGCATTTCATATTTCATTTTAGCAGGGGGGAGGCAGTTCTGGGAGATTGTCGCCCCAAAGAAGAGGCGATTAGTCGCCAGGCGACTAAATCTCCCCGCGAATCTGCCCGTGTGCTAAAGCCCTTATCAAAGAAAAACCTAGTTAAAAACAGAAATGGATTTGCATTATATATAGTAGGGTGTATATATATGATACAGGTATAGGCAACTAGATATAGGTATAACATACTTTGCTCCTTTTAGCACTTAGCCCCCACAGGTGCTAAATCACCTCACTGCAATTATGAATAGTGGCCAATAAGCAATATGTTTTGAACAGGCAGAAAATATAAGTACATGTATGGGATCTGTTATCCAGAAACCCGTTATCCAAAAAATTACAGGAATGCCATCTCCCATAGACTCCATTTTAATCAAATAATTCCATTTTTTAAAATGATTTCCTTTTTCTCTGTAATAATAAAACAATACCTTGTACTTGATCCCAACTAAGATATAATTAATCCTTATTGGAAGCAGAACCAGCCTGTTGGGTTTATTTAATGTTTAAATGATTTTTTGTAAGGTATGGAGATCCAAATAACGGAAAGGTCCCTTATCCATAAAACCCCAGGTCCAGAGCATTCTGGATAACAGGTCCCATACCTGTATTTAACCAGCTGGGGCAATAGATTAACTGGCACAAGTCAATGCTATAACCTCGATATTTAAAGGTCATTGCCTGGTTAAACTTCATCTAAGGACAGATAAACATTAATGGGCACAAAAAGGATGGGGGGTTTGGTGGAGCAGAGGTTGGGTTTGGAAATGGTCGAGGATGGGTCAAGTGGGCAACTATATATCTTCCATTTTTTTTCATGATTCTGAGTGACAGCCTATTATAAGATGCAGGGGTGTCCATGATAGGACCACTAGAGTTGGGACATCAAAATGGGCAGTGACAGCCTCGGTCATCAGCTGTAATTTCTGTGTTTTTAGAAAGTCAAATGCAGAAATACTAAGAAAACAGAAAATACTAGAAAAATATTTCTTTCTCATGGATGAGATTCAATTCAAGGAGAAAAATATTTTCTCCGAATTCAGATCCAGTTTTTTTCCCATAGACTTCAATAGAGTTTTCATGTGATACGTTTTTCTGAATTGAATTGCATCTCAAATTGAAGCGCGTTCAAGAGTTTTCCTGTGATAAACCTTTTTCTCACGGAATTGAATCTGGCCCATTGTGTGAAACCTTTTTAAGCACAAATTGACCGTTCAAATGATATTTGTCCCTTAAACTGAAAATAAAGCAATAACCGCATATAGTGACTTGCGCTGCCGTTAGGAACAGGATGTTAATATGCAAAAAGTCAAAGTTACCCTTTGTTTATATAAACAAGGCCACTAGAGAGGGGAAAAGACAACATTTATCAACTCTGAGTTTGCACAGGACTTCGGCGCTAACATTTTGTTATGTATCATACAGCAACTGGCATCACAAAACAGGCAAATTTCATGGCCAAAGGTCATGGCCACTATCACTATAAATATACATATGAGCATTGGTGTTTGTATATAACTCAAGCCAGAGCTTTTATACATTAGGTGCCAAATTTGCTGTGCACAAAACTAGGTTCAGCCCAGGAACTGATATGGTGCATGCCAACACACGTGTATCTCTGTATATTTTCTTTCTTTATTACTGGAATCAGCACCTCGAAATAGAAAAACAGACACCCTCAAATACATCTGGGACTCATTTATAAAAGGAAAACAACACCAAAAAAATGAAAGTGTTTTAAAGGAATGACAATATAATATACTGTTGCTGTACTGGTAAAACTGGTGAGTTTACTTCTGAAACTTGTTTCTATAAACAAGCTGCTGTGTAGCCATGGGGCAGCCATTCAAGCACAGGATACACAGTAGATAACAGATAAGTACTACTATAGTTTATATAAACAAGCTGCTGTGTAGCCATGGGGGCAGCCATTCAAGCACAGGATACACAGTAGATAACAGATAAGTACTACTATAGTTTATATAAACAAGCTGCTGTGTAGCCATGGGGCAGCCATTCAAGCACAGGATACACAGTAGATAACAGATAAGTACTACAGGTATGGGACCTGTTATCCATAATGCTCGGGACCTGGGGTTTTTCAAATAACGGATCTTTCCATAATTTGGGTCTACATGCCTTAAGTCTACTAGAAATTCATTTAAACATTAAATACACCCAATAGGCTGGTTTTGCTTCCAATAAGGATTAATTATATCTTAGTTTGGATCAAGTACAAGCTACTGTTTTATTATTATGGAAAAAAAGGAAATTATTTTAAAAAATTTGGATTATATGGATAAAATGGAGTCTAGGGGAGACAGCCATTCCATAATTCAGAGCTTTCTGGATATCGGCTTTCTGGATAAGGGATCTTATACCTGTACTATAGTTTATATAAACAAGCTGCTGTTATTCAGCCATGGGGGCAGCCATTCAAGCACAGGATACATAGTAGATAACAGATGAGTACTACTATAGTTTATATAAACTAGTTGCTGTGTAGCCATGGGGCAGCCATTCAAGCACAGGATACACAGTAGATAACAGATAAGTACTACTATAGTTTATATAAACAAGCTGCTGTGTAGCCATGGGGCAGCCATTCAAGCACAGGATACACAGTAGATAACAGATAAGTACTACAGGTATGGGACCTGTTATCCATAATGCTCGGGACCTGGGGTTTTTCAAATAACGGATCTTTCCATAATTTGGGTCTACATGCCTTAAGTCTATAGAAATTCATTTAAACATTAAATACACCCAATAGGCTGGTTTTGCTTCCAATAAGGATTAATTATATCTTAGTTTGGATCAAGTACAAGCTACTGTTTTATTATTATGGAAAAAAAGGAAATTATTTTAAAAAATTTGGATTATATGGATAAAATGGAGTCTAGGGGAGACAGCCATTCCATAATTCAGAGCTTTCTGGATATCGGCTTTCTGGATAAGGGATCTTATACCTGTACTATAGTTTATATAAACAAGCTGCTGTTATTCAGCCATGGGGGCAGCCATTCAAGCACAGGATACACAGTAGATAACACATAAGTACTACTATAGTTTATATAAACAAGCTGCTGTGTAGCCTTGGGGGCAGCCATTCAAGCACAGGATACACAGTAGATAACAGATAAGTACTACTATAGTTTATATAAACAAGCTGCTGTGTAGCCATGGGGGCAGCCACATTGTATAATACAGAACTTATCTGTTATCTGCTGTGTATCCTGTGCCTTTTTTCAGCTTTGAATGGCTGCCCCCATGACTACACAGTAGCTTCTTTATATAAATATATATATTGCAGACTTTGATGCAAACACCAGTTGTACCAGTGCAGCACAACACTACATTATATTATCATTACTTTAAAACACTTTTATTTTTTTGGTGTTGCTGTTCCTTTAACGCAGCTCAGCACCTAATCTGGCGCAACCAAATGTTTGGGCCATTTTGTGTGCATTGCGTTAAATTCCCATAAAGATTATTTTTTTGAAGGTTTTGCTTATTGGCATGTTGCAAATATTGGGCAATTATGTTGCAAATAATAACATCTTCCTTGGGGGTGTGGCTGTGGGTGTGGCTACAGTGCGGAAGTATTGTCTGAGTTAGACAATTTGAGTGGACATGTGCCTACACAGCGGCGCTGATAGTTTTACGACTGGTAGTTTGTGACCTACAGGCCCGGATTTGTGGAAAGGCCACCTAGGCCCGGGCCTAGGGCGGCAGGATTTTAGGGGGGCGGCATGCTGCTCAACCACACCCACATTGGTTCAAAAACACTGGGGATGCACAGGAGATACAATCTCCATGAAGATTTGCACGAATAAAGGGAATGGGACAGGGGCGACGAACGCCAGGGGGCCTAGGGGCGCCCGCTATGTAAATCCGGCCCTGGTGACCTACTTCTAACACAGTTGTGTCCAGTATCGCTAGTATGTGCGCATCGTTTATTAAGTCTCCGTTTCCTGCGACACAAATGTCAGCGTCCAAAGTAGCACATTAATTGCACTTTAAAACATTTGTGTGATACATTATTAAATATACGCATGTGCCGGACAAAAGTTGGACCTATGCGACCATGCGTTGATAAATGACCCCCATTGTGTCAAGTTCACCAACGGAGGCTTCCAACTCTTGTATATAACCATGGATGATACTAATTATATTCCCATCAATGGATTCTTTTATTTAGGAATTACTAGGCATGTAATGTACATCGGCAGACAAATATAAATGGCAAACAATGCAGCGTGGAGACACTATTTTGATGTATCAAAGGCAACAGAAATCATTTTTGCTGTTATAAAGTTTCCAGTAAATCACTGCCCTACCCGAAAATATATCTGCCTGTGCTCAAATATGTTTGGATTTCTCCTGGTTTTGGAAAATGTAAAGTTCTAATGTTCCCAATTACCCAGGAGTTAATTTGGCCAAATGCTGCTGATTTAGTAGAAATGCACATTCAAGTCTGGCGCTCTCGATCCGGCACGCAGTAAAAGCAAACAGAGACGAAGAAATTGATTGCAGATAAAAATCACTTAGCCCACCTAGTCTGCCTATTTTCCTATCTGTTGCTGAGCCTTATCCTAAGTGATTCTTTAACTGCATTCCGTTCAGATAGAACTAAGGTTTAGGTTTCCATGAAGGCTGATACGGAACAAGATAATGCTGTGGCTAGCCAGCCTTAACATTAAGTTCACACGTTTCTTAAAGAAAAAGTGGAATTTAAGCATAAGTTTTGACAATGAGAAGATGCATGTTGTATAAACTGTATTACATGGATTTTTATACATCAGAGCACAAAACAGCAGAACAAAACTGAGATTTACAATAGGGCCTTGCATTTAAGGGGGTACAATTTAAATGGAGTGCATAAAAGTATGGAGTTGTATGGGGAGATTTATAATGGGGAAATACCTGAGTGGTAGTGATGGGCGAATAAATTTGGCAGGCGCAAATTTGAGACGAATTTCCGCATTTTGCTGGAGGCGAATAAATTCGCCAATCTCCCATGAAAATGCGCCAGTGTCAAAAAGTTTTTGACGCACATCAGAAAAATTATTAAATATACGCATGTGCCGGACAAAAGTTGGACCTATGCGACCATGCGTTGATAAATGACCCCCACTGTCAAGTTCGCCGAATAGTGTCTCCACGCTGCATTGTTTGCCATTTATATTTGTCTGCTGATGTACATTACATGCCTAGTAATTCCTAAATAAAAGAATCTATTGATGGGAATATAATTAGTATCATCCATGGTTATATACAAGAGTTGGAAGCCTCCATTGGCGAACTTGACACAGTGGGGGTCATTTATCAACGCATGGTCGCATAGGTCCAACTTTTGTCCGGCACATGCGTATATTTAATAATTTTACTCGCTGGTGTCAAAACCTTTGTGTATTAACGTGATTCAGACGCCCATTGGATCTAATGCCAACATCAAAATTGACGTGGGCATCAATTTTTGAGTTTCGCTAATTTTTCGGCGAAGCAAGGTGGCAGAAATTCGCCCATCACTAGTCACTGGGTTTGTGATAGATGTGATGCAAGAAGGCTATTGTGTTCATTGTGAGAATGAAAGGCTTTGTTGGGCACTTGGTAAGAGTTAAGAGCTTAAGGTGGGAAGATTAAAGCTGCCAGTGTATGGGGGCTTCCAATGGGTTTCCCCAATCTGTATCTGGCCAAGATACTGATCGAGGAAGTTTTGATTTTTCTGGTGATCAAGGACCGGATCAGCTAGTTGATGCAGTCCTCGTCCCGTCGGCACCCATTCTCTTCATTGTAATCCGATCATCCAACCCTGCCATTGGTGGGCATCGGAGAAAGATCTGCTCATTTGACGACCTCACCAAAAGAGTGGATCTTATCGTGTATGGCAACCTATAGTGTATAGGCTTGGAAATATGGGTTTGAAACTCTGTAGGGTAGATGTCTGATGGTGAGTGGTAATGAATTCCATAAGTAAGAAACAATTCAGATGAAGTCTTATATGTGCACGTGGGAAGGATCATCAGCATAAAGATGATACTGGAGGCCAAAAGCATAAAGTGTAGGGGCAAAGAGCTGCTTGTAGCTTCCATACTACTACTGCAATTCTCCCTGAATGGGTTCAATTAGTGTTCCAGTACTTGTGCCTGTAGCACTGGTTAATGAGTCTTAACGAGCTCCCTTTAGTCATGTCATGTTGTGTAGAAAGCATTAGGACAACAATTGATTGTCATCAGCATATATATGGCACTGGCCAAAAGAGCAGCTGAATTTGCCAACAGATGGAGTGCATTATCATAGTATTAGAGTGAGGGTGAACAAACATAGAACTACTAGTAGCAGCTACTTGTCGTAGCTACAAAATAGACTTTATTGATACGTGGATTTTCTAAGAAACTATTGGGGGCATGTCATATGTTTCGTAATAACATTTTGCAATCGCAAAAAAATGTTTATCAAACATTATATTTACCAAAACTCCAGAGCAGGTGTTAACGCTAACTTTTGCTTAGAGATAATGAGCGATGTAATATTTGCCAGGGAATGATTTTACATTGTGAGCAGGGCTGAACTTTTTTGCAACAGTATATTGAGTTCAGACAGGGTATTCTTTCCTTTCCATTTTTAGGACAATGGCGTATGGGCATGCTTTGTCTCCCTGCTGAAAACAAAGTACCTGAAGTACCATGTAGTAAGAAATGCTCACATTCATTTATTAGTCATAAAGGGAACACTAATTAGGGGCCAATTTACTAACTTCGAGTGAAGTATTCGAAGTAAAAAAACTTAGAATTTCGAAGTGTTTTTTGGGCTACTTCGACCATTGAATGGGCTACTTCGACCTTCGACTACGACTTCGACTTCGAATTGAAGGATTCGAACTAAAAATCGTTCGACTATTCGACCATTCGATAATCGAAGTACTGTCTCTTTAAAAAAAACTTCGACCCCCTAGTTCGCCATCTAAAAGCTACCGAACTCAATGTTAGCCTATGGGGAAGGTCCCCATAGGCTTTCCTAAGTTTTTTTGATCTAAGGATATTCCTTCGATCGTTGGATTTAAATCCTTTGAATCGAACGATTTGAAGGATTTAATCGTTCGATCGAAGGAATAATCGTTCGATCGTACTATCTGCGCTAAATCCTTCGACTTCGATATTCTTGATGAATCGGCCCCTTAGTTTCAGACTCCTATTTTATTCAAACTATTTTTGAATAAAATAGGTTTTTTAAAGTGGAATGAAAACTGTGAAAGGTCACATATCCATTTAGTTTAAATAAATAACACCACTTCTGGAGCACAGACTGTTGTGACCCTGTAGTGTTTATGCGGATTTCCAGAAACGTGATAGGGTTAACCCTGTCATTTTCCCACAGCCCCACATCGGGGCAATTTCTCAGCTGCTACCACAATGGAACCAAAGATTCTGACTTTGGTGGATTCTACCACTACAAGTTCTCTAATAGACCCAAAGTACCAAATCATGTCATCCAACTAACAATTGGAAAATTGGGCCAAAAGCCCTTCCGAACAGTATGCAAAGCTGACACACATATAGGACCCATTGTCTGGAAACCTCTTATCCAGAAAGATCCTAATTACAGGAAGGCCATCTCCTATAGACTCCACTTTTAGCAAATATTCTCATTTTTAAAAGTGATTTCATTTTTCTCTGTAAAAATAAAACAGTACCCTGCCCTTGATCCAAAGTAAGTTGCATGAATCCATATACAGTAGTTAGCAAAACAATAATTTTATTTACTTTTTAAATTATTTTTAGAAGACCTAAAGTATGCAGACCCAAATTATAAAAATATCCCTTATCCAGAATAACCCAGGTCCTGAGCATTCTGGATAATAGATCCTATACCTGTACATGCATAATTCATAAGACAAGCAATTAATATTCAACTAAATACTAAATATGTACTGTGGTGGTTGCCCCCTGCAGTGGTGGTAGTGGTTGAGGTGGTGAGAGGGGTGGTTGGTTGCAGCAAGGGGTGGTCGCTGGCACAGAGGTATGGTCAGAGGTGGAGCACTGGAGATCAGGATCCTTGTGTCTCCAGTCCGACAATATGGTGTAGAGGTGTGTTCAGTGGTGGAGGAGCACCGGAGATCAGGACCGTTGCGTCTCCAGTTCAACAATATGGTGTAGAGGTGTGTTCAGTGGTGGAGGAGCACTGGAGATCAGGACCCTTGTGTCTCCAGTTCAACAATATGGTGTAGAGGTGTGTTCAGTGGTGGAGGAGCACTGGAGATCAGGACCCTTGTGTCTTCAGTTCAACAATATGGTGTAGAGTTGTGTTCAGTGGTGGAGGAGCACTGGAGATGAGGACCCTTGTGTCTTCAGTCTGACAATATGTGGTCAACCAGCTGTTGCTCAAATGTAACTGGTACAATCCTTTCTCACCCGAGCATAAAGCTGCAGTATGGAACCCACTGGGGGGCCAGAGTGGAGAGATATATAGCAACAAATATCTAAAATTATCTGATATTCCTTTTTACTGTTATTATCATTCCCCCAGGTGGCCCTGTGATGCTTAGGGACTCTAAAATCAGCCCATGACGCTGCAATTATTCCACTGAAAGCCGGAGTGCGGAAAAAGCCCAGGCTCCTGTATATATATCTATCCATAACACTATTATTAAGCATTTTTTGTCCTGAAATTCTGCCTAATGCATGTATACAGGCCAAAGCACTGCACATGATAATAATCACACGGATGACATGCAATGGGGATCCAAACGCAGTCACGGAAAGACATTCGCAGGCTGAGCAATATGGCTTTTCTGCTCAGTGCTCATGAAACCTCTTGTGGTTTGCCAAACCCCTCTCTTCATGAGTGAGCTGTGCAGATAAAAGCCTAATCCCACTCCTCCCCATTAGGTACACCTTTTCTAACAAAGAGGTTAAAATAGCAGTCGGGATGTGGGAATAAATGACTAAGAAGGAACATGCGCTTAGCAATTATGATGTACCATTGCTTAAATGGCTTATCCGCAGATTACCTGACAGAAATTTTCCAGCTCTTATATGTTTTCTCTCCCAACATGGCAGCTGCCGCCAAATAGCTATCTAAATCTTTCAGAGTTAAAATTAGTCTTGGAAAGCGCAGAGAGATCTGTATGCACATATTTTCCCCTGGAATCCAGTACAGCCCTCTGAGCTCTGTTGGACTCTAAACCATTGTGGCTTTTGTTCACCTGCTGCTTTGTATTGTCCTATGTATAGCTTTCCGCAGCCCAGTTAACTTGCTCCCCCTGAACAAATACAAAGATATAAAGTAAATACTAATTATGTCCCCATCGCAGTCACTCCAATCCTCGTGCGGAATCGTCTCGTGTGAACCCTTTTCTCCATCTGTTTAGTCCTCTGAGTAATGACTGTCGTCAACAATACCGAAGCTGATTTGTGTATGGCTGATCGGTGAAGTTTTGGATTCTCCCGAGGCCTGTCACACCTGTATTGTTCATACACGGAGATTTATAAATCCATCAGGCAAATCCACCATGGTCCTTGCGTTGCGGCTCTTGCTCCCTTTCCTATGTTGTTTATTTTTAGACACATTTTGATCAGTAATTATATTCACATATTGTTTTTATTCTGCATAAATAGGGTTTGTAAAAATAAAAACAACTAAAGGTGACGTTATTTACTGTTAATTAGTAGTTAATGAGTACACTTAAAATGCATACTTAAAGACAGTATTTTAATATTTCCCTTTAAAAAACTACACATCTTTATTTAGCAGTAACTGTGTTATTAGATATTCTCTCCATCCTTGTCAATGATTATGTTTCCTTTTCAATGTGGTTGGCGGGGTTTGATGTTTACATCCATATACATCCACATACAGAGTATATATATATATATATATATATATATATATATATATATATATATATATATATATATATATATATATATATATATATATATATATATATATATATAGATATATATATAGATATATATAGATAGATATATATAGTCCAAGGGATGCCGGCACTCTCGATAAAGCTGTTGAGATTGCCTGGGTGCAGAGCCCAAAAAATATCCAAAATTTTTGAGAAAGGCTAGGGATCAAGTCAAAACGTTAGTCCTATACAATAAATACTATTATTTTTATAAGTCCTGAGAGTGCGGACCTCCTGGCAGTAATTATATATATATATATAAATATATATATATATATATAGACAGTATATAAATTAGGGATGCACCGAATCAAGGATTCGGTTCGGGATTCATCCAGGATTTGGCCTTTTTCAGCAGGATTCAGATTCAGCGAATCTTTGTGTCAGGCCGAACCGAATCCGAATCCTAATTTGCATATGTAAATTAGGGGCAGGTAGGGAAATCACGTGACTTTTCGTCACAAATTACAAATTTTTTTCACTTTTTCCTTTCCCAGCCCTAATTTGATTACGCAAATTAGGATTTGGATTCGGTTCGGTGAATCGGCCAAATTTCACGAAAGATTTGGGGATTCGGCCAAATCCCAAATAGTGGATTCGGTGCATCCCTAATATAAATACAAACAAATAAATGGCTCAGGTTGTTTAGGGGCATATTTATTATGCTGTGTAAAACGAAATTTGTGTGTGTGTGTGTGTGTGTGTGTGTAATTTACTCCATGAGATTGTCAGATTTAAAGTCATTATATCCCATATATAACATTCTGTTTCATTAATATCCATAGTGTAAATGCAGAGGCAACAAGAATTATCAATAGACATGGAACACACAGACATGCCATTATTATTCAGCATCAGCGAAAACGTAGTTACAGAAAGTGCTGGAAAAGCAAAACTTTTGATTTCTTTTGCTCCTAAAAAAGTTGAGGAGTGAAGTTGGCGTTACATAATCAGCTGTGGTTTTACAAATAAAACACAAATTCTGCTTTATTTAATACACCTATGTTGTGCCAAACTAGTAGCGCATCTTAAAGGAGAAGGAAAGGTGGTCTTTACTTGCGGGTGTCAAAGGTTAGGCACCCCCAAGTGATTGCACTTGGCAAAGTGCTTTTCAGTTTTCTTATTTAAAGAATAAAATCAAATCTTGCAAAAGTACTTTAATTAAAAACCATGTCAACCCTTAAAAAATGGTTATTGTTGTAGAGCTGCATAAATGGACCAGCATAATACAGAAAAGTGAGATTTCTCACCATGCACACACACAGCAGGTGTTATTAGTAGAATAAAAACAAACCCCAATATTCATTATATTTTAATAAATATTTCCAGAAAACACACATTTGCAGGAATAGTTTTTAAACAGTTTATTTATTATAAAAATATATAAAAAGGAATTTCTCATCTCTATCACATTCCTGTGTGCTGGAAGTTACAAGTTGATAGAATGACAAGTGGCATTTCTCTTTCCTGTGTCATGGACCCCCCCACCCTCAACAAAACAATGGACCGAAACAGATAGAAAGCACTAGTGTGGCTGACTAGGTCACTGACCCAAATATAGGCCTAGTCAACTGTGAAAATGGCATGTCATAGGTAAAAATGTGACACCCTGTAATGTGCAGCAGATAAATACTATATGGTTGTGACAACTGCATACTGTAGATACAGGGGATACAGATAATGTAAAGTCATTTTCATAGAATTAAACAGAAAATGATTTGATGGCATAATTCACAAAAGCAGTTAAAGCACCTGCTCTATAGAATTCTTTCTATCTCAGTCCTTATATATGCATTTTAGTCATCATTTTTTAGTACGTAATTGCATTAATTTCTGATCCAATTTCAGCAATTTCCCTAAAGATATGAATTAGCATGTGACTTTCTGTTTAATTTGCATTACTAAAGAACCAGAAGCATCACCCGCATAGTCCATATAACCCCTGATGTGTAAATGGAAAAAAAGTGGTAACAAAAAGACAAAGGAGTTGGCAGAGGGAGAAGAGATGAAAACTGAAAGTCGTGCAAGTGAAACCCTGGGAAGGAAGACATTAAGAAAAAAGAAAGAATGTAGATGGTCATAGAAAAAAATAAAGCTGGCCATAAATACAGTATATCAATGAACTTTGTCTCATATGATGATTGGAGCTAATGTGGTGCCCATCCAATTCTCACTATCCATGTTTAATGGATATTAGTTGATTTGGCAATTGGTTGAGTGTTGAGTGTTGAGTTTACTACATTCCATACATGACTCCCTTTAGATGATTAGGCAAATGGTAAGGAGGAAAGCGGTAAGTTAAAAGGTTTAGTATAGAGGAGAATCATGACAGCAGAATAAATTAATTATTTAATGAAGCTCTCAGTAATGAGGTAGTTGAAAGGGAATGCAAGCAGCAAGAGTGAGAGGATTACAAAAACAGAAGATGGTTGGTAATTCCATATAATAAAATTGAAAACTGAGTAAACAATGCCGTTAAAGGGATACAGAATAATTTTTGGTCTTGGTAAGACCTTTTCTTGGTCTTGGTAAGACCTTTTTTTGGTCTTGATAAGACCCATCTATGACTGCAAGGAGTAGGTTCAAGAGAATTTTTAGTAGAACAAATGTGAGCAAAGAAAGTGGTTAACAGAGGAATGAGCTGATACCAAGAATGGGATGAAGGGGATTAGGTAGAAACATGGGCAAATTTTCACGCAGTACTTGAACCCATATCAACCAAAGAGATGCACATTTGGGTTATTCTTACTGAACTGGATATTTTTTATGCTTTTAGTCTTCTTAATACGAAGTTGGCAAATTCCTGAGCTGTTACGAAAGCAGCAATGTTAGTTTTATAACATTGTAGGGCCACAATTCTAACACCTCTTTCCTAGAGTAAGATGAAAGGTGATACGAAACAAGAAAGTTGAAAGTAGATGCAGGGGCAGTATCGGACTGGGACACCAGGGGCTCACCAAAAATCCTTAGACCAGGGGCCCACTCTCAGTACTACAGTATTATTTTTCTTCTCACTCAACCTCTATTTTTCTATTCTCTTTTCTTTACATACTATAATCTATTATTCTGTCTCTATGCTCTCATAGAAATAGGGAATGGTGATGAAATTGGCCAAATATTTAGCAGCATGAGGGCCCACTGACACCTGGGCCCACCGGGAGTTTTCCTGGTATCCCTGTGGGCCAGTCCGACACTGTGCAGGGGTATGAACAAAGTATAAGGAAGGCGAAGGAGAAAGTAGAGGAGGAGATGATAGAATGAAAATGGGCCAGCTACTTTGTGAAACTCTGTTATTTACCAAGCTGATTCCTGTATCATTCTGTACAATACAAAAAAAGAGTCAGAAAGTGCATTGTGTTAACATACTGTAACATCCTTTTATTTAAGGAATCAGGAAGGCTACTTAGGCTAAAAACATGATTTCACTCTCATGAATATAAATGCTTTCACAATCTCGGTCTCCATCTCCGCGCCGTGGAACTTAATCCCACACCTCCTATTGGCAGGAAGTACTGTAGTATTAGCCCTTAGAAATGAATACTTTTTCTCACTGAAGAGAGAAGCAATTATGATAAATACACCATGTGTAGTTCAGCTGTAAGAGCACCAAGGAAGGTCTCTAAAGTTAAAATCAAACAATGTCATTTGAATCAGGAATCAGTCAGTTAACACGAACCTCAAAAATTGAGTCAAATCTATATTACTAATCACTTGTTCAGAATAAAATAAAGCAAAAGCAGCTAATAGCTAAATTATGAAATCTATATTTACCATCTGTGTCTAAATGTTAAATTATTTATATTATTTGTAATTATATAGCACTGACACAGCACATTACAGATATTATACGTTGATAGCATGAGTCCCTCCAAATGGATCGTAAAATCTAAGGCTTTATCACATTAACACACCATATGGTCAATTTTTTTCAGGTGCCAATTTACCAGCCTATAGGTTTTTGGAGTGTAGAAAGAATCTGGAATGCCTGTAGGAAATTCTAACACAATGGTGGCCATACATGGGCTGATCAAAGCTTATCACTTTGTTACTCCAGACCAAGTTGACAGCTTATTGGCCTGTGTATGTGGCCCAGAGATAGGACAACCTATCCAATGCCCAGCTGAAAATTGGCCAGGTATAAATCAGGTGGATTTGAAAGTCCTATGGAACTATTACTGCACTGGTGCACAGATGCAGTGCTTGTTCATCGGACCATTGCATGCCCCACGGTATCATTTGATCATTGGCCAAGGCAATCAACCCAATTTGGCCCAATGCGTGGATGGCCAAATCAAGCCCAGTCCTGGACAATACCAAGCAAGCGGATCTGGCAGTGTATGACCAGTTTTAGTTTAAGAACAGCTGCTGCTGAGAGTCTTCCAAGCATAAGATTGCCCAAATAAATCCAAGATAGTGAGCTCCTGTGGACAGATTTGAAGGACTGTATCACTACTGTTAAAGGACTGCATCAGTACTGTTAAAGGACTGCTGAATCTCTTTACTGGTACACTATATCCAGTATATAAAATACAGCCTTTCTAGCTATAGTTCTCCTTTAAGGTCCACAGGCCAGGCATCATTTTCAGCTCTGCAGACAGCAGCTGTCAATGACTGGAAAGAAGTGCAATACTGGTTACTGATATACATCAAATCTTTATTTTTGGGTGGGATGGTAATGCTCCTTAACCGATGGTCATGTTAGTAAATTAAAATTCTGTGTCAGTTACTAGGACATTTGCAGGTATACATCTTGACCCATAGCCATATGAATCATAGAGACTGAATCTCTGGTATTTATCAGGGTTTAGTGATAAACCCCATAAAACTCTGTATCTATAGGATTCCGCCAGAGATGTTTAATTTGACCTTGGCCTGGCACAGGGTTCACAAAAGCCACCGGAGAGAACGAAGGCAATAAAGCATTCGCTACAAAAGTCTCCTGCCCTTCTGGCTTTAAAAGTGTATTTAGTTTTATGAGGTACTAATACTTAAAACACATAAAAGCTGCTTATACATGAAAGCGCATCTTGTAAAATGCTCAGATATACATATAAACGCTTCCATATCTTGACAGAATTTATAGTAAGTGATTGGGGGTTATTTATATTGAGGCTGCAAAGGGTACTGGGTCTGTTCCAGAAGTACAGCTATTTATAAGGTTGATAATTTTGTATACCCGTCAGCCCTTTATAATGACATTGCAGAGTCTCTTGCCCCAAACCGTATTCAGCTCCCATAAAACTGCATTGCTTAGCAAAAGCACACTTTGCTAGAGGGCAATGTTTTTTTTGGAGACTACAGATGATATCTCATGTTATATCAGCAGAGTAAGAAGCATGGCAACTTCCCCGCTTATTAAAAAATGTATGGGAGAGGGAGCCACCCATAATGGCATTAGCAATATAGTACACAATAAATGCAAATAAAATAGGGTCTTTCTACTGCACCTTAAATGCATGTTATAGTTTCATAGTATACCTTTAAACTATGCCAGCCCAAGATATTTAACTACTGTATGTCTCACTGATTGGTAGACTACTGGTCCAATTCCAGTTGATTTAAGGGAATAATGATATTATGGATAAGTTGTTGTAACATGGGGATAGTTGTGGTCTAAATCTGGCCATACATTGTCAAATTCATTCATTTGGTGAGGTGGCACATCTGGCGAAGTGAGCAGATTTGGGCTTGATTTGGGCACTCACATGCAAGGAAAAATTAGTATAATCTGTGAGGCTGTGAGGCAATACATTGTAGACTATGGAGGTCCGTTAGATGAGGACAACAAGTCAATAGGCTCCACCTCTAAAAGGATTTTAATATACAGTGGTCCTTGATGAACAAATGTTTTCCAAGAAGATAATAGCATATATTAACTCCATAAATTGACTTCATTTGAAGGCCTTGGTATCTGAATTAAAATGGATTAATAGTACTTCTGTTTCTTGTAACTGACTTTGTTCTCATGACCTTCCCCTTTCCTCATGGCACTTTTTCAAGACAATCATCCTGCAAATCCCCTAAATATCCAAAAACCCTAGCACAATTCTCTAAAGGCAGCCTTCACCTTATTAATCTACCCATGCCCTCCAAATGCAAGAATCTGTGCAAAACTATGCATTTTAACCTAAAATATACAACAGCAGGGCTGTATCCATATTAGAAATACCTCAAAGTATGATGGCAACATTCACTTTATTTGAGTAAGGGTACTTGAAACTAGAGCTTGGTTTTTACCAGAGATATTTGTTATCTTAACTGAGAAAGAGGGTTCTCAGTGGGATTAAGTTTCACACCTTCGCTGATTCACAAGAGCAGGTGTCTCCTCCAGGGCAAAACCTTGTTATCAAAATAATAAAAAGGTAGGACGTGTTATTCAAAATGACACCAACTTTATGCATGAGAGGCAATGTTATCCGACACTGATGTTTCTTTATCCTACCCTGACAGCGGTTGACAGTGGAGCCCTGTCAAATCACACCACTCCATCACCATGACGGCGCTGAAACATAACCGACCTAAGCAGCACTTCTGTACGTTAAATATGCTAATAGGCATTAAAATTTTATTAGGAACTCAGAATTACACAGATAAAAACTGTCAATAACTCATGGAATTTGCAATAAACAGTTTATATTGTTACCTCCCGTTGGCCTGAGTAACATTTAAAGAGCTGTAGGAAACTGCATGAACTTTATTAGCCAAACAAGTCACGATGATACCTTGTATATAAAAATATGCTTCTTCTTAAACTGGGACTGTGCCCCACAGATACGCACAACCGCACAGAGAGAAGCCACATAATCAACATAATTTGACTTAACTTTAGGGAATATTTACAAAATCTAATGGGGATAATTTTGATTGATATCTACCCATGTGACTTATTAGGTGTTGTCTAAAAAAAGCCCCAAGGTACTGTTAAATAATTTTTCATTGATAATCATGCTGTCTGTGCTATCAGCTAACTTTTGAAGACCAACCAGACTGAGAGGAGCTAAGCCCCTTAATTTCTTAATAAATTATTCTTTACCATAGGAAGGGGATTATGCCACGCAGAAGGAATATCATTACTGACAGAGCTGTCAGAAGGACAGGTGAAAGGAAAACTGGCAAGCTTTAATTTCTCTGCTGAGAAATAAGGGGCTCTTTGGGGATTAATCTCAGTATCAACATTGAGCCTTTGCCTCAGGGCAGCTGAGAAATTCAAAAGAAATTGTGACTGAATTTTGAGTGATGGAATCCAGTTCAAATTGTGCAGCTGACTTTGGTTTTTCACCTATTCAAATGAGGGAGTCAAGGCTCAGGTAGGAGCAGCAGAAGGTGAATCTTAGTTGTCCAGGTACAGCATTAATCAAAAGCACTGAATGGAAATGTAAGTGTTAGAACATGGAATGAAAAGAATTCAGGCTACATTTCTAAGGCGGCATGCAGGCAGTCTCCTTGTATGGAGGTAGCTATCATTTACCAAGCAAACTAGGGCTGAAAATCATAAAATTTCAAACACCAGTTTATGGCTTACTAATGCTCATCAGGATAGGACACAAGTCTAGTGCACCTATTGATGCAACCCGCTGTGGGAATCCTGAAGCTTCTGCCTGCTCCAGAGTGGAGTTAGCTACAAGGTTCTCCAGTGTTAATGCGTACAATTGGACACCACTCATCAGATGAGGCTGGATGGATTTATTGGCAACCACGTGAAAGTGCAGTTTCTTCTCTTCTTTCCTTTCCTTGACTACTCCATTATATTGTTGAAACACTGGAGAAACTGGAGAAACACTCTTTACACATTCTGTGATTAACAAACCATACTTAGAAAAAGAACAGAATTGTATCTAGCATTGTGGAGAGTTTTGGCTTGGGGAGAGTGGATTTCTCATTGATTGTTTCCATAGTTAGGATAATAGAGAAGGGAATAGCAATGGACAGACAGAAACAGCTTTCAACTGCAATTTGATTTTACAAATAAGTATACTGCTTGGAATAACATTTCGTTGTGTATTCTTTTTGAGTTACTGCAAGAAGAAAGGTGCAGCTACAAAATGGCACTGGCAAGTCATCTAAAAAACAAATGTCTGTGCTAAATATAATTCTTATAAAGTAGGTGTGTTGCCATAGAATTTTTATTTTATTTTAGCTCTGGCTCCAACTTCTGTGAATTTAAAGTTACTCTTTACACAGCAGATGACAATATCAGAGCTATAGGCTGATCACAGCAATCATTTGGATTATCCAGTTACTATGAAGGACAGCTTGGACATCACTAATGATCTTCATTGGCCAATCCCCCATACAACAAAAAGCTATTCCAGAGCTTCCTCACGGGGTAGCTTCTTACTTCAATTTTTATTTTCTATTATAATTGTAAGGATGCCCAACAGCCACGGTAACAAAACTACCTTTGTAGCTACTCCCTTGTAAGATCAACACAATGAATAATAATACATAGTTTTCAAGACTGAAAAAGACAATGGCTCATCAAGGTCATTCTATAGTAATGAAACCCAAAATTGTATTTACATACAGAGACTAAATATCATTAAATGAACTACTGGAAACAAAGTTATGTGTGATTACTAAAGGGAAGTGAGCAGAAGAGTGTACAAACTCTAGGAGTACTGCCATTGTCTTATGCAAGCTCCTAACAGATGGTTGTTGCAATGCCAATCATTAGTGATGGGCGAATTTGTCCCATTTTACTTTGCTGAAAAAATTGCGAATTTCCCACAAAATTCGAGAAACGGTGAAAAGTTCTTGAAATGCAAATTTTGATGCCCACATCAATTTAAACATGTTCAAGTCAATGGGCGTCCGAATAATGTTGATGTGTGATGGTTTCGTGCGTCCAAAATTTTATGACGTGAACGAATTTTCGTGGCAGTTTTGCAAATCTACTCACTGGCTGTGAAATGCGGAAATTCGCAGCAAATTCGCCACCTGCCAAATTTATTCGCCCATCACTACCAATCATGGATTGCCTATCATCTGCCTTCAAGGCTCTACCTGAAGACTAATAACGTTTCTTTATCAACAGCAAACATCAATCAGGGAAATTGCCTTACCTCAAGAATAATCATTCAAGCGGGTAATTACTTACATTCCCCCAGGAATGTTAATTTGGTCATTAGGCTTTTGTCAAATTTGGGCATAAACTTTGATGATTTGATAAGTTTTTCCCCTTCAAACTTTTTTAGCTTTATCACCTTCAATAAGTTTCTTTGGAAACGTGTTTCCACTGACAGCTAATTAAATTAGAAAGTCAAGAAAATAACCACGGAATCAATCCCAAGAACCGATTACTCTAATATTTCAAATACTGGTTCCTCCTTGTCTAGTGCTATCAAATACTACCACTACCATTAAATACCAAATGATATGGTAAAGGTACATGTACTACAATTCAACCACATTTATTGTAGAACCTCCTTTTCACTATGAAATCCTGATTTATTTTAGATATAGTTGAGATGATATTTAATGTATTAGGCACACAGCTTTAGGGTGAGAAAGTGAGGCTGCACTCCTATAAAACAGAGGTCAATGGGATATATTAGAAACCTAAATCTCATCTAAAGTGTTAACGTTTGGGCTTTTGTTGTCATCACACCCTATGGTCATGAGGCTGTCAGATCTACTGCCAACTACAATCATCCATCCCAGCAGTACAATGAAAAATTGTGGCTATGTCAGAGGGATGTACCATCCATCATTTTTAGTCACATGTCACTGCAGATGCTAGTGCTAATTACTGCTGTTGAGCCCTTCTGTGGTCCTGATTTTTTTTTCTTAAGGCCCACTACATACAAAGAAAATCTGAAACTATTGATAGCAAAAATAGCAAACACATTAGACCATGAAGGATCCATTCCTTGGGCTTTCCTCTTAAAGGAAAACTATACCCCCAAAATGAATACTTAAGCAACAGATAGTTTATATCAAATTGAATGACATATTAAAGAATCTTACCAAACTGGAATATATATTTACATAAATATTGCCCTTTTACATCTCTTGCCTTGAACCACCATTTCGTGACTCTATCTGTGCTGTCTCAGAGATCACCTGACCAGAAATACTACAACACTAACTGTAACAGGAAGAAGTGAGGAAGCAAAAGGCACAACTCTGTCTGTTAATTGGCTCATGTGACCTTACATGTGGTTTGTATGTGTGCACAGTGAATCTTACGATCTCAGGGGGTGGCCCTTATTTTTTAAAATGGCAATTTTCTATTTATGATTACCCAATGGCACATACTACTAAAAAAGTATATTATCATGATAATGGTTCTTTTACACAAAGCAGGGTTTTACACATGAGCTGTTTTACTCAGTATCTTTTAATAGAGACCTACATTGTTTGGGGGGTATAGTTTTCCTTTAAGGCAAGAAGTCATTTTCAAAAATAACTTAGTAAGGTTATTCTCCCCTCCCCCCACCCCCAAAACAGGTGTAATTATGCACAGAACAAACATTTGCCCAGCTTTATTTCTCTGGAAAATGGGAATGTTTTTGTTTTTCTGTTGGGATGCTAATTGGGGGCACTGCTCAATCAAGTTGTCATTTCCTACAAGAGAACCAGTGAGCAGAAGGTGAAATGGATAGAGGGGTGATTGTATGTCTGAGGCAGAAGCTACTTTGGATACCTAAAAGCAAAAAGCTTTGGACATCCATCTACACGCATCTTTTCATTCTAAAATAGAAAAGTGTGAGCAAAGGAGCATGTTTGTGCCACTTGTAGAACATCACAAAGAACAAAGGAGCTGAACTTGGCCAATCAGTAAGTAGACAGCTATATTATATACAGTGTTATTGAGAACCTTTTGAAAATCTTTAATGGTTCTCTAAAATGTTTTTTTAGGGATCTTTAATATATGCCTCTATATATTTACTCCAACACCCACAAGGACACACCCAGTATTTACTTAAAGGAGAACTAAAGTTCAACTAAAGATTTAGGGCAGAAATGATGTAGATTACGTTTTGGGCTTCTGTACCAGCCCAAGGCAACCACAACCCTTTAGCAATAAATATCTGTGTCTCCAAAGATGCCCCAGTAGCTCCCCATCTTCTTTTCTGCTGATTCACTGCACATGCTCTGTGCTGCTGTCACTTACTGAGCTTAGGGACCCACTCACAATATACTTAATAGATATCATATACATGTCACAATATAAGGCTGATTAATAAATAATTCAGATCCTTGGTAAATTGCAGCTCAGAAACCAACACAATTGGAATAATTTAACAGCATCAGCGTATGACAGACCGGCCTCATTTTCTGCTTGATGATTTGTAAAAACCCTAAGCTTAGCTTCTTAATGACTGTTCAAAGTAGGGATGCACCGAATCCACGATTCGGCCAGGATTCTGCCTTTTTCAGCAGGATCCGAATCCATATGCAAATTAGGGGTGGGGAGGGAAATCACGTGACTTTTTGTCACAAAACAAGGAAGTAAAAAATGTTTTCCCCTTTCCACCCTTAATTTGCTTATGCAAATTAGGATTCGGATTTGGTTCGGTATTCGGCCGAATCTTTCGCGTAGGATTCGAGGGTTCGAAATAGTGGATTCGGTGCATCCCTCGTTCAAAGCACACTGAGCATGTGTGTGTCACTGATATTGATTGCGAATTGTTTTGCTTGGCCACAAATTTCGTACATTTTCTGGGAAATTCGCGTAATGCCAATTTTGACGGCAGGGACAATTCGCCGGCGTCAAAATGGCAACAGCGTCAAAGTTGATGCCGGTGCCCAGTAAAGTCAATGGGCATCCATTAATCATGGCCAGCGTCAAAATTGGCGCTAGCGACGAAAAAACTTTGAAGCAGGAGTTGAAACCATTGCAAATTTTTGCGGTATATTCGTGAATTTATTCGCCGCCGGTAAAAAGCGCAAATTCACCCATCGCTAGTCAGACACTCCTAACAAAATCCGGGGTGGGAAACCCATGTGACAAGTTTAGTTTTTCCTTAAACACCAAATCAGGACACTTTAAAAGATACAGGTTTTCAGCTCAGTTGCAGCCCATTTGGTGCTAGCTTTGAAGTGAATGCAATGTGGAAAAATCCGTTTGAATTAAGATTCCCTGTTGGCAATTAGCATTGACATAGGGATGGAACCCTGCTCTAATTATCAGTCTGTTAGGTCATCAATATGACTTTAAGATATTGATGTCAAAATGATAACTGGTTCCTGTCTGTCATCTAGTCCCAAGATTAAGTTACACTTTGCTCTATAATACTAAAATTAGTGATGGGCGAATTCATTCGCAGCGAATTCCCACGATTAAATTTGCGAAAATGCTGTGAAAATTCGCTGGCATCAAAAAAATGGACGCTGGCGTTGCTTCGCAAATTTTTCACTGTTTCGCGAATTTCGAGGGAGTGAAACGCCCCAAATTCGCCCATCACTAACTAAAATGTATCCTGAAATTTTTAACCGCACCCCGTCTTTAAGAATTTTGTGGGCAAAATGCCATTTAAGAGGGACATTTTTAACATTGTTTTGGTGTAAAAAGAAGTAGTACGTTATGCGCCATGGCTAATTGCTAAATTATAAAGCTAAATGCAAATGGAGCAATTTTTTAAGTTAAAATTTTGATTATACAGGTATAGGATCTGTTATCCAGAATGCTCGGGACCTGGGGTTTTCCGGATAACAGATCTTTCCATAATTTGGATCTTTATACCTTAAGTCTACTAGAAAATCATGTAAACATTAAATAAACCCAATAGGCTGTTTTTCTTCCAATAAGGATTAATTATACCTTAGTTGGGATCAAGTACAAGCTACTGTTTTATTATTACAGAGAAAAAGGAAATCATTTTTAAAAATTTGGATTATTTAATTATAATGGAGTCTATGGGAGACAGCCTTTCTGTAATTTGGAGCTTTCTGGATAATGGGTTTCTGGATAATGGATACCATACCTGTACCAAATGTTATAAATAAAGTGTGCAATTCAGTGGAATGACTAAGGGGACCTGTCCCAACTCCGCAAAATTCCCGCCCCCCCTTCAATGCAAGAATCACGGCTCACTCGCTGCAGGGTCTGCTTCCTCTGTAGCTACGCCACCGGCACTGCAATAAATACACAGCATGGAAGTTTATGGTCCTCTTCATTGCTTCCATATTACATTAGAGGCAAGTTGCAGATGTTGCCACAGTGAGAAGCAGGTCACATTGAACATTGAGTTAAAAAACACAATTCAGGGACTGGGTTAAGTACTGTAGATGGTAAAAAAGTTCTTATTATGTGCCATAGGCTGCACCAAAATTTATTTCAGCCATCATTCACTTGTGCTAGACAGGTATGGAATGTGTTACTAGAAAGCACCAAATTCCAGAATGCCAGTCTCCCTTAAACTCCATTTTATTCAAATGATCCAAATGTTTAAAAATGATTTCTTTTTTCTCTGTAATAATACAACAGTAACTTGACAGGTATGGGACCTGTTATCTAGAATGCCTCGCGAGGCAACTTCGGGCGACTTCAGAGTGCATTCGCGCAGGCGATTCTTCATTCAAGCAGACAGAAGGCAGACGGAAGGCAGTTTGAGGAGATTGTCGCCACTTAGAGCTCAGGGACCCACTCACAATATACAGTACACATAGAATAGAAATGTCACACTATAAGGCTGATTAGTAATTAATACACATAATTACTACATGGCAGCACAGAAACCAGTGCAATTAGCATCTGAATTTAATAATCAGCCTTGTAGCATTGACTTATATCACAGACAAACCTTATTTTGGGCTTGATATTTTGTGACAACCCCTAAGCTCAGCTTCTCAACAGCTGCTCAGATCCCACTGAGCATGTGAGTGTCACAGACACTTTCCAAGATGGTGACCCCCTGTGACAAGTTTGAAGTCCTGGATCATTGCTGCTATTGACTAGCTGAAACTTTAGGCTGGTTTCATAAGTACAGTATTTAAAATATGGCATGTTTAACCATATTAATTTTTAGGGTTTAGTTCTCTTTTTAAGGGTCAGACCACATAAGCACATTCGGGGAGTTTAGTCACCCCAACGACAAATCTCCTCTTCTTCGGAGCAACAATCTCCCCAAACTGCCTTCCCCCTGCCCTCCTCCAGCTAAAATTAAAATCACCTGGGGGAAGGCACAAACGTCGATTCATTTTCCGAAGACGCCCAAAGTTTCCTCATGAGGCAACTTTGGGTGACTTCAGAAAACGAAGCAGCACGTGTGCCTTCCCCCAGGCGATTTTCATTTTAACCGGCGGAGGGCAGGGGGAAGGCAGTTCGGGGAGATTGTTGCCCCAAAGAAGAGGAAATTCTACCTGAATCTCCTCGTGTGGCCAGAACCTAAAAGTATGTTCCAAAGTTATGTATGAATATGAATGCTATTGTCACCATAACTCCAGGACTTTTACATAAACAGTAATCATAATTAGCAAATTCATGAAAATGGACCAGACCCTTATTACATTCCTTTATTCCACAAAACAGTCCCAAACTTTGAAATCCTTAAAGGGATACTGTCATGGGAAAAAAACATTTTTTTCAAAATGAATCAGTTAATAGTGCTGCTCCAGCAGAATACTGCACTGAAATCCATTTCTCAAAAGAGCAAACAGATTTTGTTATATTCAATTTAAAATCTGACATGGGGCTAGACATATTGTCAATTTCCCAGCTGCCCCAAGTTATGTGACTTGTGCTCTGATAAACTTCAATCACTCTTTACTGCTGTACTGCAAGTTGGAGTGATATCACCCCTCCCTTTTCCCCCCCAGCAGCCAAACAAAAGAACAATGGGAAGGTAACCAGATAACAGCTCCCTAACACAAGATAACAGCTGCCTGGTAGATCTAAGAACAACACTCAATAGTAAAAACCCATGTCCCACTGAGACACATTCAGTTACATTGAGAAGGAAAAACAGCAGCCTGCCAAAAAGCATTTCTTTCCTAAAGTGCAGGCACAAGTCACATGACCAGGGGCAGCTGGGAAATTGACAAAATGTCTAGCCCCATGTCAGATTTCAAAATTGAATATAAAAAAATCTGTTTGCTCTTTTGAGAAATGGATTTCAGTGCAGAATTCTGCTGGAGCAGCGCTATTAATGGATTCATTTTGAAAAAATTGTTTTTTCCCATGACAGTATCCCTTTAAACATATGGATCTCATTTACAGTAAAAGCAGGGCATTTTAGTGCCCTATTTTAAATCTGTGGGGATTTTGTTGCAGCCCCAGTACAACTGCCTCCTGACACAGAGTACAACATGTTCGGTTACTTTCTCTGTACTTCAGCGTCAATGTGCAAAGTTTCCTCCGACTGCCACTTATATTAAGCCCTGAACTCCACTGCACACATTTAAAAATAGTTAAAAGACAAAAACCTGGTATTTAGATAAAAGTAAAATAAAATGATTTGTAAGGGGTTCTGCCAGAACGGATTCAGTGTTGCCGCCGTTTATTTAATTCTCAACTTAACAGCTTGTTTCACGCTAGATGAGAAGTGACAGATTTGAGAAAACCAACCAAAACCCAGGCTTTAAATTACTCTAATTTCAGACAAATTTTGAAAACCCGCAGAATGAGTTATGTAAAATAATGTGCTTTTCACAGGGTGTGCTATTAGATTTCGGTAATGTGCATTATATTACCGTTTCTGAGAATCGAATACACAATATTTAATCATGCTGACTTGTTATATGGTATGAGCAATTGAATATTGGCAGCATTTTGTGTCACTTCTTGCGTTTATATTATAAGAAAGCATTATTCAAGATTTGTATATATTATAAAACATACTAATTTATAATGAAGCTATCTGATACTTATTTAGTTCCCTTTTAGTACCTTTAATACTTTATTCTTACTTTATTATTTTTTTCTACTTAGTGGGGTAGCATAAACACCAACCAAGGTAGGAAGAAGCAAAACCCCCAACTAGTCTTTCAGTTACTCATTATTTGGAAAAGTGAATGTACTCAACAGGGTGGTTTAAACATATCAAAGGGCACAACATTACAATTCATGGTTTACAAACTTAGAAAACACATTGGAATAGCAGATAGACTAAGTCATTTTAGCAACCTACACCATAGTGCCATAGTCTTGCTGTAGAGCCCAGTAACTCCATTGGGTACAAGTTGTTCCCACCCTGCTCAATGCAACCAGGAGGCAGGATTACCTATAGAAACTAGATGTTGTGGGGCTTACTACTTTCTGATGACCAGCTTTATGTACAGGGACCTCATGCACCCCAAAATGCTTCAATTTGGGGAACATTTACTAAGCTCGAGCGAAGGATTTGAAGTAAAAAAACGTAGAATTTCGAAGTTTTTTTGGGGGTACTTCGACCATTGATTAAACTACTTTGACCTTCGACTACGAACGGTTCGAACTAAAAATTTGTCATGTTTTTTTCAAAACGCATCAGTTAATAGTTCTACTCCAGCAGAATTCTGCACTGAAATCCATTTCTCAAAAGAGCAAACAGATTTTTTTATATACAATTTTGAAATCTGACATGGGGCTAGACATATTGTCAATTTCCCAGCTGCCCCAAGTCATGTGACTTGTGCTCTGATAAACTTCAATCACTCTTTACTGCTGTACTGCATGTTAGAGTGATATCACCCCCCTCCCTTTTTACCCCCAGCATCCAAACAAAAGAACAATGGGAAGGTAACCAGATAACAGCTCCCTAACACAAGATAACAGCTGCCTGGTAGATCTAAGAACAACACTCAATAGTAAAAACCCATGTCCCACTGAGACACATTCAGTTACATTGAGAAGGAAAAACAGCAGCCTGCCAGAAAGCATTTTTCTTCTAAAGTGCAGGCACAAGTCACAGATCCTAGCCCCATGTCAGATTTCAAAATTGTATATAAAAAAATCTGTTTACTGTTTTGAGAAATGGATTTCAGTGCAGAATTCTGCTGGAGTAGAACTATTAACTGATGCATTTTGAAAAAAAAACATGTTTTCTGATGACAGGATCCCTTTAAGAACATTTATGTTCTGGGATGTGGTTTTGACTCTAGTTGCTCACTAAGTGCCATTAAATTGAATCCTGATGACCATATGTATGGTGTTCATCCAAATTATCCTGCCTTCTGTTTGGGACTTGTTGTTGTTTTATGATGATAGAATGCTATGATTGAATCTATCCATGTCACGCTCTTTTTTCTTTCCATTCAACTTGTAGGGGCCCATTTACTTAGCTCGAGTGAAGGAATAGAGGAAAAATAGTTCGAATTTCGAATATGGCTACTTCGACCATCGAATGGGCTACTTCGACTACGACCTTCGACGTTGAATCGAACGATTCGAACTAAAAATCGTTCGACTATTCGATAGTCGAAGTACTGTCTCTTTAAAAAATTCTTCGACCCCCTAGTTTGCCACCTAAAACCTACCAAGGCCAATGTTAGCCTATGGGGAAGGTCCCCATGTTCTTCCTTACAATTTTCTGATTGAAGGAATATCCTTCGATCGATGGATTAAAATCCTTCGAATCGTTCGATGTAACGATTATTCCTTCGATCGTTCGATCGTAGGAATAGCGGTAAATCCTTCGACTTCGATATTCGAAGACGAAGGATTTTACTTCGACCCTAGGTAAATGTGCCCCGTAAAGTATAATTCTCTTTTTTTAATGAACTACAAAGGTCTTCTCACAATGAGATATGCCATGAGAAATATCCAATATGGCTATTTGTGTTTCAAGTGGAAGGCAAAGCTTAATTTGGCCAAGAATCAATTTGTTTGTTTTCTGTGTCGTCGACACTATTCATAAAAGTCTTCACAAATACCTCAATACTTTTCTTGTCCTGCTTTTTCATTTTCCAGCTTTAACATCCATAGAGTCTAACGAAATATGGAGAAGGCTGATGTTTGTTACAGACCATATTGATATATAGGTAGATATTTTCTACATCTTTCATCTACAGTCTACAGAGTCCTAGAAAAATGTCTATGCCATAGTAGTGGCCCTTTTTTGTGTGTAGCAGTGCTCAACAACTTATTAACTAGTCCCAGTCTGATGCTGCATTGCTGCCACACTGGAATGTGAATGATATTCCTTCTGGTGAATAAAGATGGAAGTGAACAGTGGAGCAGCATTGAAGATTCCAAGGGCAGGCAAAGCAGCTAAAGAGACCTACAGTGGTCGTGGGGTTTTATAACTATGTGGAAGAAGGCTCATGACCTCCTCAGTAGCACCTACAGATCTTCCAATCAGCATCTAGAAATAATTACACAAAAAGAGCTTTACTGTGTAGCTCTACAGAGAACTTTCTGAATTCCAAGGGTTACTTTTATTACCACAGAGTATTACAAAAAAAACCATAAATAAAAATGTCCTGCTGCCAAACTTGATCAGCTGAAGCAAGAAAAACAATGGATTGTTGGGGGAACGAATGCCAAAGAGAAACGAATGCCAAATGAAAAGGACACGCTTGCTTGAGCTCTCTAGCCCTAAGCGTCCATGTTCTTTTTCTATTATTTATGTGTTAGTTTGGGGCTTAAGTTCATTTTTTCTTTTTCGGAGAAATGTGTGATTTTTGATTGACGGAAAATCTGCCAAGGAGACGGCTAGAAATTCTTTGCGTTTTTTGCCGTGTTTCCTAAAGGAAATTGTACTGAAAAGAGCCAATTAAGATAGTTTGAAAGAATATACTTTTTTCTTTAATCAAAATAAAACTTATAGAGAAAAATAGAAACTGAACACACTTTAAAAATTTCCAAAAAGAAAAAAAATATTGTTGCTTGTAGCAAGGAGAATAATATATCACTTATTTAGTATTTTTACAACTAAGTGATAAAATAAAATTCAGTCATCGACCCCAGAGAGAAAGAATTAACCCAAAGCACATACACCCTCTACATCCACTCTTACTTTCCCTGACAAGGGATGGGACATTTTAAAGCAGAATTAGGAGTTTTAAGTTTGCACTAATAAATAAAATTCAGGCCTGAAAGTACAAATAAATAACTCAAAAATAAAAAAGAGAAACAAAAACCATCCCAGCAGCTTCTGCCTCCATATACTTACATAAAATGCACATGGTATGAAATATCAGTTACAAATATGAAACTGAAAAATAAAAACAGAGAAGGTATAAAAAAATAAATGGTTGAAAAGATATAGATAATACAAAAAACAACTTATTTTCGGCAGAAGTTAGCAGCTTACTGGCCTTTGGCCTGCCCTGGGCAAAATTAGGCAGATATTGACTGATTGACTGGACATGTTTTGTTTTACTGTTAACTTGAGGATCACGCTGCTTGTTGATAGATCCTTGTCCCAATGGTCTACATAGCTCCAAAATCATTCAATTGTTGGGGAAAAATGATTGGAGGAGTCCAACATTGCCCATCTCACGTTGGGCATATTGGTGAAAGATCCGCTCATTTGGCCTCTTCAAACGAGGGGATCTTCACATGTATGGCCAACTTTAATTCTATTCAAGGCAGATCTGAATCTCTAACACAAAACTGGATAGCACTAATAACTAAGAATGAGTAGAAAGAATAATCAAAACTAGTGAAACTGCTGCAAAAATTCGCCAGCGAAATGTGCGCTGGCTTCCAAAAAACGGACGCCGGCGGAAAAAACGAGATGCTTGTGCTGTTTCGCAAATTTTTTGCCATTTCGGGAAATTCGCTAATTTTTCGGCGATGCGAAATGCCCCAAATTCGCCCATCACTAATCAAAACTGGTTTTCAAATGTTTAAAAACTAAATTAAAACTAGTGATGGGCGAATTTGCGGCGTTTCGCCGAAAAATCCGCGAATTTCGCAAAACGGCGAAAAATTCACAAAACGGCGGAGGCGTCTAGTTTTTGACGCCGGCGCCCGTTTTTGACGCTGGCGCCCAAAACGGGCGCCAGCGTCCGTTTTTTCAACAAAAAAAAAAAATTTGACACCGGCAAATTTTTTCCGCAAATTTTCGCGGGCGTTTCGCGAATTTATTCGCTGGCGGCGAATCGCGCAAATTCGCAGTGAATTCACACCTGGCAAATAAATTTGCCCATCGCTAATTAAAACATTAAATTCAACCAGATTTTTTAAAAAGTTTTATAATAAATAAAGAATGTCTCTTTATATACATTTCAGAAAATAAAGCACTAAACAAACTACAACACATTCCTTCATGCCATACTTTCAGCCAAAAAAATTGAACCTTTTCATGACAAAACAAATAATTTAGGGTCAAATAAAGGCTCTTTTGTTTTTTGGGGGATGAGGTTGGTATAGGGGAACTTAGAGTAAGGTTAAGGTTTTATAATCAGAAAGAGCTATTTCATGAAATGTATTACAAGCAAGCATTTTTTAAATTCCTTTGTTGTTCTATTGCAAATAAACTGTTTTCAGACACTTGTAGTAATCAAAGGCTAGAATGCACCACTGCTTCCAACAGTCACGCAGCCAATAACATTGTGTTGCTTCTCAATTAGTTCTTACATATAACCTTAGAAATGACAATTACGTTCAACATTTAAACACCACTGTGTGCAGCATTAATGCTGATTGGAACATGGTTTGTTTTAACATTTGTATTGCAAATACAAGAAATAAATGTCATGATTAGGCAGGGAGACGAATATAGCATGCAACGTATATAGATAAATGAATTTGCTCACAAAATGACCATTCATAAATAATTTTTAAAATTGCAGAATATTTATTAAGGACAATACTTATAGAGCATAAGAACAACATGCAATAGCATTGGCGCATGCGTCATTTCATCGCCACCTCACAGTATCATTTTTATAAGTATATAACAGAGGAATTGTAGTTAAAGGAGAACTAAAGTATAACTAAAGATGTAGAGTAGAAATGTTGTACATTATGTTTTGTGCTTCTGTTCCAGCCAAAGGTAACCACAGCCATTTAGCAGTAAAGATCTGTGTCTCCAAAGATGCCCCAATAGCTCCCCATCTTCTTTTCTGCTGATTCACTGCACATGCTCTGTGCTGCTGTCACTTACTGAGCTTAGGGGCCCACTCACAATATACAGTACACATAGAATAGAAATGTCACAATATAAGGCTGATTAGTAATTAATACAGATAATTACTACATGGCAGCACAGAAACCAGTGCAATTAGCATCAGAATTTAATAGTCAACCCTGTAGCATCAGCTTATATTACAGGGGAAGCTCATTTTCTGCTGGATAATTAGTGACGAGCACTAAGCTTAGCTTCTCAACAGCCAATCAGAGCCCACTGAGCATGTGCGTGTCACAGACACGTTCCAAGATGGTGACCCCCTGTGACAAGTTTGAAGTCCTGGATCATTGCTGCTATTGACAAGCTGAAACTTTAGGCTGGTGCAATAAGTTCAGTATATAAAATATGGCATTTTCAACCACATTCATTTTTAGGGGTTAGTTCTCATTTAACAAATACAATTCTATATGAAAGTTTAATGCAAAATTGTCTGGTAGACACATTTGTGACATCACTCATATACTATAAGGATTTACTGTATGTATGTATGTCATATCACAGCTGAAGAAATGAATTGTAACTGTAGGTTCGTATGCAGAGAAACATTGGTATAAAAGAACTCCATAAGCCTATATAAAAGCATGATGCAAAATCAGATGCCAGGCACAATTGTGATGTCACTCATATACTATAAGAATTCATGTTCCTCTATGAGGGTTGTTTTTTTAAAACTCAACTTTTTAAAATAAAAATAAAAAATTCGGGCAAACTCCCAATCCCCTTATTTTACCAATAATTATTCTCAATAAAATCAGTGTGAAAAAAGGTCACAACAAAACTATCAATTCATATCGTGCGACTTTTTCAATTATCACTCCAACTTCAATTTATCGAGTTGTCACCCCAAATATCAAATTTAATGGATTTTCGAGTGAAAACCAGCACAAACAGCCTGAAACTATCGAGAATCCTGAAGGTAAAAATATGTTCCAGTTGTTAAAGGGGCCATTTGCCATTGACTTCTAAATGACTTTGACAGGTTTTTGCTGGAGTATCTTCAGATTTTTAGCAGTTCAGGAGCATAATAAATCTAGAAAAAAAATGCAATTTTTTTCTTCTAAAAATTTAGATTTGTTTATCCTTTAAAACTCAACCACAAAACAATTATGGGCTTGATTATACTACTATCATCTGGCAGCTGAAAAGAGGAATTGTAGTTCAAAAATAAGACTTCAGTACTGCAGGCTGAATAATGGTAATATAAAAGACCCCATTTATTTATTCGGCAGGCGCGAATTTGCGTTGAATTCCCGCGATTCGCCACCAGCACATAAATTTGCGAAACCGGCGCGAAAACTCGCCGGCGTCAAAAAAAATGAACGCCGGTGTCTGTTTTTTTGGACGCCGGCACAATTTTGCCAAAACCGGACACTGCCGTCGTTTCGCAAATTTTTTGCCATTTTGAAACCCCCCAAATTCGCCCATCACTAACTATAGGCATTTACAGTATGTTTGTTTAACTTGTATTATCTAACGGCTAAACAGAGGAACTGTAGCTCAAAAATTAGACTGGAGAACTGCAAGCTAAATATAATTAATGTAAAAACCCCATAATTCTATGTGAAAGCATGATACAAAAAGTATGACATCACCCATACACTATATGACGTTATACTCCTTTAGCTTCTACTATCGTCTAACAGATAAAAAAAGAGGAATAATAGTGCAGAAATAAGGCTGGAGGACTGCAGACTGAATAATTTTAATATAAACATACTGTATAATGCTATATAAATGCATGGCACAAAAGTGTGATGAGAAGGATTAATTAATAATAATTAATATTTGTTCTGGGTCCACAATAGGTCTTGTTCTGTCACTGAGTAATGGAATCCAGGAAGCCTCCCTTTTTTAGTATAATGGGCGCCAGTTACAAGGGGAGGTAAAAAGCCTCTTGTAGCTTTATTGTGGTATTGCGCTCATGCACTAACGATGCAGCCTCTCTTTGATCGACTCCGATGCTGATACAGGGGGGAACGCCTCAGGCAGCCCAAGGAACTGCCCTGAATATAAGTATGGGACCTGTTATCCAGAATGCTCAGGACCTGTGGTTTTTGGGATAAGGGATCTCTGTGTAATTTGGATCTTCATACCCATGTCTACTAGAAAATCATTTAATCATAAATGAAACCCAATAGGCTGGTTTTGCTTCCAATCAGGATTAATCATATCTTAGTTTCCGAATAACAGATCCCATACACTATTAGAGGTCTTTTTATGTAGGATATGTACAAAAAATGCACATTTACAGTTTACATGGTACAATAAGGGGCCGATTCACCAAGGGTCGAATATCGAGGGTTAATTAACCCTCGATATTCGACTGGGAATTAAAATCCTTCGACTTCGAATGTCAAAGTCTAAGGATTTTACCGCAAATAGTTTGATCGTTCGATCGAAGGAATAATCCTTCGATCGAACGATTAAATCCTTCGATCGAACGATTAAATCCTTCGAACCGAACGTTTCGAAGGATTTTAATCCAACAATCGAAGGATTATCCTTCGAGCAAAAAAATTTAGGCAAGCCTATGGGGACCTTCCCCATAGGCTAACATTGAGTTCAGTAGGTTTTAGATGCGAACTAGGGGGTCGAAGTTTTTTCTTAAAGAGACAGTACTTTGACTATCGAATGGTCGAATAGTCGAACGATTTTTAGTTAGAATAGTTCGATTCGAAGTCGTAGTCGAAGGTCGAAGTAGCCCATTCGATGGTCAAAGTAGCCCAAAAAAAACTTTGAAATTCGAAGTTTTTTTACTTCGAATCCTTCACTCGAAGTTAGTGAATCGGCCCCTAAGTGAATACAAAATATCCATCAATATAAAAATATTATACATGGGTATTGAGGCAATTACATATTCTTAAATAATCATCCACAAATTCAGATTTAACAGTAAAGGCAGTGTGATCTTTTTATCTATGGTTCATCCATGGATGGAACTCATGAGCTTTAAGCAATGTGCTAAAACCGAAAGGACCACATTCATTCATGCCTTGGCCCGAGCTACAGCATGATAATGTACATCAAAAGTGATAAAGGTTTCAATATTTATCTGCTGCAGGGAATCATTCTTAAAAAGGGGACTGAAAAAAAATTCCTTCTAATGGCTATGTATTACTATTAAAATGAAAAGCTAAATGCATCTTATAATAAGAGGACAATTTGCAAATCATTAAGAGAAATGTACAATTCCATTAAAATACAAATCAAGAGTGCCTCGCCGGACTAATAATCTCTTTTTGATAATATTTTGCATTTCCCTATATCTCTCCCTAATATGCATGCGCCACAAATGATGTGCTCCTGAATATGCTATTTACCACAGCCTACTTCTTTAACGAGAGACAGAGAGAGGTATAATCTGCTATTCAGAACAGGTACTAATGAAGAATTCTATATATTCTGAAATGTAATTAAAACCCCAAAGATTTCAAATTAGATGCAATTTGAAATGCCTGGGGCGGAAATACATGCACTTGCGTGGCAAGGGTATCACACTGAAAGTTGATACCGTAATTGGTCTTGATGTATTTTTGTGTTGCCAGGCTAAAGCACAGAACTCATAACCATATAAAAATTCTCTGTAGATTACCTGCTCATTGAAAATGCCATCACTCAGGTAGTTCTCTACTAAATTACCATGCTACTAAAATGCACAAAGTGATTTGAAGAGAAGAGTGGCACAGCTGGTCGATGCTGCCAATGAGTTATGCATGCGTCTACGCTGCCTTTTTTCACAGTAAAATATGCTCAGCTGAATATTAAAATATAATTGGCATTCAACCTAAGTAGCTTAAACCATTTTGTTATCTTATTTTAAACCGATTTGGCTTCTTCACTCTTATTTTCAAGGAGGCGATGCACAAACTAATGACACCATCGTATTCTGCTACATTTGTACTGTTTTGCATTTGTCATAAATAGGAACCATTTCTAAAGCCTTCTAGGGATGTCCTTTAATACTTTTGCCTCTTGAACATCAAACATCCAATTCAGGGGAAGGAAAAAAAAGAATATTCCTTTTGTGTAGGTCCTTGCATATTTTACACTGAAAAGAGTGGAAGATGCAAATTTCTAGTATAATGTATATGTCTTTGAAATTCAGGATCTCTCCCACCAACTGCTTTCTTTCCATGCTGATAGGGACAGTTCTCTCTTTTAAAGTTGAGATGAAGCAAAATACATACAAGAAGAAGAGGACAAGGCAAATGGCAAGCTCTATTGTAAATAGTCGGTTTGTTTGAAAAGCAATTTAACCTGTGTCAAAGCCAGCATGAGAGGTAATGTGTTTTGGGCAACAATTAACAAATGGGTAAAGTAAAAAAAATATATATAAAAAAGATGTTACTATAGAAACAGCTACACAATATAGGGTTTTAAGCAACATCAAAGACCAAGACCACTTCAGAGAGACGTACATTCCAAGGTGCCATTAATACTTTTTTTTTGTGGTTTTAAGAGAAATACGTGTTTAATCTAAAGATATTAGTCAAGCTGAAATAAGTTAGTTTAAAGACCATTTTCATCTATATGTCATTGGCAAGTACAACGTGGACAGTAAGTGATAATTATGTTCAATAGTTTAAGCAGCACTATTTAAAAATACTCTTCAAGTTGCAGACTTTCAGGATACTATACGCACTACAAATCTATATAGGGGCAGATTTACTAAAGGGTGAAGTGACTAACGCTAGTGATAATTGGCCAGCGTGACGTCATTTCGTTACTTTGCCGATTTACTAATGATGGCGTAACTTCACTAGCGAAGGAGATAGACTCTAGTGGTACTTCACTCCCTTAAGCCTGGCGAATGGACGTAACTATGCAAATTCACTAAGATGTGGATTTTACTGAACGTTACCTCTTGCGCCAGACTTTCCTTCGCCACCTCAGACCAGGCGAAGTGCAATAGAGTAGATAGAATTTCCTCAAAAAACAGTTGAACATTTTTCTAAGTCCCAAAAAACGCTGGCGACTTTTAATTTTTCAGGGTGATAGGCTGCAAAAGATCGTAAATTTTTTCTGGGGTACCCGGCTCCCCCCCTACATTTCCTAACATATGTCACATAAATTATACAGTGGGCTAATGTGTAGGGCAATATAACAACCCTATTTTATTTTATTAAGGTTTCCTGGGCTTGTGCAGTGTAATGTATTTGCTGAAACATATACGTCCATTGAACTTTAACTTCCCACCATATGCAAATTAGGCAACGCTAGCGTAACTTCATTTCACTTGCCACAGTAACGCTAGCGCTGGACGCAACTTTGGATTTTAGTGAGTTAGCGTTGTCCTGGAGAATCTACGCCTGGCGAAGTATTGCGATGTGAGCGAAGCTGTCGCTGGCAAATTTTCAAGGTAAGTGAATTTGTCTCTATGTTGGAAGACACATTCTAGAGTTGACACATGAAGACTAGCTATGTATCTACAACATAGTTCTGAAACAGAAGGCTGCTTAATTTATTTATTCTTTTTTTCTAAGATAGACTATCCTAAATGGCTAGAGGTATGTGGTATGGAGAAGAATCTAGAGGTTGATCTAAAATGCACAGAGACAGATGTCAATGTAAAGAAAGGCATTTAGAGTACTTTTGCATTCAACGTGTGAGCCTGTCCATGAACGTCTACGTGGTGAGTATATAAATATTTAGTATATAACCAGCCTATTGGGTTTATTAAATATCTACATGATTTTCTAGTAGACTTAAGGTATGAAGATCCATCCAAATTAAGGAAAGATCCATTGTCTATAAAACACCAGGTTCTGAGCATTCAGGATAACAGGTCCCATTCCTGTACAGTAAAACAATGGTTTTCTGGTAGATATGCTACTCTAACATTTTCGGAAAATATGGTATTTTATGATACTGTAAAAAAACTACAATTTATTGCTTTCAATATTTTATATTAATATTTCGATTTCCAAAACCATTTATATTAAAAAAAAGTAAATAAAGAAACACTGAAAAAAAAAAATATCACATTTCTATCTGGGATTTTACAAGAGCACTTTTTAAATCAAACAGAGTCTCACATGAGAACAGCTTATTTTTCTGTCAATCAATTAATTATGACTTTGATGGTAAGGCAGGAATATGGAATCCAACTGACATATGATAACTTGTCATCTCGCTACAGCTGAATCTGTCCAGTAAAATGAAAAACAAATGGCGAATTTCTTATATTGCCTTGCCGTTCTCTGGTTTCTGTATTAAAGCACTATGCAATAATTCTTTAATAGGAAAACAATCTCGTGGGGATTTTTTCAGAAAGGATTGCTTCTGTAGACGTCCTAGTAATTTATTCACTCCCTACTTCCCAACGCTGTGTACATGACAAAATCTAGGAAGATAAAATATTTGCCGGAGTCAATGTGAGTAAACACTGAACAACTACAAGAGCCGTAACCAGTTAATATTATTCAGTCGATACCCGTAGTGGGTAAATATAAACTGTAATGCAAACATGTTCTACAAGCTACTGTCATATTTCAGCCACTGAATAATAATGTGGCTCTTTCCCCTCTGTCTTCTTAGAGAGAGACCTGTTTACGCTGATCACAAGACATTGTTGTAGGTGATAAAAGAACATGAAACAAAATCGGCGACTCAGTTGCTTAAAAGAGAGACAAGAAGAAAAATTGCCAGGGCGATTTGCATATAATTCACTGGCAGTATTTAAGTACTATAGTTTCCCCAAGCTACACAAGTGTCTAATGCACATCAAGGGGCCGATTCAGTAAATTCGAGTGAAGGATTCGAAGTAAAAAAACTTCGAATTTCGAAGTATTTTTTGGGCTACTTCGACCTTCCACTACGACTATTGAAGGATTCGAAGAAAAAATCGCTCGACTATTCGACCATTCGATAGTCGAAGTACTGTCTCTTTAAAAAAAACGTTGACCCCCTAGTTCGGCAGATAAAAGCTACCGAAGTCAATGTTAGCCTGTGGGGAAGGTCCCCATAGGCTTGCCTAAGTTTTTTTGATCGAAGGATATTCCTTCGATCGTTGGATTTAAATCCTTCGATTCGAAGGATTTAATCGTTCGATCGAAGGAATAATCCTTCGATCGTACGATCGCAGAATTTGCGCTAAATCCTTCGACTTCGATATTCGAAGTCGAAGGATTTCAATTCCGAGTCGAATATCGAGGGTTAATTAACCCTCGATATTCGACCCATAGTGAATCAGCCCCCAAGAGAATTCAAAATGGGATTCATTACTGGTTTACAGCATGGCCTATAGACTCAAGTCTTTTAATAGATGTATAGAAAATGATTTGCCTGAATCAGGTAAAAATTAGAGACATTCATATAAAGGTGTCTACTACCAGATCAAGTCATAACTACCAACTGGTTTACAATTCCCTATTTTTATTTAAAACCTTCTTTTGTGTCTTCTCTAATATTCTTCTCGTTTGGCCTTTCCAAGCCCGATCAGCATTTAAAAAGCATATACAGTACAGAGGTGTTCAGCCTTTACTGTATATTTATATGCCTATAGTGAGTTAGCATTATTTTACATGGACATAATGAATTATTTTGATATAAAAGGTACTTAAACATACACAGGCAATTAAAAGGGAAACACAAGGCTTACATTTAAGCCTCAACCTATTTCAAAAATGCATAATACTGCTGGATTTTGCCATTTTACAGTTTCATTCACAAAGCAGCATATTTTTCAGTCTCATGATATATACAGGACGCTATCAGGGGTGCACAGGGGGTACAAGTGTACCGGGCCTGAGCCTAAAGGGGGGCCCAGCTGTGCTGCAGTTTTTGAAATAGCCAGGCGCTCCTTGGCAGCGTCAAAAATGTGCCACCTCTTTGAAAGTCGTGAACCGAAGAACTTTCGAAGTCCTGAAGCCACGGAAAGACCCAAAGTCAGGAAAGTAGCAGAACTTGAAGTCCTGAAGCCATGAGTTCAGTTCTACTGAGCAGCTATGTGTGTGTTTTTTTAAAGCCCTAGCCACCAATGTATAATTTTAATAATCTACAGGCCCCTGCCACCAATATTTTTTTAAAAAAATATTCTCTGGGTCCCCAATTTTTTTTTAACTTGTAAGACGGGCCCTGGCACCTAACCACCAATGATTATTTACTTATGGGGGGGCCTGACCATCAATGATTTTTTGTTAAACAAAAAAAATAAGGGTGGGGTTCCTGGCGCCAATGATTTTTTTAAAAAAAAAGCTTTTATGGGCGGCCCTGGATTTTTTATAACTTGTGTGGGGGGGAGTTTAGCGTTTTTGTGCTGATGTCTGTGGGATTTGGGGTGGCGCTTGGGGGGTCCAGGGGGCCCTGAAAAGTTTGTTGTATGGTGGCCCTGCATATATATAGATTTTGTGGCACAGCCAAAATTTCAGCTTATAATCAGACTCTGTTCACCTTATTATAGTTCACCAGTATGAAATATATTTTATCACAGTAGCTTAATAAAATGTAACCCCTGGATCTCAGGGCTGGATACCTGATGCTTGAGAAAGGGGCGTAGCCCCAAAACATTGCACCGCATTTACGAATTAAAAATTTGTGCATGGTTTAACCAGCAACAAGATTCTTGTATGCCAGCGTGTTTCCATGGATACCTGTTATAACATTAGTGGGGTTATTTATCAAAGTCTGAATTTATCTCAATGTTTTCTGCTACAAACTCCGATCAAATCCGCTCAGGTTTTTTAGGCTTCTTTATTATAAAATTTTCACAAAAATTTGCTTTACGGGAAAAAAAAAATCAGATTTTCACAATTTGTTCAAATTTGTCATCCGATTCTCATGATTTTTTCGGATTTTTAACCCAAAAACTCTGATTTTTGCACAAAACCTAGCGCACATAAAAAAAAACATTGGGACTTCTACATTCTTTGGGTTTAATAAATTCCAAAGTTTCATGATTATTTAAAAGTCCAATTTTATAAAGAAAAATCACACATTTTTCTTGATTTTTTCATTCGGAGTTTAGTAAAGAACTCCCTAGGTGGTGTGATTATTCGTCATTGCAGGTTATGCACGAGTAATACTTTTTGTGCACTGTCAATACCGTTATTATGCAAAAATAAAGCTTTTCTTATGGCTTCTCATAGCTTTCATCTTGTGATATGTTGTGTTGAGATGAAAAAACTAGCCTTGGCTAGATCTGCTGGACTCTTAGATCCTGTCTAATCTAGAGGAAATGAATGATTGTGTTGCATAAGGAAAGGGATTTGCCTAATGCCTCTGTTAAAATCAATATAGTGTTTGCTTCAATCATGGTCCCGTATCATGTTCAGTGCCAAAGTAGAGGGGATATAAGAGCCAAACGTTATTGTTGTAGGTGAATCGAATGTCCAGATAGGTAAGAAATCCCAACAGTCCTTAGAGGGATTTCTATGCATATCAGCTGGACAATAAATAATATTTTTGTGGCTTACTAATATAAAAACTCACACAAAGATTTCCCCTTAAGCATATTTGGGTAGTATAACTATTTAATAACTGTTAACATGTTTTATTATCCTCTTTAAAGTCTCCATACAAAAATCTGACACGGTTTTCACAAGACAAACTCCCAACTGCACAATTTACAAGGAACTTGTGCCAGTCAAAACATCTACAGGATTCAGAGCCCTCTGTTCAAACGCTCAGCCAGCTGGCAGCCACTCTCAGGTTTGTCAATGTCATTACTTGCAATTCATGTACACCTGGAAATAAAATTAAGGGGCTGATTCACTAAATTCGAGTGAAGGATTCGAAGTAAAAAAACTTAGAATTTTGAAGGTTTTTTTGGGCTACTTCGACCATCGAATGGGCTACTTCGACCTTCGACTACGACAACGACTTCAAATCGAAGGATTCGAACTAAAAATCGTTCGACTATTCGACCATTCGATAGTCGAAGTACTGTCTCTTTAAAAAAAACTTCGACCCCCTAGTTCGGCAGATAAAAGCTACCGAAGTCAATGTTAGCCTATGGGGAAGGTCCCCATAGGCTTGCCTAAGTTTTTTTGATCGAAGGATATTCCTTAGATCGTTGGATTAAAATCCTTCAAATCGTTCGATTCGAATAATCCTTCGATCGTTCGATCGAATTTTCTGCGCTAAATCCTTCGACTTCGATATTCGAAGTAGAAGGATTTCAATTGCTAGTCGAATATTGAGGGTTAATTAACCCTCAATATTCGACCCATAGTGAATCAGCCCCATAGTCTTCTCAATATATATATTTATATCCACGTCCAACAGGATGGATCCACACTCAAAGGTCTTAAATATTTTAAAGAATAGTGATGGGCGAATTTGGCGAAACGGCGAAAAATTGGCGAAACGGCACCGGCGTCTCGTTTTTGACGCCGGTACCCGTTTTTGACGCCGGCGCCCGTTTTTTCGACGCCGGCACCCCTTTTTGACGCCGGCGCCCGTTTTTGGCGCCGGCGTCCGTTTTTTCGGAAAAAAATTTTGCCGCGAATTTTCGCAGGCGTTTCGCGATTTTATTCGCTGGCGGCGAAACGCGCATATTCGCCACGAATTCGCGCCTGGCGAATAAATTCGCCCATCACTATTAAAGAACTTTTATTACAAAATATGGAGACTAACAATTCAGCCTCCACTCAAGCCTTTCTCAGCTTGTGAGCATACCAAAACGTCAGTCTCCATATTTTGTAATAAAAGTTTTTTACTATATTTGAGACCTGTGAGTGTGAATCCTTCCTGTCGGATGCAGATAACAATATGCTGAATTTGCTCCCAGGCCTGTGAACTAATTTTCGTGAGTGCCGGCATCTCTGAGGACTATATATATATGGGTATAATCTGTCCAAATAAGGCAATGTAAAACAAAAACTGGTAAAAGAAACTCCGCAAGTGGCTTTCTTTTTCTTTATCTGCACACAAATGCAAATATTTTACAAGGAATCCCACTCTGTGAAATTACCAAGACTGTAAATTCTTGTTTCATCTGCCACTGAGCAGCTAATATTCTCTTTGTGACAACATTACTTGTTCAACAACAAGGAAGAATAAAAAGTCGAATTAACATATTAAATAGAAGAAATGAATTTGCCAGCAAAAGGATTACGGAAACTAAACATTCTGTCAACTGCCTAATGACTGCAAATGGCAGGAGAAAGAAGGTGGCTTCTTACATTGTGTGTAATACTTTAAACAGGTTTACTGTAGACAAAATGTTCGGAAAGGTTTGCATGGCTGATGCTAATGGAGAGTAAACGCACTCAATGCTCTGAAATTGTTCAACAGCAGTTCATCCATAGATAACATTTTCTTCAGTAATGTCAGCTTGCGTTACCAACTGCACTTGTGCAACATGAATTACCCTGACAGTTAGCTTGGTCAGTGGCCTTCTCTCTGTATCTTTTCTTGAAAAATACATTGTACTATGATTGTTAGCTTTTATTATTTCTGGGTATTTCAATGCCCTTACAGTACTGTTCAAAAAATGGGAACATTGTGTATCCAGGCATTAAAAGGGTGGCACATTTCTTCAACTAACAGTTGCATTCCTCCTCAAAATAAACCTTTAGCATGATGTAGGGATCAGTGTTCTCAGAAATGTGTTTGTTTTTTACATTTACAATTTTGTTCCTGAAGTTTAGAATGTCAACTGCTATCTGGTTGCTGGGTCTAAAGTACTGTCGGCACCAGATAGCAGTTTGGAAATTAAATTAAAGGAGATTGAAACCCCTCTAAAGTAAAAAGCTGAAGTCGAAGGATTTTCATTCCCAGTCGAATATCGAGGGTTAATTAACCCTCGATATTCGACCCTTGATGCATCTGCCCCTATATGTAATTGGTTTTTTTAATGTTATACAGCAGACTACGTGAGTATAGGTTAAACTTAAAACAACTGCAAAAGAGCAAGAACAGACTTTGATGAAATATTCCATGCTAAGAGTCTGGGTTAGGAGCTTTCATGCGAATGCATTTGAATGTACGTGTATTGCCATTTATTTGTGCCCAGTGAAGACCATTAAGAGGATACGAGTGTACTCATGATGGTTTGTGGATGCAGATAAATAGCTTTTATAGAGACATCCAAAATCATTATACTGGCTGAGACGTGGAAACAAAGGTCAAAATGCTGACCACAGCAAGGTATTCAAGGCAAGCATTGAAATGACAAGGTAATTTGTCTGTTTTGTCATGTCATGTCTTTTTTTTTTTAAAGATGTATTTGCCTTTGAAACTCTAGGAAAACACATGCTACAAAATGAAGCGTCGTACATTAACAGTTCCTAAAGCAACACCAGGGTTGGTACTTTTTTAGATAAAACAAGAATAACAAAAGTTACATAAAATAGTAAAGGACTTAAAAAGGAATGGAAAAACACTTTAAAATATATTTTCAGGGTTGGACTGGCGTATTTGGGGTCCACTGGGTTCCAAACCTCAAACGCCACAAGTGCATGGACAAAATCTGGCGTTCTGTGCGCATGTGCGAAACGTCAACACGCAAACAAGAATTCATACCTGAATGCACAAAATCCTCCACACCACACATATTTTTTTTAGTTTCGCCCGAATAGGGAGCGGGTCTGGGCTGACCCTGTATATTTAAAGCTAAACCATCCAAACCGTCACATCCAACTGACTGCCAAAGGACCATTTGTTGGATTCTGTACCATGTGGATAAATATATATTCGACTGGATAAGTACCACCCATTCCATTCCTGAATGGTTGATTAGTTTTTTCACAAAACCAATAAAGGTTTTTTTTTAAGACATTAATAACGGTAATGGGTGGGGAAACCAAACCTTAACACACACGTTTTAAATATGTAGTGGCAAAGTGTTATAAAAATATATGCAGAGGGAATGAAATGAAGTTAATAACCATAGATAGATGATTGATAGATACTTGCAGATGATATATGGTAGGTAGATAGCTAGCTAGATGGTTATAATACAACACTTTTGCCCCTCATACAATAGAAGAATAGCGATTGTGTATTTTAAAGTTTGTGCAGTGTATGTAATAAAACTTCTTAATGAACAAGTTTACACCTTCAAGCAGGTATTAAAGGTTCGCAATGTGCGATTAAGATTTGCAATTCAATAAAATCCTAATGAATAGGGATTAGGGATGGGCAAATTTTTTCGCCTCGTTTCGCTGAAAAAATTACGCCCAAAGGGGCAAATTCACTAAGATTCGAAGTTGCGCCAGGCAACTTCGCCCACGCTTCGCCGCACTTCGCCGCACTTCGCCAGGCGTAGTTTCGCCAGCGCTCCGCAAATTCACTAAAATCCGAAGTTGCGTACAGGGGTAGCGTAAGTTTGCGAAGTTGCGCTAGCGTTGATTCGCCAAGCGAAGCGAAGTTTCTCTAGCGATGGTTCATTTGCATACGGCGCCAAATTCAAATTTCAATGGAGGAATACGTATCAGCACTACAAATGCCTAGAAAATCTTCAAAACATCAAATAAAAATTTTATTTTGCCCTACACATGTGCCCACTGTATAGTTAAGTTGCCATGAGTCAGGAAATGTAGGGGGGAAGGAGGGGAGCCCCAAAAATTTTTTCGATCTTTTTTACCCATAATGTAGAAAACACGCCAGCGTTTTTTGGGACTTAGAAAAATTTTTGACTTTTTTTGAAGCAATCCCTATCTACTCTATTGCGCTTCACCTGGTCTGAGGTGGCGAAGGAAGTCTAGCGTAAACGGTAGTGTTCAGTACACTGCGCGTGTTAGTGAATTTGCGTAGTTACGTCCGTAACGAAAATTCGCCAGGTGTAAGGATGCGAAGTAACACTAGCGAATCTACGCCAGCGTTCGTTAGTGAATTTGCGAAGTAACGAAAATGCCCAACGCTAGCGAATTGACGCTAGCGTTCGGCGCTTCGGCGCTTAGTGAATTTGCCCCATAGACTTGTATGGCGGCGTGCGTCAAAAAACAAAGACGCGCGTCAAAACAATTTCGCCGCTTGACAAAAAATTTTTGACGCCAATAGACTTTAATCGGTGACTGCGACATTGCGCCGGCGGCAAATTTTTGGCGAAGCGAAACGGGTCAAATTTGCCCATCCCTATTAGGAATGGGTGAATTTTTTTGCCTTTTTTCACTGCAGAAATGATGCCTGTAGATTTGTATGGCGTTGTGCATCCAAAAATAAATGACGCACATCAAAAAAAGTTCGCCGCACGTCAAAATCTTTTTTTGACGCCCATAGATTTGTATAGCGTTGCGCATCCAAAAAAAAAGTTTGCCACTGGGCGTCTGCGACATTTCACCAGTGGTGAATTTTTGGCAAAATGAAATGGGTCAAATTCGCCCAAGCTTACTAATGAAGAATATTAAATTGTGACATGCAAATTTTATTCGCAAATTTGCTCTCTTTGCAAATTTTATTGCATTACCCCATGAAGTGCGAAAGTTCAGTAGGGGTTAGTCCCATCTATTTCCACCCGCTTGTCCCATCTTTTTCCACTCATATCAGTTCATATCAAAGAAGGAAGCCCTGATGGAGGCTGTCAGAGCATTGCAGTTTTACAGCGTAACATTTTATTTGGTATTTGGCCTTTACATCCAAGAATTTAGTGAACATTACAATGAAATAGAAAGATCGTTTTCATGGTGTAAAACATTTATTTATGTGATTTAGAGCAACTCAATTCAAGCTGTCAAATATGGTTAGAAGACACATTTATATTGTTGTAAGGAGGAATCTATGGAGTATTTTAAAAGGAAATTGATTGAGATTCGTGGTGCCCATTTGGAGCAAAAAAAATATTACGCATGTTCAATGTGCAAATATAATTATTGCTATAATTTTTATCTCTAAGGTTCAATCTGTTATATAGCTGCACCCTTCAAGATATATACATGGAATTAATATAAGTGTTGGTTAGATAGATTGTTTGAATATTACCCACACTGACACCTTTGCCTCTTCAACCTTATATGGGGCTGATCTATCAAATATCGAAGTGAGGGATCCTGAAGAATTTATCGTGGAGAATTTTCTGCATTTGTTTATAAAGCATATTTTGTACAGAAATGTGTATTTTAATTTTCATTGATGTTTTTCGAAGTGTCCTTTTACATTTTTTGATTGGACTTACCAGTCAGTTTTTCCCTCCCCTTTTTTCTATTGGTGTTTGGGTCTTTAAATACTGACATCATGGGGCACATTTACTTAGGGTCGAATAACGAGGGTTAATTAACCCTTGAAATTCGAAAGTCGAAGTAAAATCCTTCAACTGGAATAACGAAGTCGAAGAATTTACCGCATTTCCTTTGTTCATACAATCAAAGGAAAAAACGTTCGATCGAACAATTAAATCCTTCGAATGGAACGATTCAAAGGATTTTAATCCATCGATCGAACGATTTTCCTTCAATCAAAAAAACCTAGGAAAGCCTATGGGGAGCTTCCCCATAGGCTAACATAGATACTCGGTAGGTTTTAGGTGGCGAAGTATGAGGTCGAAGTTTTTTTTAAAGAGACAATACTTCGACTATCAAATAGTCGAATAGTCGAGCGATTTTTAGTTCGATTCTTTCGTTTCGAAGTCGAAGTCGTAGTCGAAGGTCGAAGTAGCCAAAAAAATACTTTGAAAATTCTTTCACTTAATCTAAGTAAATGTGCCCCCATATGTAATGAATTTAAGCCTATGACTTAGGGGGCTGTTAACTAGACTCCGAATGCAAAAATCACATTTTTTTTAATATATATATAAATTGGACTTCAATCAATCATTAAACTCCTTCGAATCGTTCGACGATTTTTCCTTCGATTGTTCGATCACAGGATTTGCGTTAAATCCTTCTAATTCGATATTTAAATTCGTAGGATTTTACTTCGAGGGTCGAATTCGAGGGTTTATAAACCCTCGATATTCGACCCTTAGTAAATGTGCCCCTTAGTGTCCTTTAACAGATATCCTCAATATTTTTCCAAATATGCCTTTATTTGAACACACCCACAATTGCGGTTGTAACTACACTACAAGCTCCCAGCCCCCACTTTTGCTTTACAGTTTTGGATGCTGACCTTCAGTCATGGCTGCTTCAGAAACAGATGAGATATGCTGTGTACTATCCAAAATAAATGGGGCAATGTGGTACTATATACAAAATAAATGGGCAATGAGATCTACCATGCATCCTCATTTACATAACATGGGGGGGAATTTAGTAAAGGGGTACTATCCAAATTAATGGGGCAATGAGCACAAGAGGGTAATGCAATAATACAGGCAAATTTCGATTGAGGTGCATTAATGCATATCAACCATCTCTGCCATTTGTGCCACTTGCGGCAATCTATAGCAACCAACTTTGCGGCTGTGCTTACATTACCCCCAATAATGGAATATGCATTTCTATTTAACCCCAAACATACTCCACGGACAGAATTCTGCATTGCATCTTGCTCCTTCATGGTTTTAGGTCAGTTTATTCCACAATAAACAACAGTCAAATTTGAGAATAATTCTCTGTTCCGCTTCTATAACTATCCATATGGGAACTGGGTATTTATCATCAGCACAGTGACACGTACTTAAAACATAAATAAACATCATATTTTCAGTTTCATTAGAATACAAACAATGTATAGCACTTAATCAAAGTGTAAAACCGCAAATTAAGGCAATCTGTTATCTTAGGTTACTTACAGAAAATGCTCTGGTATTTTTTTTTAACAATGTATAGAATTGCTCCTATAATTACTGGATAGTGAACATTAATCTGTTTACAGGGGCTATACCACAGCTACCTAATGTGATGTTACTCTAACCAACTGTGTTTATAAAACTATCTAACTGACTATTAGTAAGCCTCATTTGTCATATGACAGGGGTATAAAATACCCACCCATTGGCTTAAATCATAGGATAGAGCAGTGATCCCCAACCAGTAGCTCGTGAGCAACATGTTGCTCTCCAACCCCTTTGATGTTGCTCCCAGTGGCCTCAAAGCAGGTGCTTATTTTTAAATTCCAGGCTTGGAGGCAAGTTTTGGTTGTAAAAAAACCAGTGTACTGCCAAACAGAGCCTCAATGTAGGCTGACAATCCACATAGGGGCTGCCAAATGGCCAATCACAGCACTTATTTGGCACCACAAGAACATTTTTCATGCTAGTGTTGCTCTCCAACTCCTTTTACTTATGAATGTTGCTCACGGGTTCAAAAGGTTGGGGATCCCTGGGATAGAGCATTACTTCAGATGGGAATTGGATACTGTGAACAATAAACTCATTGACATTATAATTGGCTATCAGATCTGCCTTTTTTCAAACCCAGTTTTTCCCCCCACCCCGGCCTAGAGTCAAAAGTTGAGCAGCGTCATTTTAATGTCTTGAGCCAAGAATTAAAATAGTCCTTGCCAAAACTAACAAAAGCATTTGGGATACAGATAATAAAGACCCTTGTAAATACATCAGCTCGTGCACTTGTCTGTAAAAGCAATATAATATATATCAATAGGGTAGATCATACAGTGTCCTTTAATCAAGACTATAGAATAAGTTATTGCCAGAGGAAAAAGATATATTACAGCATATTAGTTACCCTTGACGAACAGCGTATGGTGGAACTCAGGGATGGGGAGCGTTTCTGTCAACCACGGTTCACAAAAGTAGGCCTTTAGCCAAGCCGTGCACTGCTTTAGTGGTGCAATCATTTCCCGAGGGCCTCCAACAAGCTCAAACGATACAGAGGTACCTTTAACTCTATAACAGAGAGAGAAGTTTGAGATATTGACATGTTTGAATTAGTTTATTGTTAGTGATGGGTAGGGATTTTTTGCCTCGTTTCGCCAAAAACTGACGCCCATAGACTTGTATGGCAGCGTGCGTCACAAAAAAAATATAATTTTTTGACGCCCATAGACTTTAATGGGCGTCTGCGACATTTCGCTGGTGGCGAATTTTTGGCGAAACGGGTCAAATTCGCCCATCCCTAGTTTTTTTTTTTTACAACATTTTTTTTGACGCCGGCGTTTTGCGAATTTATTCGCCAGCGGTGAATCGCGCGAATTCTCGCCTGTCGAATAAATTTGCCCATCACTATTTATTGTCATAAGCTATTAACAAAATAACCGAATCTAAATGAACACACACACAAAATAAACTGACACATGGGTGTCTAAAGTTTGATGATGATACCAAATGACTACTGTCTAAGAAGCTATCTATGCTTACACCATTTTAAAAGTGAAAATTCCTTGATCCCTCAAAGATGAACCTACAGCAGAAAAACGCCCAATATGGAGTGGCTTTTCCTTTGATGGAGGCTGGATGTTTGGGGCATAGAAAATACTACACCTGCCTGCAGCTTTTATTCTGCATTTTCTATGCAAACAAACCAAGTTCCCTACTGAGTGCAAGAAGATGGAAACTATAGCACAACTTTAATGCCTATAAATAGTGTGTCTATGAACTGGACCCACTCACATCAATAGCGTTGCACTTTTTTCTGCCATTCCCTACTCTACCATGAAATGAGAACAATGAGATGGAGGTAAAAGCTTACCATGCTTCAGATTGTAAGTATACTGAGTAGGAATGTGTATTTGAGCCTTGAGGGGTAATCAATTGTGGTCCTATATTATATTTATTCCAGGAAAATAAACATATAAATAAAATAAAAACATTACATGCTGAGATGGGCTTGTTAACGTTGACATTTATTAATGAGTGCCCTGCACTAATTCAGCGGTTTGCATGTAAAAAGCAATAATAATAAAAAATACTTTGCAGCATTACTTTGACTTTATTTGGTATTCATCATTTTCCTTCTCTATATATATGCAGACAGAAGTCTGAAGTCCAGAGAGGTTTTGTGTTTGGCCAAGCTGCCACTATGAAGGGAAGATCCAGCCTTATTAACATGTTTAATTGGCAACTACCACAGAGAATTAGTTCCCAAAATATTTGTGCTGCAACAGATTTGCAAATATGCTTGGCCTTTAAAATGATATATCGAACATTAACAAACTGGCCTTTCAGACCAGAAATAAATTAAGGAAATGGTAACAGTCCTCTGTAAAATGACTTTTAATATTATTATTTTTAATCTTACATATAGCTACAACTAGTTATGCACGAAAATTAAAAAGCTTACATTTTACTTTCCATAATTAAGAACCATGGCCTGATGCATTTTGTGTCTACCAAGGACACGTAGGGGCCGATTCACTAAGGGTCGATATTCAACTAGGAATTGAAATCCTTCGAATATCGAAGTCGAAGGATTTTTCGATCGAACTTCGAATCGAACGTTTCGAAGGATTTTAATCCAACGATCGAAGGAATATCCTTAGATCAAAAAAAGTTAGCCAAGCCTATGGGGACCTTCCCCATAGGCTAACATTGACTTTGGTAGCTTTTATCTGCCGAACTAGGGGGTCAAAGGTTTTTTTAAAGAGACAGTACTTCGACTATCGAAGGTCGAAGGTCGAAGTAGCCCATTCGATGGTCGAAGTACCCAAAAAAACTTCGAAATTCAAAGTCGTATGATTTTTACTTCGAATCCTTCGATCCGAAGTCGAAGGTCGAAGTAGCCCATTCGATGTTCGAAGTAGCCCAAAAAAAACTTCGAAATTCGAAGTTTTTTAACTTCGAATCCTTCACTCGAAGTTAGTGAATCAGCCCCAAAATGTGTCAGGCCATAGTTCTTAATTATGGAAAATAAAATGTAAGCTTTTTAACCTTTTTACAATCTGACTCCGGTTTCACTATTTCGTGGGTCCAGGCTTGTGCTAGCCTCTTTTCAAGTTTCCTAGTGTCTGCTCCCCTTGCTGAAGGTCTGGGGCGTGTGCACCTGGGCCCACTGTAAGATCATTTAACACATTTGGATTTAGCATATTCTGGTTATATATTAGTATAATTTAAAGTAATGGGCAAATTTATTTGGCAGGCATGGATTTGCGGCAAATTTCCGGATTCCGCCGATTGTGAATGTCTTTGTGAAACTGTCACACATAGAATAGTTAAAAAAAATGTTGTGTGGTTTTAATAATTGCTGCATGAAAACTGCCTATTGACTTCAATGCGTTTGCCAAATTTTTTTGCTGTTTTACAAATTTTTGGTGAACCAAAACAGGTCAGATAAGATCATTACAATCAGTACTCATACAGTATGGGGCCGATTCACTAACTTCGAGTGAAGGATTCAAAGGTAAAAAACTTCGAATTTCGAAGTTTTTTTTGGGCTACTTCGACCATTGAATGGGCTACTTCGACCTTCGACTACGACTTCGAATCGAAGGATTCGAAGTAAAAATCGTTCGACTATTCGACCATTCGATAGTCGAAGTACTGTCTCTTTAAAAAAAACTTCGACCCCCTAGTTCGCCATCTAAAAGCTACCAAACTCAATGTTAGCCTATGGGGAAGGTCCCCATAGGCTTGCCTAACTTTTTTTGATCAAAGGATATTCCTTCGATCGTTGGATTAAAATCTTTCGAATCGTTCGATTCGAAGGATTTAATCGTTCGATCGAAGGAATTATCCTTCGATCGTTCAATCGAACTATCTGCGCTAAATCCTTCGACTTCGATATTCGAAGTCGAAGGATTTTAATTCCTAGTCGAATATCAAGGGTTAATTAACCCTTGATATTTGACCCTTAGTGAATCAGCCCCTATATGTTCAGAAAGAGATGGTGCCCCAGCATCAAATAAGTATTGTAGACTAACCTCAGTGGGAGGAAATCAAGATCCTAGTGACATTAGTTTACGGTTATTACCGGGCCATTCATGTTCCAGTTATACAATTATAAACAACAAAGAATTGTTATATGGCTGTTCTTATTGAATAGAAGATGTACACAAGATGCTTGGTTGAAAAGTTATTACATTTTTTGCTAACTAACTATATTAGAAACATTTTTATTTTGCACAGCCTATCTATTTATCCAGTTTTTATTTTCACACTGAACTGTTCCTTTAACACATTTTGATCATGAAGCATCTATTGTTAAACCAAGTGCTTAGCTTCTGTAAGTAGTTGTAACTGCTGACAATAAAGTTATTGCTAAGCAAACAGACGTTGTTGTGAAATAACTGCTTAATTAGTTTGTTCATTAGCTAATGCAAGCATGCACAAACTTTTTTGTCAACTAATTGATATGTAAGTGCATACATCTGTGGAACATGTGGGGTGCAAATAGTTTTACAGGGAAGCAAGAAAGAAATAAAATTCCTGTTGAAAGGAACTAGCTTCTATGTCCTTGTGACTTCATGGGGAGCCAACGTCGTGCTGTTAATGATGGGCGAATCAGCGAATCAGATCCAAAAATATTTTTTGTCACGCAACAATTTTTTGACACTTGACAATTTTTTCACCCATTGGTGTCTATGGGCATCTTTTTCACGGCAAAACCCGATAAAAATTTTGGTTGATTGCAATTTGCATACCTTAAAGCTACTAGAAAATCATTTAAATATCAAATACATCCAATAGGCTGTTTTGCATCCAATAAAGATTAATTATATCTTAGTTTGGATCAAGTACAAGGTACTGTTTTATTATTACAGAGAAAAATAAATAATTTTACAAAATTTGGATTTGGATAAAAAGAAGTCCATGGGAGATGGCCTTTCCATAATTCAGAGCTTTCTGGATAACGTATTTGCGGATAACAGATACAATACCTGTACCACTGAGGTATACTTGTACAATAATAAAGTAGTGTTTTTTCCTGTTTGACTGCCTACTTGGAACCAGCCCTTTTCAGTTTTTTAGATAGGAACCATTTACTTTCACTTGTTTCCAATAATACTTGTTGTAATCAACCTATTTTAATTTTGCAGGTTCCCTTTGGAAGTCAAGATTATGTTGGTGATTCAGGAGAATTCTTGGTCTTATGAATGGGTGAGGGCCCTTTCTATACTCCCCTGAAGCTTTCATTTTCCCATAAAGTTTGCTTGTCTGTACAGTAACACTGGTCTCCCAGAGGATGACATTTTCACACCTGAATTATGTGCCAAGAGTAAACTATTTATCCTCTGGTAGGGCATCTTTATATAATTATGACTTAAGCATAGTCTGTATGTCATTGTAACTTGTGTGAGAATTAAATAAAAAAAAGCCCTGAATTAAATGATTTAAATCCCTTTAAATGTATTTAAAAAATTTTTTTTTTTTCAAAATGAATCAGTTAATAGTGCTGCTCCAACAGAATTCTGCACTGAAATCCATTTCTCAAAAGAGCAGATTTTTTTTTAATCATGGGGCTAGACATATTGTCAATTTCTCAGCTGCCCCAAGTCATGTGACTTGTGCTCTGGTAAACTTCAATCACTCTTTACTGCAGTACTGCAAGTTGGAGTGATATCACCCCCCCTCCTTCCCCCCCCCAGTAGCCAAACAAAAGAACAATGGGAAGGTAACCAGATAGCAGCTCCCTAACACAAGATAACAGCTGCCTGGTAGATCTAAGAACAACACTCAATAGTAAAAACCCATGTCTCACTGAGACAGATTCAGTTACATTGAGAAGGAAAAACAGCAGCGTGCCAGAAAGCATTTCTCTCCTAAAGTGCAGGCACAAGTCACATGACCAGGGGCAGCTGGGAAATTGACAAAATGTCTAGCCCCATGTCAGATTTCAAAATTGAATATAAAAAAATCTGTTTGCTCCATTGAGAAATGGATTTCAGTGCAGAATTCTGCTGGAGTAGCACTATTAACTGATGCGTTTTGAAAAAAACATGTTTTCCGATGACAGGATCCCTTTAACCTGTTAAAAGTAACTGTTGAAAGCTTTTTCATATGTCAAGTAACATGCTATTCGCACAATGGACTGGTGTGTTTTGTACAGAAATTAAAATCTACTATTGCAGTATTCTACTGACTTCACCCTCAGCAGGGGAGAATTAATGGAAAGAAAAACTTAAAGAAAAATTCATTGTTTCTGTCAAACACTGGTTTATTCTATAACTAATCGCCAGTAAAGAATTTTTCCAGCTGGAATCTATAAACTTAAAGGGGCATTTTGGGAAGTTCTATTATAAGGTCTCACTGCGACCTTAACTGAAGATTTTATCTGAGTTTATAGAATTACCCACTTAATGTCATCATCACAAAAACTCATCATATATTGAAACTGATCTGGTGTTGTACAACATGGCTGCTAACATTCCACAGGATAGTTGCGTCTATAGGGACATTAAGGCTTACTTAATTGTACTGTTTCTTAGATCACATAGCAGCCTCTTATTTGTAGCTTAATTACAGAAAAGTTCTACCTAGGCATGGAATGAACTGTGATTCTTTGGACCTTGGGTTTGCTTTGTATTCTCCTTTTACCTTGGACAAGAGCATTTGGTTGCAAGGAATGAAGAAAATTGTGGATCAATGCTCATAGCCCTTGGTATGCAAGTACTAGTCTTTCTATTGCATCTACTACTTCTGCTGTTATTGAAAATTATTAACTTCTGGCCAATATAAAATATATTCAATATAAAATTAATAATTACATGTTGTGCCTTTTAGTACAGATATTACAGATATAATTAAGATGCATAAATCCAATTCGGTGACAAAACCATATTGGGCTTATCAAAAACATGTATGTTTTTAGTAGTCTTAAGGCACGGAAAAAACTTTAGAAATCCTAAAAATCCAAGGTCCTAAGCATTCTGAAAAATAGATCGCATGCAAACGGGCTCATAAATATTTAGAAGTTAAACATTTTAGCAAACTGTCTAAACATAGAAAAATAGGAAATCTTAGGAAAACAAATACATATATTATAATAACCAATATTGTTTCAGTTACAACAGTACACAACATGGCAGCCAAGAAACCCCATGAAACATACTGAATCTCGAGTATCATTTTTGCTTAATGTAATGAGTTCATTCTGAAAAATAAATTTGATTTCACAACATTTACCTAGGGTCGAATATCGAGGGTTAATTAACCCTCGATATTCGACCGTCGAAGTAAAATCATTTGACTTCGAATATCGAAGTCGAAGGATTTTGCACTATTCCTACGATCGAAGGAATAATCGTTCGATCGAAGGATTAAATCCTTTGAATCGAACGAATCGAAGGATTTTAATCCATCGATCGAAGGATATTCCTTCGATCAGAACATTGTTAGGAAGCCTATGGGGACCTACCCCATAGGCTAACATTGGCCTCGGTAGGTTTTAGGTGGCCAACTAGGGGGTCGAATAATTTTTTAAAGAGACAGTACTTTGACTATCGAATGGTCGAATAGTCGAACGATGTTCAGTTCGAATCGTTCGAATCGAAGTCGAAGGTCGTAGTCGAAGGTCGAAGTAGCCCATTCAATGGTCGAAGTAGCCAAAAAAAAAACCATTCAAAATTCGAACTATTTTTCCTCTATTCCTTCACTCGAACTAAGTAAATGGGCCCTCATGTCATAAACTGCAGCACACTGCTTTTTGCCTTCTGTATCAGTGGTATCAGTGGTATCAGTGACTTTATCTATATTGTCTATAAGTAGAACTCACTCTGGGTATTTACCAAATTATTTTTCCACTTATTTCCAATCATCCATTTTTTACACCCGCCCTTCACTCATGGTTCGGTCTCCAGACAGAATAAGATCATTGCTTAATTTATTTGCAGAACATGTTGTCATTAGCATTTTTTAGCAGTTGGGAAGGTTTCAAAATACAACTCTTTACACAGTAAGAGAGAATAACTAATATATTCAGGATTTTGCCTGAAGAGCAGTTGGCAGATCAATAAGAGGTTTGCCTGGGTGGGATTCTACAATCATTGGGTTTTTCCTTAATCATTTTGGGGGCACTATTATAAAAGTTTGCAGTAGGTCTAGTAAACTATACCAACTAATCAGCAAGCAGAATTTACCTGTTTGAAAGCAAACATCTGGTTGGGATGAAATGCCCCTGAAAAGATGTTACCGCTGAAATAGTTTATTGTGAGTTATAATGATTGACAGTGCTATATAATCATCCCCGCATCATGGCTGCACCTCCTTTTCCACAAACATTCTGATCACTAGATCATCTGGGCAATTCAATCAGCTTAGTAAAAAAGCCCCATTGTCTTTAGAAGATGATTGTTACTGGAATAGAAGTATATGCTACTGTATTCCAAACCTGGCCTAATAAAGTTGTAGCTAGCACTGCCAATCTTACACAGTGATGTAGGCACAATAAATAGAACTGGCACCTTATTGCCTGTGGAACAAAAATCTTGGAAAATTGAAAAGGTTACAGGAACTGGCATAGAAACCCAATAAGGCTTTCCTAATTCAGAGCTTTTTGACTTTGCCAAGTGAACCACTCCCTCTCACAGGCCCCTAAGCATAGAACAACTGTAATAATAATAATAATAATAATAATAATAATAATATTTTCTCTGGTTTATGATTCTGATGTCACACAAAGCTTACAATCAAACCATATGTGCCTAAGCCAGAGGGAAATTAAATGATAATTAAAACCAAACATTACTCTTATCTCTGAAAGAAATACACCTCATAGCTCTTGTGGGTGATATTTGTAAGTTATTCATCATTTCGGCCATGTCTCTTGTGCCAGCAGCAAGCAGATGCCAAGTATGAGCTGCGGCGGTGTATGTGGCTTGTGTATATGCCCTGTGCATGTGGCTGTCACACCAAAAGTGACATATCACTTCAGGGAAGATCTACTTACATTTGAAGAGGCACAGGGGCATTTTAGGGTGTCAAGGATCTAATTTACTTTCAGGAACTTACACACAAGTGAAAGTGCTTTATCTTTTATGTTCTTCTTGCCTAGTTAGAAGTGGAATAAATCCAGACTGCCCTGGACTTGACTCCAGTGGCTTGACCAATGAACAACTCGCTCTCTCTAAGGGTACACACATTCATAATGTTGCCAAACCCTCCACAGCAAATTCATCCAAATACTGAAGCTTCTCTGAACCCTTATTTTCAGTTCAAAATTGCTCAGAACCAACAAACTACATTACTGGATGGTTTTGAGGAATTCAAAGCAAACACCTGCATTTCAATTATGGTGTTGATGTCCCTCATTCAATATAATCTCAATACTGAAAAAGGTACCATATCCTATGTTTAACGAAAACAAGAGGGAATACTCTTCCATTTCCAAGGCATAGCTACAAATGTGATAGAAACACAATTGGTACACTCAGAGGCAGTCATGTATTTTTCATGAGTCACCCTGATTCATACCCTGCGTCCGTCAGCTGCACTAAGGAATTTGCACCTGAAACCTATCTTACTTGCTCCATTGAATTGCATAGAATTGCACTTCACCTGAAGTTCTCCAATCTCCGTCACAAACAATTGCGCAGGTTAGAGTCCTGTACGGGTCCATTTTCTTTTATCTGTACCCGAACCATACCCGCTACCCATGACCCGCAACCCACAACCCCCCCGATCCACTACCCAATCTGATCCACAATAGGCTTACTTACCTTCGGACCCGGGACACACAAAACTGGAACTGATTTCATTTTCGACTGGAAGTTACATCACTCCGGCGCACAAATATAGAAAAAAAATGCCACAACTATAGGGTAGGGTGGGAGGGCTCAAGTCTGTACCTTTGTCCGGTACCCAGTCGGGTTACCCATGGACTGCCTGCACGGCTAGGGAACCAGGGACTTTTTGATTCAAACCTGACCACTTTATGGGTATTCCGCTGGTACCTGTAGGCATCCGGACCCAGGACTCAAGCGAAGGTAGCATATAAGGGATAAATCTAAGTTGGTATTTCTGCAGAGGGGGTGTGTCATCCTTGTTTTTTGTAAATTTGATACTATCTGCACTTTTTCTGATTATTTATATTTGCACCCAAAAAGATTTCAATTACAAAATCTATGGGGAATAGACTGCAGAAAGTCTTTGTACAGCTCTATGTAAAGCCAGAATAGCTGGGAAAGCAATATAACCACTGTGTTTGGCTTTTAAGTTCAGGCATTATCCCATAAATATATTTACCGCTTACCCAAGCTCTGTTAACTGTAGCACATTTTCACAAAGAAGGCCCTAATATAAAGATCGACTTACACAATTCCAGCAAGGAAGCATTTAGGACTGTGAGTTTGACCTACAGCTTGACCTTATCTCTGTGGCCAGATTGTGCAAAACAAGGAGGGTTCCACAAATGATGTATGGAAAGTTTTTTTAATGTGCTGACCAAGACCTTGAACTCAGCATTCTCCCTGGAAACAATCTATTCCCCAAAGAACCTCAAGATCCCAGAAAAATCAATGCAACAGAGAAATGTTTCTGACATATTTCTAGCAGGCTACAATGGGAAAGAACGCCATCAATTTATTTAGGATAATATAACTTCTGTACCTCAACCTTTTCACCCTGGCAGGAAGAGGTTAATTGGCACAATGAAAGAGCACCCATTAGTGCTGCTAATAAATTAAATAACCAGGGTCTTCTGTATTTTAAAATTTAACAAAAACTCACTGCTTTATATAGAGAAATAACACGTACAAACAAGGCCTATTTTTCTGATATTCAAGAGTAACAGAGAAGAGAAATATAAATGTATGGCTTCTCAATTTGAGCTTCTCCATTTGCTTCTATTTAATGTTTTATTAATAACATTTCCAGACAGCATTTTACAGTCAACAATGTCGAAATTATAAGAGTCACTTTTTATCAACACCTTAACATATCATTAAAACAGCCTTCCCTGTGTGATAGATGAAGACAAAAAAAACCCAAACTGCAGATAAATTATCCGCTCCCCAGCGATTCCAAAACAATTACAGGATGCAGAGCAATCTAGTTAAATTTTATTCAAAAGCTTACTGCACTTGTGTTTTCTCTTATTTTTCTATCAATGAAACCCATGAGATTTAAACACAATTCATTATGTATGAGACCCAACGTACATTGCTTGACTGTTGATTAATAGAAAGTTTGCTGTGTGTACATTTGCAACATTAGATGCATACAATATGCCAACTTATTTTTCCACTGAAGCTAATTATTTACAAAAATGACTTGAGAGTGGAATTTATAAAAACGCCGGCATCCCATATCAGCCTGGCCCCAACAGGCAATTTGGAATGAAGATCAGTTGCACGTTGTGACAACTTTCAGAAGCCAAGGTATTAACAAAGCAAATGTAGAAAATCAAGAGTTCAAATAATTGTATTGCGATGTTGTGTTCCACAGCAATGAACAAAGAGTTTAATTGCTTTAAAAGGAAACAAAGTACATTTTCTCTAGGAACAGAATCATTGAGTAGATTGTTTCTGGGTTAGTGGTTAATGAGGAGTAAGATAGGTATTGTCTGGAAAGAGACTGAATGAAGAAGTCAGCTTTAAATAAGATACAACAATAAAAGGTAGGCCTATGCCACTGCACATATAGGAGAAGGCAGAGACTCAACCTATTTTTACCTCTAAGACTCAAATGGGGTCAGCCCACCCTTGGCACGAAACGAATCAGGCTTAAGCATGTCCTAAATAAAGATTTTCTACTTTTATATATATATATATATATATATATATATATATATATATATATCATTTGAGCTCCTCTTTTTCACTTAATAAGGAGCAGATTTATCAAGATTCGAATTTCTAAGTGGAAAAAACTTCAAAATTCGACCATCAAATTGGATTAATTAGAATGTCAAAGTCAAAGTTTTTTTGTATCGAATTTGGCCATTTTCGTTCGATCGTACAATGACTTCCTCCGGATCAAACTATTCGAACGATTTCCTCGACCGATCGAACGATTTTCCTTCGGCTTCTAAAGACTTAGCCAAATGTTGGCTATGGGTTCTAGGAGGTCCCCATAGGCTAACATAGCAATTCGGCAGGTTTAAGATGGCGAAGTGTCGAAGTCGAACCTTTTTTTAAAGAGACAGTACTTCGATTTTCGAAGTCGAACTTTTTTACTTTGAATCGAAGTCAAATTTAGGCGTTTTTCGATGGTCGAAGTACCCAAAAATTAGTTTGAAAATTCGAACTTTTTAAATTCGAAAATTCACTTCGACCCTTAGTAAATTTGCCCCCAAGTCTCTCCCAATTTTTGTTTTCAAATGGGGTCACCTCTCCACAAAACATGCTTGACAAGGTGAAAAATACATTTTATCGTAACATTTTGATTGTGATTGCAAACATTTTGAAACTGCAAAGCAGCTGTCAAAGGTTTGGAATGTGCAATTAAGATTTGCAATGCAATAAAAGCCCAACAAAGAATATTATATTATTCTTAATTAAATTAATTACATTTATTCGCAAAGTTTTGCTCTTTGCAAATTGTATTCATTTCCCTCATAGCCTTCACATGGTGTTAAAATTCCCTAAAAAGAGAGTGGCCTAGTTTTACCTACAGTACAGTATAACATCAGTTTGAGCAATACAAACCAAAAGCTTTGGCCGACGACCAAGTTTATCATGTTGTTATAGGTATTCCCACTTTATTAAGCACAATTTCCAACCCATTGTTCATTAAAAGTCTTTTAGGTATAAAAAGGAAACTGCACTACAACTGCGGTATTTACAGCATGGAATGCACCCTGCCTTCCACACTAGTTAAATTGTTCCAAACAGAACACAGAGACCTGCAGCCACCTCCATGAATACAGTGTTGCCTGCATTTATCAGTGGTGTATTCATGAGGGGTGGGAGAAGGCATGTAGCTATTCCCCTTACAGTGTTAAGCTCTGCATTTTTTGGTAGTGGAGCATACAGCATTGCACCTGACACTAACTGGAAGTAAATTATTGTTTTGTATCATTCTTTTTGTATACAGTGCACACTGGTGCAGGCAATCTTTAATGAGACACCTATTTCTAGGCCTGTTTGCTAACATATTCCATTACAATCAGACAGAATTTGTTTCACACTGACTAACAAGTTCTCCAGGTCATTACCTATTTCTTTATAATCAGCAAGCTCAGCAAGAGGCCTGAACATCTATGAATTATCAGGTTAGTAACTGTCAACTTTCCGCTTTCCAGTAGTAAAAGGCCTTTCTCCCGCTGTCAGAAATTTGCAACTGAAACCTAACTAACCCGCTCCATTGCAGTTAATAGAATCATTATCATCCTCTGATATCATTTGTAGCAGTGGAGCAAAGAGCACAGAAGGGGGCATGGTAGGAGCAGAGTGGAAAGGGGCCATGGGCATGATAGGCACAAACAGAATTCCCCCAGATCACTTCAGATCCTGGTTGGCATCTTGGTAGTGGGCAAAACAATAAACAATGCACCAAATACATGATCAGTTCTGGGTTTGACCAGATGATTGTAATTTTAAAAGGATTTGAATTCAGCCAAACATAATCCAAACCCTTTAACCCAAGTTACTTTAAGATCTCGATATCTGACTATAACAACTTTTTGTTGACAAATAAATACGTTTTTTTCTCAGATTAAAATGGACAAATGGGCAAATAAGGGTATTTGGTTTAGTGTTCAATGGAAGATCGCTAATTGGATTTGGAGCATACTTCTTCTTCACACAACAACTCTCTTATACACTCTGCACGAATGTGACAGTTCTTTCCATAGCACTAGGGTTCAATAAGAAACTTTATTTGAAATTAAAGGAAAAGGAAAGGTCTTTTAACTTGGGGGTGCCAAAAGTTATGCACCCCAAAGTGATTGCATGTAGTGATGGGCGAATTTGCGCCGACGTCCGTTTTTTCGGAAAAAAATTTTGACGCTGGCGAATTTTTGCCGCGAATTTTCGCGGGCGTTTCGCGAATTTATTCGCCCATCACTAATTGCATGTACTTACCTGAAACCCAGTGCATCTACTAGGAGAAAACTGCACAGGTCCGGGATTCTTCCAGCGGAGTGATTGTCTTCTGGCTTCTTTCCGGCTTTCTCCTAATAGGTGCATCGGCCCGGGGTTTCAGGTAAGTACATGCAATCACTTGGGGGTGCCTAACTTTTGGCCCCCCCAAGTTAAAAGACCTTTCCTTCTCCTTTAAGTAACTACTGGTAGGTTACCATACTTTTTGTGTAACTGTTATCTATAGTATATGGCACATTGGAACAGTTAATGCAATCTACAAGCAATTTTTCGAGATCTTCTGCTACCAGATTGATTCTGGTTATGGTAACAGAGCAGATGGTATACTGAAACATTTGGTTCCATTTGTATGCATGTTTGCATGTTCCTGTGCTACCAGGCTGACTGTGGTTCTTCAAAAAGGGAAAATGCTTGACTGGAACATGTACTGCAATATCCTCATAATATCAAATTGGCTGGTTAGTTATCTAAAAAAAAGACTTACTGAACAATTTTAGAGATGCAGCTGTATTAAAGAGCAAACGAAACATGATTGCATCTTAGCAGCTTTTTCTGGATGGGCCAACAGAAAATACGGTTCCATACCATACGATGGAACATGGACTAAAATGTGAATGCAACTTACTGTAGGTTAATAAAGGAGCAAAAGTTTGATTGGGGTATTTATTACAAGATGAGGTTGAATAAAAGAGAGTGTTGGGGCATTTCCTGCAAGATGAAGCATCTTAGATTTTTTGGGTACCATATTAAGTAAGGTTGGGCCAACAGAACATTAAGGGGCAGATGCATCAAGGATCGAATATCGAGGGTTAATTAACCCTAGATATTCGACTGGGGAATGAAAATCCTTCGACTTCGAATATCGAAGTCGAAGGATTTTGCGCAAATACTTTGATCAAACGATCGAAGGAATAATCGTTCTATCGAACGATTAAATCCTTCGAATCAAAAATCATCCTTCGACCAAAAAAAGTCAGGCAAGCCTATGGGGACCTTCCCCATAGGCTAACATTGAGTTCGGTAGCTTTTAGGTGGCGAACTAGGGGGTCGAATAGTCTAACGATTTTTAGTTTGAATCCTTCGATTCGAGGTCGAAGTAGTAGTCGAAGGTCCAAGTAGCCCATTCGATGGTCGAAGTAGCCAAAAAAACACTTTGAAATTTGAAGTTTTTTTACATCTATTCCAAAAGGTTCCCTGGAACTTCTACAGGGAAGGGGGATACTTTGGGGCAAATTCACTAAGCGCCGAAGCGCCGAACGCTAGCGTTAATTCGCTAGCGTTTGGCATTTTCGTTACTGCGCAAATTCACTAACGAACGCTGGCGTAGTTTCGCTAGTGTTACTTCGCACCCTTACGCCAGGCGAATTTTCGCTAGCGATGTAACTACGCAAATTCACTAACTTGCGCAGTGTACTGAACGCTACCTTTTACGCTAGACTTCCTTCGCCACCTCAGACCTGGTGAAGCGCAATAGAGTAGATAGGGATTGTTTGAAAAAAAGTCAAAATTTTTTCTAAGTCCCAAAAAACGCTGGCGTGTTTTCTACATTATGGGTGATAGGCTGAAAAAGATCGAAAAAATTTTTGGGGCTCCCCCCCTACATTTCCTGACTCATGGCAACTTACCTAGACAGTGGGCACATGTGTAGGGCAAAATAAAATTTTTATTTGCTGATTTGAAGGTTTTCTAGGCATTTGTAGTGCTGATATGTATTCCTCCATTGCAATTTGAATTTCGCGCCGTATGCAAATTAGCCTTCGCTAGCGTAACTTCGCTTTACATTGCGAATCAACGCTAGCGCAACTTCGCAACCTTACGCTACCCCTGAGCGCAACTTCGGATTTTGCGGAGCGCTGGCGAAACTACGCCTGGCGAAGTGCGGCAAAGTTAGTGAATTTGCCCCTTTGTGCCTCTAGACTTGTATGATCAAGTTGATCAAATTGTAATGAATGATAGTCCAAACAGCAGAATAACAACGGGCAACTATACAAGTCATTTTGTTTCATCTTTGGTATCTGTTTGCTTCATTCCTACCTGCTTGACATGACATTTTTCAGTAATAATAAGGTGGAACACTTTTCAATTTTAATAACATATGAGGTGAAAACATGTACATAGCTGTCAACATCCCCAGCAAGGCAGGCTTGACAAGGCTGTGTATAATCTGAAGTGGGCAAGCCTTGGACAGTCAGTTGACAAAAGAAAAGCTGTATTTTATTACTGGTTACCTGTCACCTCCAATATTATTTAGCCTGTACTTCTTGATATTTACTACCGATGTGGAGTAATTGGAGGCTGAATATTGACATTTTGTTGTTAGTTTGCATAGCATCATCATGTATAATTTAAAAATGGCATTGCACAGCGACGGCAAAGAAAAAAAATAAAGAAATAAAATAAGCAATATTTTTATCCTGCATCTAATAAAGTCAGATGTTCAAATTTCATGTATAAATTTAACATTACCAGCATTATAGTCACAGAATAGAACAAGGATAAATCAAAAAGTTATACATGTCTGTTAGAGCAAATCATGTCTCTTTACCCTGGTGGAGATTTGTTTTCCAATCTAATTCATTTTTCAGCAAAGAATACTTTTGTATTTTGATTCAATTTCATTCTAGCAATTTTATTCACTTGTGTACCTTATTGAGTTCTCCTCCTTCTGATAATTTACATACTGTGAAGGAGCAGGAGCCTTCACAAAAAAAAAAAGTTTATTAGTGATTGAGATTTAAGGGCAAATTCTCTATTTCATTGGTATCCATGATAACTCTGGCTCTTGGTTCTCTTCTTCCAATCTCCAACACTTCTGTCTCGTATGGTAACAAATGCTATTCTCTGGTTTAACTTAGGGGCCCATTTACTTAGCTCGAGTGAAGGAATAGAGGAAAAAAAACGTTGAATTTCGAATGTTTTTTTTGGCTACTTCGACCATCGAATGGGCTACTTCGACCTTCGACTACGCCTTCGACTTCGAATTGAATGATTTGAACTAAAAATCGTTCGACTATTCGACCATTCGATAGTCGAAGTACTGTCTCTAGTGATGGGAGAATTTATTCGCCAGGCGTGAATTCACTGCAAATTTGCGCAATTCGCCGCCGGTGAATAAATTTGCGAAACGACCACAAAATTCACTGGAGAAAATTCGCAAATCAAAAATGAGACGCCGGTGCCGTTTTTTCACGAATTTTTCGCCGTTTCGCAAATTCGCCCATCACTAACTGTCTCTTTAAAAAAAAACTTTGACCCCCTAGTTCGCCACCTAAAAGCTACCGGAGTCAATGTTAGCCTATGGGGAAGGTCCCCATAGGCTTGCCTGACTTTTTTTGGTCGAAGGATGATTTTTGATTCGAAGGATTTAATCGTTCGATAGAACGATTATTCCTTCGATCGTTTGATCAAAGTATTTGCGCAAAATCCTTCGACTTCGATATTCGAAGTCGAAGGATTTTCATTCCCCAGGCTTTCTAAGTATTTTTTGGTCGAACAAAAATCGTTCGATCGATGGATTGAAATCCTTTAAATCGAACGATTCGAAGGATTTAATCGTTCGATCGAATAGCGCTAAATCCTTCGAATTCGATATTCGAAGTCGAAGGATTTAACTTTGACAGTCGAATATCGAGGGTTAATTAACCCTAGATATTCGACCATAAGTAAATTTGCCCCTTAGTGTGGGGGTGCCTCAGTGTTTGCTATGTAGCCCTTCTTCTAATACCCTATCTGTTTTGGAGAATGCTCATGCTCTAAGCCCAAAGAGAACTCTTCCACTGTTTAACATGGTTTCCTATTAAGCAAAGCATAATGCACCATACAAAATCCTGTACCTCACAATATCATCATATGACCCTGCTCATCTTTTCCATTCTTCTCAGCTCCTTTTCACACTGTACATCAACCACCACCTACATACCTAAAACTTTCTCTCTTGCTGCCCCTGGAATGCCATCCCTGAATTCTCCTTTACTTGTGCCGGAAAGTTACTTACACACTTAAGCAGCCAAAGTTGTAAGCCTTACATTGTAGGGTCTACTGCATCTCATGCCACTTAGCAACTAATATTCTTAACACTATGTATTTATTTTTTATTTATTGCATTATTAGTTTCCCTTGAATGTACAGCAAACCTAAATTGCAGCAAGGAGAATGAGAACACATTTTGTAAACCTTCATGTAAGTGAATTATTGTAAGTGTGCAAACAGTTTACAAATGGGTTTTGGTAGGCACATCAAACAAGTCAACTGACCATTGCCTTGGGTCTTACAAATAACCTGAGAGATGGTAGTGTCATTTACAATGGATTTTTTTGCTAGTGTACAGTAAGTAGCACTACTCCCTTTGAGTAATGATAAAATACATATTGAATGTCGTAAACCCCGCTATAGATTATGCGTAAAATACATTGTCCACCACCGCCCCAATCTTCACTGAACAATACTGATGTCACATCTACAAATAAGGCAAGACAGGATAATGTTTAAATTATGTTTAAGGGCTTGACAGACTCTTTACATGACCTGACAAATGGCCTATTAAATTGATACCGACATGTTTATATAATTCGTACCATTTTATCACTAGTAATTAAGAACCATGGCATGGCATTTGTCATAGCAAACTGCATGATTGCCTATGGGTTCCATCCAAAACAATTAATTTACCATTTAACAACCCCTAGTGCCGTCACTCCAAAGTCAAACAGCCGAAACAGAACACTGGGTCAATTATTAAGTCAACTTTGTAAGTGTAATGGGTTACAGATAACAATGGAACTGCAAATACATGATAACAATTTACAAGTACATTAAAGGACATTATAGACAAATAGCAGGGGACCTTTTTACCCATAAAGTGGATCACCGTACCAGAGGCCACCCCTTTAGACTAGAAGAAAAGAACTTTCATTTGAAGCAACGTAGGGGGTTCTTCACAGTCAGGACAGTGAGGTTGTGGAATGCACTGCCGGGTGATGTTGTGATGCTGATTCAGTTAATGACTATAAGAATGGCTTGGATGATTTCTTGGACGGACATAATATCCAAGGCTATTGTGATACTAAAATCTATAGTTAGTATAGATATGCATATTATGAGTGTAAGGAGGGGTCAGTGTCAGTGTATGTATGTATGAGCACTGGGTTTACTTTGGAGAGGTTGAACTTGATGGACTGTTTTTTTTTAACCTGAATTAACTTTATGTAACTATATGTAAAAGCCCACAGTTGATGCAAATGATCTGATGCCCAATATGTCAGTGTGATTTGAATATCATTATTTATATGAACAAGAAAGTGATGCAAAAGAGCGAGTTAAATTTTTTGTTTTTTGATCAGTATATGCCATCTATTACTGGTAGAAGGTATACTGCTGTATTGCACCACATTATATAACTGGTCCTCCAGGCAAGTGAAGGTATTAATCTTTCATGTACGTGATACATAACTGAAGAGTGGGTGTATTTGTCCTGTGCAGTAAATCATACATACATAAGGGTTTATCCGTTTGTGCCATATGGTTGTTACTGCAATTTTCCCATTCGTGCCCTGCATTCAGGCATTTTCAAATAGGAGCCCTCTTTCCAGCAAGCAGAGAAGTGGTTAAATAAGGAATGATGCATTGAGCAATCACTATTCAGCTTTTACATTGGAATAAAGGGTTATGTGTTGTAGTCATCCATAGCAATAGTGAGAACCACTTAAAATGCCATAAAATATTAATCATTTAGCTGCTGGGCAAATTGGTGCATTTGTTGTGGATGCTCACAAACTAAAATAGTAAAAAGCACTGGTTCGTAAGTGGTGGGTATGATTTTTTTCCCCTTCAGTAAAGACACAGGGAGACAAATAAACCCAGGCGGTTTCAGCTGAAGGTAGTGACTAATATCCAAAGGTTAGAGCCACCTACTGTATGCAGTATAAATGTCAGTCTGTGAGAACATCTACATAATTAAAGCACATAAGCTTACAAGTCTTCCCTATCCACCATCCTCCAAAGAATAACATATTTCATTTTATACCAATATTGTTATGGATATAAATAACCCTTTTGACAACATTAAGGGGGTTATTTCTCAAAGTCAGAATTTATCTCAATATTTTCTGCTACAAACTCCAATCAAATCCGCTTGGGTTTTTTTACTATTTATTATTACATTTTCCCAAAAATTTGTTTCGCGGGAAAAAATCTGATTTTCACTAATTTTTCAGACTTTTTCATCTAATTCTCACCTGAAAACATCAAAAAATCATTGGGAATTCTCCTATTGACTTATATGCAACCTCAACAGGTCTGAGATGACGGATTTTCAGATTCTGACTTTTTCATCCTCTAGGTTTAATAAATTCCAAATAAATTCATGATTTTTTTAAAAGTCAGATTTTATTTAAAAAAAATCACAAATTTTTCGTGATTTTTGCATTTGGAGTTTAGTAAATAACCCCCTAAGGCTCTAGTTTAGTTGAATAGCTTTGAACTGTACTTTTCTTTTTTGCTTTATAATTGGACTTTTCTTCTTGTTTTTGGCAATATTATTTCAAAATAATGTTTTCGCAATATTTTTTTTGAAGCCGGCATATTTTATTTATTTATTTTTTACACCCATCATGAATACATTGGCAATGAGCCATGAATTTATTTAAACTCATTTTCATGTTTCAATTTTCTAAATTCTTGCATAGTTTAGATTTATATACAGTAATCCAGTAATGAAATATACAAATATACTCTGGATTGATTTTGCAAATACATGCTTCAAACCTCAATTTGCATATCTTTCAGCTCTTGTAGCATTCAAGGTCTAAAGTCATTAGGACTTTTTTTCACAAGGGCCATGCAGTTGCGACTGTGGTGATGGGAGATCAGACAGATGGCTTGGGCATGATGAAAAACATAAAACCCCCAAAGACAATCCATTCAAGGAAGGAGTGTTGAGAATTGAGTAAATCAAAAAAATGAGACGGCACAATATTTTTAAAGCATAGGCAGAAAAAGTGACATTATCAAGGAGATATGAGGGCGGGAGTAGAGAAATGGAAGCCAGATTGTAAAGCAAATTGTTATACCATGCAATTAAAAAGAGAGATATTGGAAAAACTCAGAAGCAAGAACCAAACAATGATAAACAAAGTAATATCCAGAACTATGCTGACATTTGCAGCCTAACCTACACATTTTAACAGAGTGACATTTAGAACAAATGTCCCATTACCCCTTACACAGTTGAGTCTACACAGATGTTCCATCTAGTGTTGTATCATTGGTAATTTCATATGTGGGCAGGTAAAATGACACCAGATACAAGTGAATCTGAAATCTTGCATTATGAGGAGTCACAAAGGGCATAAATAGTATGCTGAATGGAACCAGATATTTTCAGTTGTTTGGACGTGGCAACTACAATACACGTGTTATTTAAGAAAAAAACAGCATAGGCTGAAAAAATCCAATGATTTGTACAGTATGGGGCCAATTCACCAAGCTCAAGTGAAGTATTCGAAGTAAAAAAACTTCGAATTTCGAAGTGTTTTTTGGCTACTTCGACCATCGAATGGGCTACTTCGACCTTCGACTTCGAATCAAACGTTTCGAACTAAAAATCGTTCGACTATTCGACCATTCGATAGTCGAAGTACTGTCTCTTTAAGAAAAAACTTTGAGCCCCCTAGTTCGCCACCTAAAAGCCTATGGGGAAGGAACTGAGCATTGTTACGCTTATTGATAAAGGCCCCTGTGGAACCCTAGAGCCACTGCTGCCTCGGATCCAGGCGGTAGCTCCAGGGTTCTTACTGTGGCCTACATCACTCATTGAAAGTCAGTTGCACCTAAAGAACTGGGCACATGCTGAATGCCAGAAATGACATCTACAGCACAATTGCATCTGATATGCGTCAAAGTGCAAGAACAATTGTGCACATTTTTAGCACACCAGCCACAACAGAGTAAGCCGCATTCCCCATGGTAAGCGCAATTATGCATTTTGGATTAAAAAAAACGTGGTGATTGCCATGTGCAGTTAATAAATGACCCTGTTGGTTTTGAATGTTTTAAAAAAAAAAAATTCATAGTGGACTGTTAGAATACTTTGTTCTTGGAAGACCAGTTTTAGGGGCCTATTTATGAAGCCTCCATTTTTTTCTGAAACTCTAATTTTTTAGAGGGGGAAAAATTATCTAATTTTGATTTTATGTTATGCTCCCAAGCTGCTAAAAATCTGAATCAGAAAATACTCTAGCTAAAACCTGTCGGAATCATGTAAAAGTCAATGGCAGATGTTCCCTTTAACAATTTGCCTTCATGATCTTCAAGGGTTTTGGGCTTGTTCAATAATCCAAAAAAGTAGTGCTTGTCGGCCGTCATATCAAAAAAGTTGCACGATTTTGTCGCAACTTGCACATGGTTTCTTCATTAATTTTTTTTGGGTAAATTTTTGCCATTGGACCGAATTTTTCTTTTTAATATAGTGAAAAAAAGTCAAGCTTTAGCAAGACTATATAGGAAACTAAAAATAAAAAAAATGCAACCATGGTGTTTACATGATTTTGTCCAGCCCCTGAAGGGCTGGGTTATAGGACACTCTCTATACTGAAGTTAGACAAGAACTAATTACACTACACAACAATAATGCTTGAGGCATAATCCTAGCTGGGCAAAATGGTGGATTGTTGCAACAATAAATGCCTTGCCACTTTTATTTGTATTATTTCAATAACATTCAATAAGAACGGCATTTAAGACAGAGATTTTGCAAGAATATATATTTGCTATTATTTTTCACTGTCTATATAACACTAAATAAGTAAAACACACACATAACTAAAAGCAGGTTAAGGGTTGGATTGCAGCCTTGAGTGAAAGTTACTCCAAAGCAGGTCAGATCATATTGATGGAGTATCACATGAAATATAAATATAAATGAATCTTTTTAGCCATCAAACACATTCTAAAGGTATAATCATTTCCAGAGAAGTGTATTATTTTTCATTTGACCTCCACAGGGTTTTAGGTGAATTTGTGTTGCAGTTCCATTAACTTGTGTTCTTCTTCATTAATAAATAATCCTACCACTTAAGAGCCTTTCTTGTAAATTGGTTTGTACTGTTCCATATAAATAATACAAACTTCTCTGTTATCAACTACGGTGGATGTTTCTTTACCTATGTATGGCATGTGACATGAGACTATGCTCCTATTTCATCTAGGAAACAGAATAGATAAGTAAACCGCTTTGATTTTTTCATACAAATTTGCTAGGTACATATGTTCATTGAAAAGTCCATGTAGGACATATAGGCTTGACATAAAGGAAACCATGTCTTGGATATACTGTATTGACTATAGGGAATTTATTTGCCCTTAAACAAAATTTAGAATACTTCTTCTCTGAACAGATGTCTATTCCCATATATGTTATCAAAGGTGCTGCTGAGAAATAATAAATAATAATAATATTTTCTAATTATTAATTATTAAACCTCAAATTTTGCTGGTCAATTATTTCAAAGGGAAATTTTTTTTAGAGATTTATTATGCTCTGAAGCTGCAAAAAATCCAAAAAATACTCCAGCTAAAACCTGTTAAGATCATGTAGAAGTCAATGGCAGATGGTCCCTTTAACAATTGGAACATGTTTTTTACCTTCAGGATTCTCTGCAGTTTTGGGCTGTTTGCACTGCTTTTTTTCACCAATATTTGAGTTGGTGAGGCAACAATTCGATGGAGTCAAGTTTTTGGGATGACTATTCGAAAAAGTAGTATGTTTCGACTTTTTCTCACACCAATTTTTTTGAGACGTTTTATTGGTAAATTAAGGGTATTTGGGTTTGGGGGTTTGGACATTTATTTTTATCATATTAAGAAAAAGTTGAGTTTTAGTAAATACTTAGGGAGTTATTTATCAAAGTCCGAATTTATCTCAATATTTTCTGCTACAAACTTCAATCAAATCCGCTGGGGTTTTTTACGCTTATTTATTATTACATTATCCTGAAAATTTGCTTTGCGGGAAAAAATTCAGATTTTCACAATTATTTCATCCGATTTTCACGTTTTTTTCAGAATTTTCACCCGAAAACTCCATAAAACTTTGGGGTATTGCATGAAACCCAGCGCACATCAAAAAATCATTGGTACTTCTCCCATTGACTTATATGCAACCTCGACAGGTCTGAGATGCTGGATTTTCAGATTCTGACTGTTCCATTCTCAGGGTTTAATAAAGTCCGAAAAATTCATGATTTTTTAAAAGTCTGATTTTATATGCAAAAATTCCCAAATTTTTCATGATTTTTGCATTCGGAGTTTAGTAAATAACCCCCTTAGTGTTGGAACAAAATAGCTAATCATCACTGTCTGTGGGACTACATGGCTACTACATTGTTGTTGGACTCTCTTCAATCAAAAAACTTCCAGTTTCTGACAGTCAACAGAATGCACAGGATATTGACTGCAAATGAACTGATAATGATTACTGTGGATCCAGTCATACTGGATTTTATATGGCAAGTGGGTTTGGACAAAGTAAACTCAAGACAGGTCAATTACAAAATGCAGGGCAGAGAACTAAAATATATTTGTACCCTACACTATTTACATTGTGCAGAGACCTGCATGGGAACTATGAATACAGTGCTTCCCATTTGGAAACACAATATTGTTTAATTACATAACAAACTAAAAAAACATTTTCCATAATGCTCGAAAAATTTGTGGTTTTTCTATTTCTTTAAAGCTCTAAAAATTCAAATTAAAAATTTGCCAAGTAAATGTTGTTGAGGTCCTATAGAAGTCAAAGGAAGCTGTGCTGATCTTATAAAATTTTTTAATCCATACAGATTTTATAAGGTTTCCAGATTTTTTTTCTCTTGGAATTGTCTGAAAATTTTTTGAGGTTTTTGAGGTATTCAGCATTGTTCAGTATTTTTTTGTTCGTATTTTTTATATTTGGATCTTTTGATAAATTCAATGATATTCGTGGTTTTAGAGTTTGTGAGAGTTTACGTGTCCCCCCATGTATTTATTTCCTTTAGTGCACTGGCACTAGTGTTAGGATCATAGTAAATGACCATTAATAATTATTGGTAATATGAATCTTTGTATTTGAGGTCATCTCTCTACTATATATCCTCATAAGAAAAAGTCTTATCTTTCTATGTAACGCATGAGTTAATTTACCATAGCACAAAAATCATTGTAACATCATAACAGTATTATTCATTACAGCCATATATAAAAATACTTAATTCCTTTTTATTATACAATATATAGAGAGAGAGAGATATAGAGAGAGAGATAGAGAGAGATAGAGAGATTGAGATATATATATATATATATATATATATATATAGAGAGAGAGAGAGAGAGAGAGAGAGAGAGAGAGAGAGAGAGAGAGAGAGAGAGAGAGAGAGAGAGAGAGGCACTATAGTAGGTATATCGTGCCTGAGTGCAATCGCCAGAAAATAGGGTACAATGTGGACAGAGGATCACACTCACAGGACTTAATGCAAAAATGCTGGTGTTTATTGGAGCAAAAAGCTAATGTTTCAGTTAGCACTCTTAGGGGGTTATTTACTAAACTCCAAATGCAAAAATTACGCAAAATTTAGAATTTTTTTTTTTATATAAAATCTGGCTTTTAAAAAAAAAATCACTAATTTTTCAGAATTTATTAAGCCCTGAGGATGGAAAATTCAGAATCTGAAAATCCGGCATCTCAGAGCTGTTGAGGTTGCATATAAGTCAATAGGAGAAGTCTCAATGATTTTTTTGATGTAAACTGGGTTTTTGGCAATACCCCAAAGTTTTTGGAGTTTTCAGCGAAAAATCTGAAAAAATCGTGAAAATCAAATCTTTTACGATTTTTTCCTGCAAACAAAATTTTAGCCAAAGTGTATTAATAAATAAGCCCAAAAAAACCCGTGCGGATTTGGTCTGAGTTTTTTTCAGAAAATATTGAGATAAATTCAGACTTTGATAAATAATCCCCTTAATCTTTATAAAGGAACCGTTAGCTTTTTGCTCCAATAAACACCAGAATTTATGCATTTAGTCCTGTATATATATACTGTATATACACACTATATGCACAATATCACTGGAGATTTACAAATTAAAATAACCAGAGGCTTTTGTTATTCATTTATACTCAGGTTGTTATGTAAAATCCCCTAATCTATACGAATAGATTACTAATTTCTCCCACTTGGAACTCTTGTGATCCCATTTTCCCAACATAACGTAATACTTTCTTTTTTGTTAAGTGAACATAAAAGCATTTAAATAAGAGAAAATGTTTTGGGATTTCCCCTACTCTAGAGGAATAACATTATATTAAACACATTTTATCTCTATTTAAATTGCTAACTAAGAGTCCTTAGTGAGCAAAACAAGTCCTTCAATAAGTTATTCCTATGATCTCTTGAGTATACGCAATAAACTGTCACCTCAACAAGAAAACTCAGGACATTTTCTTGAGCTTACTGAGATAGACAACAATTAAAAGCAGAGCAAATAATTCTCACAGGGTAAGGTTCAAGTTAAAAATATGTGTTATCAGAACAAAATCCTCAGAGGGAAGCAGTTCTCTGTTTCCAACAATTACATGTTCATTTGTTTATAGAGATTACAATGCACAGGTTAGACCCATTATTGTAGGATGTTGGTCTGTCAATTCACGTACTGGTGTAGGATCCATTATCCAGAACTTGATATACAGAAAGCATTGAATTAAAGGAAGGCTAAATCCCATCGACTCCATTTTAATCAAATAATTACAATTTTTATAAATGATTTCCTTCTTCATTATAATAATAAAACAGTACTTGTAGGTGATGCCATGATATAATACATCCTAATTAGAGGCAAAACAATCTTACTGAGTTAATTTAATGTTTAAATAATTTTTTAGCAGATTTAAGGCATGGAGATCCAAATTACAGAAAGATGTAGTGATGGGCTAATTTATTCGCCAGGCGAGAATTTGTGGCGAATTTGCGCGTTTCGCTGGCAGCGAATAAATTCGCAAAACGCCTGCGAAAATTCGCCCGAAAAATTTGCTGGCATCAAAAAAAAAAATTTGCCGCCGTCAAAAAAATGGGTGCCGGCGTCAAAACGGGCACTGGTGTCAAAAACGAGACCGGCACCGTTTCGCGAATTTTTCACCGTTTCGCGAATTTCGTGCGAAATTCTAGAATTTTCCGGCGAAGAGAAACAGCGCAAATTCGCCCATCACTACTTATATGGAACACCCATGGTCTCAAGCATTATGGTTAACAGGTCCCATATGTGTATAGATGTATGAATCTGTTTTCGTTCACTAAGAAACATCACGGACTACTTTGTATGGCATTATCCTTATTCTTTGGTAATAGTAGGTATGTTTAAAATCTAGACTGTCAATAGTAAACCATCTGGATTTTGAATTAACCAGGATTATTCAAACAAGTTTTTACTGTGCATTGAACTGTATACTGTCACATTTAGGGGCAGATTTATTTGGGTTGGAATGGTAAATTTGAATTCACATTTTCGAGTTGGATTTTTGGTCAAAATGTACAAATTTGAGTTGGGAAAAATCCAAACTCAAATTTTGAGATGTATCATACCTCGACCCTAGGAACAACTCGAATTCGATAGTACGCCACTTAAAACCTGCCGAGTTTATGTAGAAGTCAATTGCTGAGGTTCAGTGACTAGTTATGGGCGAATTTATTCGCCAGTCGCAAATTCGTGGCAAATTTGTGCAATTCGCCGCGGGTGGAAAAATTCGCGAAACGGGCACGTCATTTTTCTTAAATAAGATGCCAAACGAGTTTCGAGGACATTCAAGTTCAATTTGAGGCAAAAAAAACTCTGTCACACAACCTTTGATCAGGGTGAGAGGCTGCAAAAGTCCTAAAAAAATGTTTTTGTGTAACTGGTTTTCCCCTTACATTCTCCCCTAACATATGGAACATTATTTTACAGTGGGCTCATGTTTAGGACATTATAACAACTCTATTGTCTTTATTTAGGAGATATTTCCCTGGACATTACTTATCAGTGTACATGTAAAGACCTCTAACGAATTTTTGCTAGGCAGAATTGAACGCTAGTGCATCTTCACTTTGATCTGCTCGCATTGCCAAAAGTAACGCTAGCAAAACTTTGCATTTTTGTAAATTAGAGTTGTCACAGCAGAGTTGTATATATATATACAACTCTGCACTGGCTTTTTATTTCCTCTCAAATTAAGGTATTCTTAACACTTAGGGGCAAATTCATCAAGGGTCGAATATCGAGGGTTAATTAACCCTCGATATTCGACTGGGGAATGAAAATCCTTCGAATATTGAAGTTGAAGGTTTTTGCGCAAATTTTCCTACAACCTTCTTTTGACTCATGAAACAAGTTGTCTACTCTTCCATGATTAATCCTGACTAAATTTGCAGGGCTTTGGTACGTTAGTTCACCAAAGCTAGATGATCAAGTTTTTGAAACTTCTCATTAAAGGAAGAATAAGAATGAGTTTGGGAACGTGCACAGCACAGCAGTCAAATAGGCAAGTAAGAATACAGAAATAGGTTTATTACAATACATGCATAAAATAAGCACTGTATACAATTTTAATGAGCTCCTTAAAAACATGGTCATTATATAGATAGAAAGGCAGATGTATTGCCAGTAAATTACAATGTGCTACAGCCTAACTATATTTTCAGTTATAAGTATTAGGGAATTACAGCAAAACATGTGTAAGCATAAACTATTAAGTTAAATATGTATCACACTCTAATTAAAGGATAAAACATACCTTTATGGCTCCTTCATTCCCTTAGTGCTCTGTTACTCAATACCTGCCATAGACATATACAGTGCACTCCTTTCCTTGCACATGTTGGTGCTCCAAGGGAAGTCTAGTTTCCTGTCCCTTTAATCCATCACTCATGTATACCGCAGTGCAAAAACAAGTTGTATTCATAAGAAGCACACAGGTCTATGTGCTCAGTGGCCTTTTTTTTACAGATTGTTTTCTTGGGGCCCTAAGGGCCTATAATTACCCACTTTTTTTACATGGCCAGTGAATATTACCTGATCTATGGTTGTAAGTTCCAAAGTCAAGTCTCCCTCATTGTTATTTGCTTCCTTTTTAGGAGTATGTGGTTGGGAATTAAGAGAAAAGAGGGAAAAGGAAATGTAACATTTGACAAATAAGAGAACAGAAAAGATAAGCAGGGAAAAAGTAAAACAATAATACAGGTAAATATAAATGAAGACATGAGACAACGAGAAAGAAGATCACAAAAGAAGGGAAGGTACAAAAATGGCCAAGGCATAGCTAGAGGTTGAGCAGGAAGCAAAAAAGCAGGAGAGCCAGTGCAAAAAAATCTTTGAAGAGAAGGCCAAGAAAAATAAAAATGGCAGTAAAAATATTATAAATTGCCAAATTGTGAAATAGGAAAAGGGAAAGTAAATGGAGTAGAGGAGGGAAAGGTCATTCATAAGGAAAAGAAAAAATGGAGTTTGGAGCATTGGGAAAGGGAAGTAAAGGTAAGAGAGAGAAAGGGTAGGAATACAGGAAGAGAAGAGGAGGGGATGGCCCAAGATGACATAGAAGAACAAAGGGAAGACAATTTTGAGGAGCTCTCTACTTGCACTTAAGTAGGATACAGAGTAAGGATTCACGATAAAGCAAATTGCAGCATGTTATTTCATTATCAAAATATTTGCTGTATTTTCAATAATAATGGATCAAAACTGACCAAAACTGAATATGTTTAAAATGTTGTAATACTATTGGTTAACCAAGTCGATTGCGAGTACGAGGCTTAATTTAACATTTACTCCTGTTACATGGGCAGCCTGATAAATTGTTTTTTAATGAACCCACATATTTTAAGCCAGCCACTGCCTACTTAGCATAAAATCAAATCTACTTCTCTAAAAAGGAACCGCTCTCTAGAAAAGTATTGTAAGTAAATATATGAACAGTAAAACTCCAGTTTCATATACAGGTATGGGACCTGTTATCCAGAATGCTCACGACCTGGGGTTTTCCGGACAACGGATCTTTCTGTAATTTGGGTATTCATGCCTTAAGTCTACTAGAAATTAATTTAAACATTAAATAAACCCAATAGGCTAGTTTTGCTTCCAATAGGGATTAATTATATCTTAGTTGGGATCAAGTACAAGCTACTGTTTTATTATTACAGACAAAAATTAAATAATTTTTAAAAAATTTTAATTATTTGGATAAAATGGAGTCTATGGGAGAAAGCCATTCCGTAATTCTGAGCTTTCGGATAAGGGATCCTATACCTGTACTATAAATTCTTCCCTATGGAAAAACATCATCTGACAATGAATGTTACATTTGGGGGGTTGTTTATCAAAATTCAAATTTTTCTGATTTTTTAAATAAAAATAGTTTGACCATACTAGAATTCATTATTTGCCCTTATTTATTAATAAAAATCTGGGGAAAAAAACATTTTTCAAGTTTGACACCAGAAAACCACGAAGAATTCGATTAGCCACGGAAAACCAGCATCAGACCCCAAAAACTCCAAACATTTCTTGAGGGTTAAAACATCTTCAAGTGGTTAAGGGAACATCTGCCATTGCATATTACATGAATTTGTCAGGTTTTGGATGGAGTATTTTCGGATTTGGACTTGGAGCAGCTTTGGGGCATAATACATTTTATTTAAATAAAATCTTTTTTTGCCACATCTTTTTCCGCGTTAAAATGGATGCCACAAAAAAATCACACCTTCATAAATTATCCCCTTGTATCTATTCCACAAACAATAAGAGCCATCAGTGTTCTGCCCTGTGAGGCAGTGTCTAGTAGGAAAAAAAATATATATCACACAAAGACAGCAACAGTTGCATTGTTACAAAAGTGTATGACACACGCCTAACTCAATTCTATCAGGCATATTTATTACGCTCAACATAAGGTAGAAAGATTTAGATAGCTGTCACTAACACCGAGGGGTTTATTAATAGGCGAAAATCAATTGTATGTAGACTGAATTAATGAGATGGAAAAACATGCATATATCAGCTAATACAGGAGGGAATGGACTCAACTGAGGCATTGGTAATGAAGTAGTTGGTCCGACACAATGATTTGCAGAGTATCTATGCAGTGAACCAAAGTGCTTGACTGTTCGTGTAGGCTGAAACTACAGTAAGGGGGGAAGAAGGAAAAAAAAAACATTGTGAAATGTAAACACCAGGCAACGGTTTTGAGCACAAAGTTGACCCCTGTGCATTCTGTAGACTGCTATCTACAGATTTATAAATAAATTATTAGATGTAAAATCCCCAGAGATTTTGTTCTTTTCCACAGCAATTACTGGAGCAGATTATTACCATTCAAGTAGGGTTCCAGTGAAAGTTCATTGACTGGCAGGAATCAGTCATTGCTGTCCCCATGTCTTAAGTTACTGTGACAGAACATCCAATGTTAGCGTGTACAGTGGAAATTTTAACAAGCCCAGTCAATATGCACGGAAAGAACACATTCTCCAGTTAAAATATATTACTGTCAATAACGGATTAAATTAAGAAAGTATGAAGTTTCACATCTGATCAGCGTCACGCTAGAAACTCTTGGCATTTTTTACCAAGAAATAAAAGTATCAAGTCTTGCTGATTTTCGAAGGACTATGTAATAATAAGGGCTGAAAATAAACGAAAACACAAAAGAAAGCACAATGCAAAAGCCAGTCGTAGTGGTATTTTCCCAAGCAGCCATTAACAAATTTGTCGGTGTGCTTGAATATTTTTATTTGCACAGGGATTCTTGTTAACCAAAAAATGATTTACATCAAACACTAAGCTGCAAAATGTATGAAATGCTAGACTTTTTGTCAAAAGTAAATTTATCAATCAAAAAAATTTCAACATTTCTAATACAAACACAATTAAATAAAAACTGGTCAGCTTTCAGTATTTCAGTAATAAAGCTATTTTATAATATGTTTATTTTTTTGAAAATTTAACAATTTGATTTTTGCGGAAGAGTTCATTTTTAGATTACTGAAATTGTAAATTGTTCATATTAAAGTCATTTTGAAAATATTCTAGCATTTGAGGAAAAAACATGAACCTAATATCAATTTCTAAAAAAGGAGTCAGATTCGCCCATCACTATACTTTGATTTATGTATAGTTTACGCAATTATTTTAAATCATTTTAAACCTGGGTTAACAATTCGGGCCCATTCACCAAGCTCGGGTGAATAAATAGAGGGGAAAAAAAGCTCGAATTTCGAGTAGTTTTTTGTGCTCCTCGACTATCGAATTGGCGTAAATTCGCCTGAGTAGAATGATTCGAATAGATCAAAAACGCTGCGACTATTCGCCCATTCGATAGTCGAAGTACTGTCTCTTTTAAAAATACTTTGACTGCCTACTTTGCCACCTAAAACCTACCAAATTGCTTTAAAAGCCTATGGGAAAGTCCCATAGGCTTGTTTTCCAAGTTTTTGATTGAATAAAAAGGCATTCGATCGAATGAAAATCCTTCGAGCGAATATTCGATCGAGCGCCTATTCGCCTGGCGAATATTCGCCAATTCGACTATTTGCCAGCGTGTAAATTCGCCCAAATTGCCTATTCGATTCTATTGCCCAGTCGAATTTTGAGGGATTTAACCCCTCGAAATTCGACCCTTGATGAATTTGCCCCTTCGAGTCAATGAGAAAAATGTAAGTGGCAAAAAAACATTTTTACACAAGTTTATAAATATGCTGAAGATTATGTGACAATTTTTCAGAATCTCATTATCCAGAACACTTTTAAATACAGTAATGTAATGCATCTATGTTGATTGCAAAACAATCACATTGGGCAATGTTCTCCCTGTTGTAAAAAATATCTGGGAAGTATTGTATTACTGAAGATACTGAATTATTTTATATATTTGTAGCATTCATACAACAGTAGAGTTATATTTCTATGGTAATTGTTGTGACACAGTAGCACAATACTTATTATTATGCCACAAATTATGACTGACATGTAAATGAGACCTTTTTTTGTCAACTGGTAAGAAGCAATTTCCTTTCTATCAATTCAAATATAAGCTCTTCGGGGCGAGGAGCAACCCCTTTTTGTATTTTGATTTACTGCCATTTACCCTCAGGTGTATATCCCTCCCTTAATATATTCACTATAATTGTGCTTTTAGCATTTGTTCTTTGTCTGTGTTGTATGAGTCACCCTAAGCATGTTCACATATGATACCCATGAAATAGATACACTTATACATATTCATGGACACTCATAACCATCCCATTCTGTGTAATAATTGCTATATCAAGCAAAATGTCCTAAGGTCTGCCAGAAACTGAGCTTGGTGATTACCTATCAGGCACATACTTTGTATGATAGCAGAAGATACCCAAGTATATAAGATGGCAAGTCAATACACCACTAGACAAAAATAGCCATAAAATAATAAATATGAGAACTTTATACCCAGCCACAACTTACTCTTATATCTCTTACTTAATTCCATCTCTGCAAGCACAAACCTCTAACTCCTCTTAGGAACATTTCCCCATAATATATTTTCCTTATTTCAAGCCAAATAACTACCACAAAAAAAGAAAAAAAGAAAGGGGATCGTCTGAATCCTCTAGCTCTCATTTAAGCAGGCAGTAGAAAGGCAATTGGAAGGGTCCCCTCGTCCACCTACGACCATTCTGATTCTTTGGCCAAAGATTTTTCAACAACTGATTTATGATTCCCACCTCTTCACTCCTCTTAATGCAGGTCTATTATGTTTCCAAAGATTCATAATATTTACACATACACAGCAACTACTAATAGATTCACTACAATATGTATAAGTACAATACAAATAAGTGCTAACTCACAAGTGCTGGCCAACTATGTAATCCTGCTGCAATAAGGTCCTATAAACCTGCCCAATATCTGTAAATAAATCACTAGGAGTTCTTCTGTGAAAGTATTTGTTCCTAGGGCCCTAACTGTGCCAAGTAACTCCAGTAGTTTGACTGAATGCATGCTTTAACATTATCATAAAAGTGACTGGCCAGGGATTTTGCTTCCCCTTAACAGATGGAAAAACATTATCTAAAGATCTTGGCTCACAAGTACTACCATGTTACTCCATTTAAAAATATTGTCATTATCGCAAATTTTTCACTGAAATTTAAGTGGTGATCTGTGCCATAGAGCTGTGTTGTTTGCACTCGGAGATGTCAAAAGAAAGATTATTTGTTTTTTGCCACTCTCCTTGATGCCCTAGGCAACCCGGCCGACCATGCCACCCCTCCTAGTGCCATGCCCGAAAAAGCCCAAGTGATGCGTGTGCATGTGCGGAAGAGCAGACAAGAGCAGATGCGCGCATGCATGGAAGATCGATAGGGATGGGCGAATTCGACCCGTTTAGTTTCGTCAAAAATTCACCACTGGCAAATGTCTATGGGCGTCATAAAAACTTTTGCCACACGCTCACCAATATTATCTTTATTGAATAACAAAGATTAGTGATCCCCAATATTGCTTGGGTGAAGTGAGAAACTGGTAGCCAAGACAAATAGGGATGAAGAAATTCAGAAAAGAAGAAAACATAAAAGCAAAACAAAATAATAATTAAAAAAACAAAAAAAAAACTAATTATATATATATGCTCCAAATAACAGAAAGGCTGCCTTTCACAGATGCCATTATTATCAAATAATTTCCTTTTTCACTGTAATAATAAAACAGTATCTTGTTCAAACTAAGATATAATTAATCTTTATTGGAAGCAAAGCCATCTTATTGGGTTTATTTAGGGGCCGATTCACTAACTTCGAGTGAAGGATTCGAAGTAAAAAAACTTCGAATTTTGAAGGTTTTTTTGGGCTACTTCGACCATCGAATGGGCTACTTCGACCTTCGACTACGACTTAGAATCGAAGGATTCAAAGTAAAAATCGTTTGACTATTCGACTATTCGATAGTCGAAGTACTGTCTCTTTAAAAAAAACTTCGACCCCCTAGTTCGGCATCTAAAAGCTACTGAAGTCAATGTTAGCCTATGGGGAAGGTCCCCATAGGCTTGGCTAACTTTTTTTGATCGAAGGATATTCCTTCGATCGTTGGATTAAAATCCTTCTAATCGATCGATTCGAAGGATTTTATCGTTCGATCGAAGGAATAATCCTTCGATCGTTCGATCGTACTATCTGCCCTAAATCCTTCGACTTCGATATTCGAAGTCGAAGGATTTTAGTTCCTAGTCGAATATCGAGGGTTAATTAACCCTCGATATTCGACCCTTAGTGAATCGGCCCCTTAATGTTTACATGATTTTTTAGTAGACTTAGGGGCAAATTCATCAAGGGTCGAATATCGAGGGGTTAATTAACCCACAGGCCTTGAGCATTCTGGATAACAGGTTCCCATACATGTATATTATACAAAGCCAGGGTAGACACTGGTCTGTTCCACGACTTACAAGATATATCATGAAGGAAATTATTTAGAGTTTTAGAATTTACAGAAGGCAGCATTCTGCCAAACAGAAACATGGATGAGTACAGTGTACTCTAGCTCCTTCTGTCACCCACTGCTCCCTATGAATGATGAGAGAGACGGGGATGTGCCAGGGCATACACAGAGCTAGTAAAGCATGTACAATAATAAGTAGTGATGGGCGAATTTATTCGCCAGGCGCAAATTCTTGGCGAATTCCCGCGATTCACCGCCGGTGAATAAATTTGTGAAAATTTGCCAGCGAATTTTTGGATGCCATTTGCTTATTATTAGTGATGGGCGAATTTGGGGTGTTTCGCTTCGCAGAAAAAAATTTGTGAGTTTCCCCCAAATTCACGAAACTGCAAAAAATTTGCGAAATGGTGCTGGCGTCTAGTTTTTGATGCCGGCGTCCATTTTTTGGAAGCCGGTGTCTGTTTTTTGGATGCCGGCGTCAAAAACTAGACACCGGCGCCATTTATCTAATTTTTTGCCGTTACGTTAATTTCGTGAATTTTTCGTCGAAGCAAAACACCCCAAATTCGCCCATCACTAATAATAAGGCTTTATTCCAAACACATGACTAAGACCTTGAACATCAGCAATGTTTCAAGCTGCCTTGCCCTTTTTTCAAGCCAATGGTGCTGTACACTTGCTCTATAAAATTCCTAAAATGAGTTGTGGCTATTAAAGTATACACACCTTACAGATGCTTTGAGGGGATATAGCAGTTGACTCTGATGTGCCAGAAGATGCCCAAGTGCTGCCGCTTCTGCATTTAATGCTGCCAAATTCCGCCAGCAATAAACAATGATTTTATTTGTATTTTGTACTTGATCTTGGTCACTGGACAAAACAATAGACATCTCTGCAAACAGCATCAAAGGCCCAAACACATGGGCTAAGAACAGGGCCTGGTCACATGAAACACAAAACAATCTGTGTGTTAAAGCTCAATGAAATACCAGTGTATATACTGAATATTTGTATAAAGGTTTGTTAGTTCCAGATATATTTGCTAGGAAATTCTACACTAACCCTGATTTCTCAAGCCTCCATCTTGCCATATGTGTATGTGATTCCCTAGCAGGACTAATCCCTTGCTCGGCACAAAAGGTTATATGAAGCAGAATTCCGACAGCTGCTTAGAAGAAACTGCTAACTTTTTCTGCCATGGAAAGCTTTCTCAACAACAGTCTGTTGCTATAATTCTAATAATGACCAGCAGGCAAGAAAATATCTGGAATTTGTCTCATCAATAAGGTAAAAGGTCATACTTGCCACTCGCTATCAAGATCAAAATAAACACTGCATGAAAACAGCAGCCTGACTGTTACTGATTCCGACAGTGCCTACACCTCCCTCGCACAGTACAGTCATTCACTCACATTAGTCCTAATGAAATGATCTTCCACCTTAACTCTAACAAGGTAAATCGCACTTACTTTGTTACAGCAGCTGAACAGATTGCAAATAAATAAATAGACTGCTGTGGCTGCTTTAAAGCTACATAACACACTACAGGGTCTGCTATAAGAAGTCAAAATAGCTCAAAATGTTTATCTTGTCTCCAATTTTGACTGTTTATGTAGTAGATAAATCCTTTTTGGACAGAATTCTTCTTTGAAAATATGGATGCTTTCAGTCTAATAAATATGATTTTTTTCCCCATATTTTTACAATTTGGGGGTGTATTTTTTAAAATGAATAATCACATTTTTCACACAAATAGAGAAAATCATGATCTAATATTTTTCAAATTCAAGTTTTCCTAAACTCAGATTTTCAAGTTTTATTAGCAAAATCTCTGAAACTCAAATGAAACAATTCAGCAGCTAAAACCTGTATTTTCATGATTGAAATGATTGAAGATTTTTCAAATGTTTTTTAAAACTGTTCCATTGTTCCATTTTCATTTTTCAAGTTTGCTCATCTAAGTTTTTGTAAATATTCTTGTCTAGTGTTTAACCACAATTTTTTTCCTCAAGATTGAATTTGTTAAAAAAATCTATTTGAAAATTGATTAATCAACCAGGTGGGAAGGAATTTTTTTCGTTTACAAATTACATATAATTTCTTACAATAACAAAGTTATTTTCCACGTTCCGCATTCATTCATTCACTTTTATGCTATGATAATGGAAATCAACTAACTACATGTACATAACGGGGAAACAATAATAGAGGCCTAGTATTTATAAATCAATATTCTATCAAACAGAAACATAAAAAGGCTGTACGAAATCATGATCTCAGTGATACACAAAGTTAGAGCAGATGACAAAACAATAGTAGATTGTAATAGTTCAGAAAAATAAATCAAAATAATACCTGCTGCACCGATATTTTTTCGAGTATGATTTATTTATTATACAACTGACTAGTGATGGGCGAATGAATTCGCCTGGCACGAATTTGCGGCGAAATTCAGAGTTTAGCTTCCAGGGAATAAATTTGCTAATCTCTTGCGAAAATTTGCCAGTGAAAATTCATCTGCGTGAATTTCCATTTTTTTTCGTGAAAACATTCGAATTAATAGATTTTTTCGTGAAAACGTTCGAATTGCTCCTTTTTTCGTGAAAACTTTCAAATTGCTAGATTCTTTTGTGAAAATGGTCGAATTGCTCGATTTTTTTGTGAAAACATTCGAAATGCTCGATTTTTTAGTAAAAAGTTTGAATTGCTCGATTTTCTCGTGAAAACTTTCGAATTGCTCGATTTTTATAGTGAAAACGTTCCAATTGCTTGATTTTTTTGTGAAAACATTCGAATTGCTAGCTTTTTTTCATGAAAACATTAGAATTTCACAATTTTTTCACGAACTTTCAGATTTCACAATTTTTTGAGAATTTTTGGTGAAGCGAAACGGGAGAAATTCGCCCATCACTACTGACTGTATAATAGATGGAATAAACTTTTTTATTGGAAAGTAGAGGTCAGCCTACAGCCTAGATATGGGATCTCACCCAAGTACTGTACCACAAAAATATATGAATTCAATTTCATAGTTTAAACAAACAATATAGGGATCATTTATAACTGCAAGCGGCCATGTTTTTTTCACCACAATGCAATGGGGTTTTTTTGCACAGAATTCCATCATTGTTGTGCTGAACAGGGGCATTTGTGTCTGATGCATCTGTGGGCGATGCATCAAGTTTAAAACAGTTGTCCTTGCACCTTGACACAAATGGGATGCAATTACACTAAGGGGCACATTTACAAAGCTCGAGTGAAGGATTCGAATTAAAAAAACTTCGAATTTCGAAGTGTTTTTTGGGCTACTTCGACCATCGAATGGGCTACTTCGACCTTCGACTACGACTTCGACTACGAATCGAACGATTCAAACTAAAAATCGTTCGACTATTCGACCATTCGATAGTCGAAGTACTGTCTCTTTAATAACAACTTCGACCCCCTACTTCGGCAGCTAAAAGCTACCGAAGTCAATGTTAGCCTATGGGGAAGGTCCCCATAGGCTTGCCTGTGATTTTTTGATCGAAGGATATTCCTTCGATCGTTGTATTAAAATCCTTCGAATCGTTCGATTCGAAGGATTTAATCGTTCGATCGAACGAATAATCCTTCGATCGTAGGATTAACGCTAAATCGTTCGACTTCGATATTCGAAGTCGAACGATTTTAGTTCCTAGTCGAATATCAAGGGTTAATTAACCCTCGATATTCGACCCTTAGTAAATCTGCCCCTATAAGTTGTCAAAGTCTGATGGTGTCATTTCTGGCGTTTGGCGTGATGTGTATGCACAAGTGCACTGAGGCAGGGAGCTGAGGGAACCCTAGAGTTACCATCTTGCCAGGAGGTGACAGTAGCTTCAGGGTTCCCCAGCATTAACAGGCACAGTGGTACTAAATTTGGAACAGGAGGCAGGAGGTAGAAAGTGGTTGCAAATTCAACTATAATTAAGAGCAAGGACATTTGTGCAGTTAACTGCAATGCAGTAGTAAATGGTCCCTAGTATTGTGTACTTGATGGTAACTAAAATAGCATAGCCTGCCTGACTATTCCTTACTCTTCAATCCTGATCCTTGCCAGCCTATCTAATTATCCTTGAATGCTGCCTGTACCGACCAGGCTGGTCTGACCTTGCTTGAACTCTGCCCGCACCGACCCCAACCTTCCTGATTAGACTTTTGTCTATTCCTTGAACTGTACCTTCCGTCCAAAACCTTGATATTGACCGTGCCCCTTTGCCAGTCCAGAACTCTTGCTTGGCTCCTCTCTTATTAAGACCTGAAGGCATCCGATTAGTGGAGGGCTCCTCCTGAAGTGAAAGGCAGCTGCTATTGGTGGAAGCAGAGCCGAGACCAGGGAGCCTATCACCTGTTCTGGATTTAGGGAGCCGATCTTGACACAAATGCTGCAGAGAGACCCAAGAGTATGGAATAGTGTTCCTGGTCCTTAGCTGCATGGATATTGATGATGACCTATTGGTTCTGGATGCAGGGTTGGCAACAGGCACATGAAGAATGTTTTTGTTTTCATTTGTACAACATCCTTACAGGGTGAAGTGAATTCATAGCTTATTTGGCATACTGGTAGATGACACGTGGACAACAGTGTTATAATGGGAGGATGTGAATGGAAAGGGGAGAGGGATTTATCATGGATTAGAGTTTACAAACAGCATTTGATGGAAAGCAAAAACCGTATGATCAGACATACTATTTACAGGAAATAAATTAAAGAACTAAATAAATTAAAGAAAGTTGTGACCAAATTTGGGACCATTTCTATTGAGTTCCCTGACCCATCTCTCAATGAGAATGCTACTATAATAAACTCCAAACTGAGGTGTTATCCCAAAATAAATATTTTACAAGAAGGAACAAAGAAATTATATAACAAGTTTCTCTAAAACGTGCAACACATTACTTTTTGTGTAAGACAGCAGGACTCAGAAAAAAAAATCCTGTACTGTAGGATAAGCATCAAAGTGTATTGATTGAGAACACCAAATGCAATTCACAGCACCAAATTTATTGTAGCACATAGGCTTAAAAAATATCTTTGGTGTTTCCAATCAATACACTTTGACTGAATGTTTACTTGCTTAACTTACTTTCTTGAATAAAATTGCTATTTAGTCTGTGCGTTTTTCGGATGCACTTTGTTTTATAGCAGCCCAAAACACGCAATTACAAATTGCAATAAACAGAGAAACATTGACGTTCTGCAGCACAAGAATCTTAGAGAGGGAATGAGAAGCTGTAGGAGGCCAGCAGTCTTAAACTACTACAACACGCTATATAGGTTAAACAAGAAACAGAGCATCAAACTGGCAAGTAGAAGACTTAAAGTTGAACTAATCTCGCAATGTCTGTATACAGTAAAATTTTTCTAGGTATTAATTAAATGTTACATTTATTTAGGATTTGTTTTATTCTCACAAATATATGCCATGCCCTTTCCATAGTGATATATCTAGAGACCAGTGATACCTTGGGTATTGGTTGGTTCCACCAACCTTCTAATGTATCCCCCTGTCTCTGTATGTGCCAGTTCCTGGAAACCAATGACTAAGGTCATTGATGCAGAACTGTGTTGCAAACATTATTGAGGTTGTTTATCAAAGTCCAAAAAGTTCTAACTATTTGCTGAAAACTACTCCAACCAAATCCGCACAGACTTCACCCCCTATTTATAAATACATATTTCTGAATATTTCTGAAAACTATAACATTGTGAAAAAATCCAAATAGTACAAATTTTTCAGATTTGTCGCCAAAACCTGTGACTTTTTTTGGATTTGAAGCCAGAAACCTGCAACTTTGATAAATCTGCTCCCATCAACTCGGAATTCGAATAAAAGAAGCAACTGAAATCTATTAAAACAATTACATTTTTTAACTTCGAGTGAATAGGCTGTATTCGATCATTTGAATCGAATTCGGATCTTATTTGATCGAATTCGATTCAAAGTATTTTCAAAAAAACCTTCGATTTTTCAAAGTCCACCAAATGACTCCAATTAGGTACTAGGAGGACCCACATAGGCAAAAACAGCAATTTGGCAGGTTTTAGATGGCAAATAGTTGAAGTTGAATTTTTAAAGAGACAATACATGATACATTTCGATATTCAAATTTTCTAAACTTTTTCAAATTCAAATCAAATTTGGACTATTCCCTAGTCGAAGTACACAAAAATAAGCTCAAAATTTTGAATTTAAAATGCAATTTTTCAATTTGAGCCTTGATAAATCTGCCCGAAAATGGTACTGTAAAACAAGGAAGGCAGAAGGTGGGTTATGAGGGAGATGAGAGGCAGTTGGGTCCACGGGTGGATGGTATTCATTTCTAGTTGAGACCCTGTAGTAATAAGTAGTCATATGGAGGCATAGCAGTGACTGTCAAAGTTCTGCAAACACAACATTTGTAATACTTTGCAGAATTAACTCTTTCCCTTTTTTTAATGGCCTACCCGTTATCACAATCGGTTACACGGCTAGTTGCGATTCTAATGAATGTGTACACAGGGGAAACTGGGGCCAGTTGAGAGCACACCAGGTACTACCACCCTAAATGCATAATTCCAAATGTCTGGGCCAATACCAACTGGCCTTATATAGCTCTGACCCCAACCCACACAGTGCTAGTTCTGTTTGCCTAACCTCAATATTGTTATTGTTTCTGAACAAAATATTACCAACAGTGTTCAAACATTAAGGGGCAGATTTATCAAAATGTGAGGATAGATTTTAATAAATAAAAAGTCACCCACATTCTATTCATTCCTATGGGATTTTTGGAAGCGTACTTACCAAATGATGAGTTCTAACTTTCACCCATTGATAAATATGCTTCTAAAAATCCCATAGGAATTAATAGGGGTAGATTCACTAAAGGGCAAAGTGGCTGACGCTAGTGACAATTTGCCAGAAATCCCATCTGCAGGGACATCACTAATTCATTAACAGGCGTAGAGGACAATTCGCTAGCGTACAAGACCTTCACTAGCGTATGTTCGCTCCATCGACAGATAACTTTTCGCTCTGTAGTTCTGGCGTTAGTCCGCAAATTCACTTCGATGCAAATTACATCTTTCGACAGAATTTACTTTACAACCTCAGACCAGGCGAACTGATGAAGCTACATCCTCCTCAATCTTATTTCAGTGACATCATATCCTGTCTGACGGAAATTCATTAAAGTTGTAAAAAACGCTGGTGAAGGCCGGATTGCCTTCACAAGTCCAAACTATTAAAGATTTTTGTGTTAACATTGTTTTTCCAGACATTTGAGGAGCATGGCACATTATTTTAGGGTGGGCTCATGTGTATGGCATAATATTATGGCTCCTTGGACATTTAAAAAGTGGGAACTTCAAGCATTTGCACCAACATCACTAATAAAAACGTCCATATGACTTTTATGTACCTGCCCTATTCAAATTGACTTAAGCATAAGAGTACTAACAACGTTTCGCTAGGCAGAAATGAACGCTAGCGAAACTTCGGTCTGATATTCCCGCAATGCTGAAGTAACGCTAGTGAAATTTCGCCAGCGTTCAGCTTGCTTTGACACAACTTCACATTTGAGTGAATTTGTTTAGGGATAACAAATTTGTGCCTGATGAAGTAGCGTGTGTGTGGCGAAGCGGTCCCTGACAAAGTCTGCCCTTTAGTGAATTTGCCCCATAGAATGTGAGTGAGTGTTTTTATTTATTGAAATCTAAACCCACATATTGGTAAATCTGCCCATTAGTGGCAAACCTTGCCAGAAGAGTAGAGTTGGTTATGGAAGCAAAGTGAGAACAAAGTTCAAATAAATACCCTTTATTTCAGAATGAGATGTTCACCAGGCAGGTAAAACAGTGTACCATATGCAGATCCATATGAAACATCTTGAAGTTCCATGACCTTTCTATCCAGTTTAATTCTTATATCATTATATTTTCAGTGGTGGTGCACTATTCTCTCTAGATAGATAAAACAATGGATTAATAGAAAGATCAATAGATAGATAGAATGTAACATTAGGTATAATGTAACACTACATTGCAAAAAATAATAATCATAAGGGAAAATGCACAGCTTTAATTATGTAATTCAATTTTCTGCTAGCAGAAGAACTACAATCATCATTAGTCTTGATAGTCTCCAGTTGTTTTTTAAAAAGCTTATTTGCTTTATATATTTCATACAAAGTATTTAAATATTAACTCATGTCATAAAAAATATGATGGCTTTCCCAGTACTTTACATAGATTCATTCCTTTAATTCAGCCTACTGGTATAGTCCACAAAGCTGATTTCTTGGCCCCTTTCATGAGCTAACAGAGCATGAACAAAAAGCCACACAGCTTCAGTAACCATATTGCTGACCTTGATTGATGTCATTAATTTCTTCCTGAGCTTGCTGTTGACATGATGCTTGCTATGCAGAGTGTTCAGGTGGATAGCTATGCCCAAAGTTCATTATACACAGCTTGTACCATTGTCTGTCTGTGGGAGGCATCAGTTGGGCACAGACTGCTCTGTGAGTTCAGCAAACCTAAACAATTCATTATCAAAGCCTAAAAAAAATCAACTTCCTAATATAAATCACACTACACAGTAAAAATACATGGATCACTTCCAAACAAAAACATTGTAAACAGAAAAAAAGAAGCCTTTCAACACAAATTTACTCTAGAAAATATACAATGTCATAATGGGCTTTTCAATAGTACACTCCATCTGTAGGAACTAACCCTGAGCAAACTCAATGCAACCTAACCATGTAATAAAATAAACATTCTTGAATCTAACTTGCTTGGGTGGTGAAAGTCTTTCCCTTGCCTTAGGCAACACAGACAGCCTAAAGCTGTTGCACCCAACAGCCAGATAAAAATGGAAGTTGTTTCTGAAGGTTACATGCATTATATGGAAGGTTGCAATTGGATCTCTTCTTGTATTTGTCATGACAATCGTGGGCTTTACATTTTGCAGTACTGTTGCTCATCATCTTTACAGTTGCTTTTTTTGAAATGTCAATATTCTGAACCTAGAGATTTTGAATTAGTGATCTGTTCAGAGGTTTCCTTGCCTTTGTTCATCAACAACACAATCTGGACAGTGATAGAGATCTGTCTGCTTACAGCATACTGTATAAAATAAACCGGTACCAACGTATATGGGATATATTATCAGAAATGCTTAGGTACTATGATCTTTTTGTAATGTGGAGCACTATTATTTAAAAACCTTTACACATAAAACATCAAAAATAAAAAAATAAAGGACTGTTTTGCCATTGGCATAGATTTTTTTGATAACAGTGAATGCGCTCCCTGGAAATGAAGGGGGGAGCTTTGACCAGGTCAGAAGCATGGGTAGTGTCCCCAAGATGTGGTGGTGCAGAGTTAGATCTACCTGTTTACCACTGGTGGTTGGCCTGAAGGGTGATCCAATAGGAGTGGCTAGTTGTTATGATTTCTAAGGAAAGTGAAAATTCCTTGATGATGCCTCGTCAAATATTTGCTTATATAGGACTCATTGGAAAAAAGCATGACATTCTGGTATGTTGGAGCTTTCTAGATAACAGGTTTCCAAATAATAGATCCAATGATCCAATATAATATACTTTTTTTAACAATACCATATATAACATTTTAAAGGCAATTCATGTTTTTGTTGTTTCAAATAACTTAAAGGAGAAGGAAAGCTACAGAGGATTTTATTACTTATAGATTAGCTGCATTAGTGCTAAAATGCTATATTTATTCTGTAAAATGTTTTACCATAAAAGCTCTAGAAGCTCTCTGTTTGTTTAGGTTAGCAGCTGGATTATTATATTGGTGTGACTTCACTTCCTGCCTGAGTCTGTCCCTGCTCACTTATAGCTCTGGGCTCTAGTGATGGGCGAATTTATTTGCCAGGTGCGAATTTGCAGCATTTCGACTGCATCATAAAAACGTTGACACCAGCGAATTTTCACTGCAAATTTGCAAATTTATTTGCCAGCAGCGAAACGCTCAAATTCGCCGCAAATTCGCACCTGGCAAATAAATTCGCCCATCACTAGTGCCCAGAGCTATAAGTGAGCAGGGACAGACTCAGGCAGGAAGTGAAGTCACACCAAGATAATGGAATCAGCGCCGGTGACAATTTAGATGATTAACGGATGCCCATTGACTTCAATGGGCACCGGCGTCAACTATGATGCATTGTCGCCGGCGTCAAAATCTGCTTTTCGTGGGAAAAATTCGCCCATCACTACTGGGCTCAGATTATAGCAGAGAAGGGAGGGGAGGTGGTGGAAAGAAGCAAACTCAGCATGCCCACACTCGGGACAAGGCGGGTTAAGCTGAAGGCAGGGAGTCTGATACAGAAGCCCATGAGTACACAATAGAAAAAAGAAATAAAGTTTTTCTTTTGACAGAGAACTCAGAGCAGCACTACTTGGAGGGTTTACTGGTTTATTTAGATGGATCTTTCTGATAAGGCTTACTGGGGGTAATTTATAAAGTTTGTGCAGCGCATATTTATTAGCAAATGGTTGTATTGCCCATGTTTTTTCCTGAACGCTTAAAAATTGCACTGCTGTGCCCATCTTTCTGGTTTTTGCAAATTTGCATTGAGAATACATCTTCACAAATAGCTCACACATGAGATGGCTGTTTGCGTGAATGCGCCCACTGTGCGAGGTTGTTTAAAAATGAGCCCCACTTAGTTTTAACCTTTCCTTCTCCTTTAAGGTTAATTGGGGATGTGGTAATACAGCTATATTCCATTTCTGTAAGCTGGGTGGATGTTATACATCATGTCATCCCAAGAAAACTTGAATAACCAACTAATGTGTCATATATCACAATAGCTTGAGAATGCTTCCCTCTGGATTCTGATAGTGATACTAGCAACCAGTGCTGTGGGCTACTGAAATACCTCTACTGCTGCTGCTAAAGAAATGTGCAGGTTACATTGCTTAGGTTTAAAGGAGAAGGAAAGGTTAAAACTAAGTAAGTCTTATCAGAAAGGTCCACCTAAATATACCAGTAAACCCTCAAAATGGTGCTGCTCTGACTCTTCTGTCAAAAGAAACACTGCATTTCTTTCCTTCTGTTGTGTACACAAGGGCTTCTGTATCAGACTTCCTGCCTTCAACTTAAACCTCATTGCCCTGGGCAAGAGCATGCTCAGTTTGCTCATCTCCCCCCACCCCCTCCCTTCTCTACTGTAATCTGAGCCCAGGCAGGAAGTGATGTCACACCACATTAATACTGCAGCTCCTATCCTAAACAAACAGAGAGTTTCAAGAGCTTTTTACTCAGGTATGGTAAAAAATTCTACAGAATAAATATAACATTCTAGCTTGCACTATTACAGCTAATCTGTTGGCAATAAAATGCCTCCGTAGCTTTCCTTCTCCTTTAAACTAGTTAATGCAAAAGAAATTCTGATGGAACAAACAACTTTGCTTAAAAAAAAGTTGGCTGCTCTTTTACAAATATTAGATATAAATTAAATAGGGCTACCAAGAACTAAGCTTCACCACACATAAAAAAAGAATAAAGTAATTTGTAAATATTATTATTTATTAAAATTATCCATTGCCATACAGGAGTTTGGGGTACACATATAACTGTTTATAATATTGTCAGTCACCATTCAAAGCATCAAAAAATGTACTGTACAAGATATAATGAATTCCCCCAAAAGGTTATAGCAAAGTTTATGGGATTGGGCAGCATCTACAGGGTTAAAATAAATCAGTACAACATCCCAGATATGGATTTGAAGACCCTCATTTATCATAAATAAATAATGTTAGTGGTTTTTAAACTAGACTGAAATATAAGGCACTTTTAGTTCTTTTACCATAAAACGTGTGATCTCTTGAGAGACCTGCAAAGACTCTAACTCCGTAATCCTGCCAGTACACGGCAAGGTCTATTCCATCTTTCATAGAATGCACTTGGAAATGTTGCACACACTTGGGACCAAAATTCCTCTGTGTTATCCAAAGAAAAAACCATGCAGTCATCAAAAGCACAATATGTTTTCTACTGTTCTACATAAGGACAGAGAAATCTCACATATAAACTTGCTAATGATAAACATTACAAAAAAGACTTTTGTTACAACCATTATATTGAAAATCCCCACACAAACAAAGAAAATCCCACTTGCTCTAATCTATCAAGATGAAGATAATAAATAAATAAAGTAAAACGCCAGTGAGAAAGAGAACGACGTTAGAAGAGTCATGTTTATGGAGTCATGCCGAACGAACTATTTTCCATGTTTATAAACACTGGTCGGTACTGGTTAAGTAATGTGAGTAAGCGAATAAGCCATGAGACTGAAATATGGAATTAATTTTTTACAGCTATTTTACTTTTCAACTGAAAGTCTTCCAACTGAGATTCGGCCAAACGCTAAAGAACCCAAGAATTTCACACACATCTCCGTTTACATTCTTTTGGAAATATGCATGGATATGAAACATAGGGGAGGGGTGGACAGTTAGTTCACAGCATTTTATTTTATTATTGTAACATGTTTTACAATCTACCTCTGAATAAAATATGGGGTTTCATGTATTGGCTACTGCAATTTTGCCAATAGAAGGCACAAGCACAACTTTATAGAAGCCAGTATCCAGCCTAGATACAACAGGGCTGCAGGCTGAAGTATAAAGGATGTCTTTGTTCATTGCAGCTGAGTGGTACAAGCTTTCTTTAATTTTGTCTCTAGGGACTTTAAATATCTCAGCAGGCAACCACCTCAAGAATGCTCCGCCTGCCTAATACATCAATATCTACAAACAAACTGCTAATTAATGTGTCTTCCTTTCAGTTCTGCATAGTGTGGCATAAAGTCGAATTTCAAACATCAATTGAAACTGGAAGAACCAGGCTTTTCTCAGTTCAAAACCCTAGTTGCGCTTGCAGTATAATTGGATAACCAAGGGATCCCTCTTACGTGTCCAAAACTGATGTGGAAAAGAATTTTATTTGTTCACGCATGTTGACAATATATTACCAGAACACTAGAGAGGTTTGATATGTAATTCTGTTATTTAAGTCTCTTTATGAATTATTTCTAAACATTAATAGTTCTTAGCATCAGAACATGGGCAGCAATAATGCAAATTCTGGGATAGTGAAAGAAATGAGGCAGAAGAAGAAGAGAGGGTCCTATTTAATCTCCCTGTATAAGAAAAAGTGGAGTATAAGGGAAAAAAGTAGATGGGGGCAGGAAAAGCAAGGTTAGAATTAGATTTTTAGGAGCTTGAAGGCATTCTTGAGTACCTTTAAATACCCGATTATTGTAGTCATAATTTTGCAAATAATATAGGAATATATAACAAAAAAAAGATTAAAATTGATGATTAATTCAGTTTTAGATGTTCTGTCATATTTGGAACTCAAAATATTTTATGTCATTTCCCCATGGTTTTAATGGTGGGCAATTTCTTTCAATAGAATGTTGTTAAATTAATATTCCAGGGGCCAGGGATCAGAGGACAATGCCGGTCTAAGAATATCTGCTGGCCAGCACTGGGTCAATGCAATCAACACACAACTGGATTTTCAAATGTGCTTGGTATACACCTACCTGATTTTTGGGCAGCTATCAGTATGGCAGGCTGTTGGAAGGAGCCAATACATGAGCAAATAAGCTGCCAACTTAGTGTGAAGGGCCATAAAGTTTTGCACACAGTAAAGAAAGTGCTGATCAAGCCTGTTTCTTGCAAGCAGGCTTCAAGAAATTTCCAGATTCAAGAATAACAAATAAATAGATTCTCGCTATAAGATAAATAAAATAAAGGTATAATGGCCATTTATTAAGACAACATTGATGAGAGAGACATTATTATTAACATGTATTTATATAGCGCCAACATATTTTGTAGCACTGTAAAGTAAATGCGATTATACAACTAAATCACATGAATTATATACATAGAACATAGAACATATAGTTACAATATGAGAAATATTTATTATACATTGAACTGAGGAAACCAGAAGGATTCTGGTTTCCTCAGTTGATCCCTACACCTCTCCAATTGACTTAAACAGCAATTCAGCAGGTTTTAGGTGGCAAATAGTCAAATTCGAGTTCTTAAAGGGCCCAAGTATGATAAATTTCAGAAATCAATTCCATTTTTTTTTAAAAACTCGAATCTAATTTGAATAACTCCCTAGTCGAATTAGACAGTTTTGGCCATAAAAATCTCGAAAATTTGAATTTAAAATTTTCAATTTGACCCTTGATAAATCTGCCCCTTAAATTCAGATTTTTCACCAAAGTAACACCACGGCACAGAAGCATGTGCTGGATGGGTTCATGGAGTAAGCATGTGCACTACAGTCTAAATATCAGTGTGCCCAGAGGTGGGAAAGCACACTAATCTCCCAGGGTATCTCAAAAGTCTATTGGCCAATTAAAAGATTTAGGCCAATTAAGAAGACAACTCTAACTACTACATGCCTACATTTAGATGCCAAAATGTGTCAAAACTTCAAAACACACTCCACTCCCCCCTACCCAAGGTAAAATACATGACAGATGGTTGAAATTGGTAAGGCTGTCTTCTCTTTTTTGCAATATGGGAGAATGAATGATATGTCAATGTATTGTATGGGTTAATGGGTCTTGAAAAGGCACAGAATCCTCACTAAAACACTAAAGATAAATAACAAAAAAGGTGTAAAAAGCATGTTTCTAGCACTACTACAATAGAATAAGTATAAGAAAAGTAGGAAAGCATGAATAAGTATAATAATGGAATGAAAAATAAAGTTCACCACCGTCTATGGATGCATATATACATACCAATAGCAAAAAGATGTGATTTTTTTTTTTTTTTTTCAAAAAGTAAACCAGAAAGTGGCTTAAAAGTTCAAACACATTTATTAGGGCAATACAGGTGAAGGCCTAATGCGTTCTATGCCTATTGGGGCACTTACTCATAGGCTCATTTTTCTGCAACAAATAAACTCACAGTTTTAAAAAAAAAAACATGAATATTTGTTTATTTATGATAAAATAGGAATTTAAAAAACTTGATTGAATACAAATGTAAAAACTCTTACATTTTTCATGTTTATAGGCTTAATAACTCAAATACCTCAATTATTTTTTGAGTTTATAGGCTTTAAAAACTCTAATTTGTGAGTTTACAAACTCAAATACTCGAATTAAAACTCAAAATCTCAAATTTAAAAAAAATGGCTTGAATTTTGCCTAGGGCAACTCCCATAAACTTCTGCAGGAACTCGCCAGCTTTGAGATGCCATTTTTTTACATTCAAGATAATTTTGCTTAGTAAACACCAGTTTTTTAAAATATAATTTGAGTTTTTGTGCAAAAAAATTTAAATGGTGGCAAAAATTCTAATTTGAACCCTATTAAATCACCCTCTAAATGATGATGAATGATAAAATTCTATGTGCTTTATTCTCTCTCTCTCTCTCTCTCTCTCTCTCTCTCTCTCTCTCTCTCTCTCTCTCTCTTTATTCAGAAAGCTCCAAATGACGGATGGGCCCATCTCTCATAGAGTCCATTTTATGCAAATAATTCTAATGTTTAAAAATGGTTTCCTTTTCCTCTGTAATAATAACAGTACCCTGTATATACAGTATGTATAAGAATATGAAGCAGATTGATACAAACATAAAAACAAACATAAAAAACAATGAAGGTAGCAGGCAGCCAAAAAAGTTATAATAATAGTCGTTTTCAATGGAGACTGTTTAGATATATATACAAGCCAATGGAAAGTGCTGAGCTAACAATATAATTTGAAGGAATATCAGCTGATTATACTTTTTTATTTTTATTTTATTAAAACAAAAACCTTTCCTGGAAAGAGAAATTGTAATCAAGATGCTTCAAAATTTTCCCCTAGATCAGCAATACATGGAACTGGTACATCAATAAGATGTTATTACCAAATCAGCTCTCTCTTTAAATGTCTTCATATTAGAGTAATTTCCCTTCATAAAGCATCAGGATTAGCTGTGCTGTGTAACACGCTAAAAATAATTCCTGCTTAACCTAGGATTCAAAATTAAAGAAGATAAAACAGGGAGGCATTAATCTAAGTCAATGTGATAAATGCATTACGGAGGCCAAGTGGCAATCAGTAATAGGCACTGGCAGTGAATTCTGTCTGATAAATTCAAAGCAAACAAGGACAACATTTCCTGATCCCCTGCAGATGGACCAAACTACTGTATGGGCAAATGATTAATATGATTCTTGTGCAAACCTTAAGAGATTTAACTTGAGCATCCCTTTCAGAAGTTTATTTTGCAGTTTAACTCTGCCTAATAAATGCTTTTTCAAATAACAGGCATGGTGACTGCCTCCTGGTAATTGCCATATCCTATAGAGTTTATCGGCTGACATACATGTTGGCTTGGATAACAATTGATCACCTTTTTTAAAACAAACTTAGAGCTGATACATTGGACAATTAGGGGTAACCTTACCATGTGGTAACTCCACATATCATTAATCAGAGAGGGTAGATCCAGGCAAGCAGCCAAGTCTTCTCCCCTAACCAACCAAATCTTAGATTCTCAAAGGACAATAAACTCACCTGCTGTGTTGGCACTGCTCCCTTTATCATAATATCTCTTTTACTAAACTTGATTACATTCAACATGGTAAGAACTCAGCAGATTCTGCCAAGAAATCATACTATGACTATTTTTTTTAAGATTTTACCTTCCTACATATTGCCAAAAACGACTTTCTACAAATGCAAAAAAAGTGTAAATAATTAGTAAAAACAACATTAGTACAGGAATGGTTTCTCTTATACAGAATGCTTAGGACTTTTTTTGGATAAACGGTCTTTCTGTAAGTTGGATTTCCACACCTTAAGTCTACAAAAAATATTTTTTAAAAATATTTAAAAATATATATATTTAAATGTTAATTTAACCCGGATTTTTTTGCCTCTAATATGGATTAATTATATCTCAGTTCAAGTACAATGTACTGTTTTATTATTTTAAAAAAACAATCCTTTTTAAAAAGAATTTGATTAAAATGAAGCCTATGGGAGTGTGCCTTCCTTAATTTGGATCTTGTCCGAATAACAGATGCCATACCAGTATACAATACCATTATGTGATATATAATTGTCCTTCCTTCCAAAGCAAGCCATGGTCACCCCCACACAGCAACTACCAGTATATAAAAAAAAGTTGTTGTAATAGCTGCAAGTGCACTTTTTGGAGGGGGGTAAACATTATAGGTAAACTAAGAAAATTCGAATATCAAACTTTATCATGTACTGTCTCTATCCGACTTCGACCATTCGCCATCTAAAACCTGCAAATTGCTGTTTTAGCCTATGGGGGACCTTATAGAACCTATTTGGAGTCAATTGGTGGACTTTGAAAAATCAAAGGGGTTTTTTTGGAAAAACTTTGAATCGAATTCAATCGAATGCACTGTTACTTCGATTCGTATGGGAGTTTAAAAAAAACACCCATTACTTCAAAATTCGATCCTTGATAAATCTGCCCCATTGTGTTTAAAGCTACCAAAAATGTACTCCCTTTTCAAAAAAACAGGGATTGTTTGTCCATATATTGCAATATATTAAGCTGGCCAACTTTAACCCTTTAATGACCTAAGGGGTAGAGTTTTAACTGAAAAATATGGGGTAGAGTTTTAACTGAAAAATATGGGGCTCTTCTGTGTCCTGCACCCATTAGCTCTCCCTAGCTTGCTCGTCTGAGGTTGGAGGGTCTTAGGTTCTGTCCACTGTCTGTCCCTAATTAATACAATATGGTCAAATGCAGATAGCCCTTTATTCCATTCTGGGAGGGCAAAGTGCTACATTTTATTATACAAATCTCAGGACAGAGTAAAAAGTACTAATAAATGTTGCTTTGGCTCTTGTTAGTACTTTGCAACCTGCCTGTGGTTTGTAAATAAGGCTGGCCAATTGTTTCCCTTATCAACCATCAATCATCATGTCTGTGTGGAAAATTCACTTGACTGGTCGGCAATGCCATACTCATTATTTTTAAAACCTTTTCAGTTGTCATGCATAACATTTAATTCTTCTTTAATAGTGATGGGCGATTTTATTTGGCAGGCGCGAATTCGCGGCGAGTTCCCGCGATTCGCCGACGGCGAATAAATTTGCGAAACCGCTGTGAAAATTCGCCAAGGAATTTGTGCCGATGTCAAAAAAAAGTATGCCGCCATCAAAAAAAAGGACAACGCCGTTTTGTGAATTTTTCGCCATTTCGTGAATTTCATGGGAAATTCGCAAATTTTTCGCCAAAGCAAAACGCACCAAATTCGCCCATCACTATTCTTTAAGTATCTATTTTATGAAAAAATAAATGACCCATAAGCAGTTCTATGTTGCCCACCAACACCCAATCCACCATTGCTTCTACTTAAATATGAAATGGAAGAGCACATTTTCGAAAAAACAGTAGCAGTATGACATATGGTCAGCATAATCATATACAGGAAAAAAAACATTTATTCACTGGTATTTATTTTAAAAGGGGGACCAACATTTTTAAAATAGCCACCATATCTTTTCCATCGGCTCAGCATATCATCTCTTTCTGCATTTAAAAAACCTCAGCATATGTATCCAACCCATTCTGAATAGAAACAAGTGTTCTGCAGGTGTGTTGTCTCAGGTAGGCATATAGCCACTAAAATTCTTCTGATAGCTATGGAGTCAAATGCTGATGCTAAGCTCAAAGGTCGAATTTCAAAGTTTTTTTTTAACTCTAATAAATTAAGTACTCACAACTCAAATGGGAGGTTACCGTATATACTCGAGTATAAGCCGACCCGAGTATAAGCCGAGATACCTAATTTTACCTACGAAAACTGGGAAAACTTATTGACTCTAGTATAAGCCTAGACACAACTACAGCCCTGTCTCCCAGCAGCGCACATTCTGCCAAAGCGACCCCCCCAGCGATCAACCGGACTTCTTTGCAAAGTTGTTGTTGACAGAGAATTGCCAAACGGATTACTGTGTGCATTGTCCCACTGTCTCACTACCATGTGCAGAGGGTGCTGTTTGATATTGCCATCACTGTTAATCTTTCGTATAACCAACAGAGGGCGCTGTGTGATATTGCAGTCACTGTTATTCTTTCATATAACCAACAGAGGGCGCTGTGTGATTTTGCAGTCACTGTTATTCTTTCATATAACCAACAGAGGGCGCTTTGTGATATTGCAGTCACTGTTATTCTTTCATCTAACCAACAGAGGGCGCTGTGTGATATTGCAGTCACTGTTATTCTTCCATATAACCAACAGATGGCGCTGTGTGATATTGCAGTCACTGTTATTCTTTCATATAACCAACAGAGGGTGCTGTGTGATATTGCAGTCACTGTTATTCTTTCATATAACCAACAGAGGGCGCACTGTTATTCTTTCATATAACCAACAGAGGGTGCTGTGTAATATTGCAGTCACTGTTATTCTTTAATATAACCAACAGAGGGAGCACTGTTATTCTTTCATACAACCAACAGATGGCGCTGTGTGAAATTGCAGTCACTGTTAATCTTTCATATAACCAACAGAGGGCGCACTGTTATTCTTTCATACAATCAACAGATGGCGCTGTGTGATATTGCCATCACTGTTATTCTTTCATATAACCAACAGATGGCGCTGTGTGATATTGCAGTCACTGTTATTCTTTCATATAACCAACAGAGGGCGCACTGTTATTCTTTCATATAACCAACAGAGGGCATTGTGGGATATTGCAGTCTCTCCCCAAGTGTACTGTTGGTATAGGAATGATTAAAAGTGACTGCAATCTCAGCTACTCCGGTCGGGTACCGCTGACCCGAGTATAAGCCGAGGTAGACTTTTTCAGCACATTTTGGATGCTGAAAAACTCGGCTTATACTCGGGTATATACGGTATTTATGAAAAAACTGAAATGTCTAATATTTGATCGATTAGAAACAACTCAAATCGAACTTGAATCAAGTTTTCAAGAAAAAAACTTGAATGTCAGGAAGGCTATTGACATCTTCAAATGGTTCAACGGACCTCTGCCATTGACATCTACATGAGCTCGGCAGGTTATAGGTGTCAAAGTATCAAATTAGAACTGTTTCCATGGCGAGGTGGGATAAATCTCACATTCAAATTAGAATTGGTGGTTTTAAGTTTGAAATTATGAGTTTTGGCCAAATTTTTTTTTTTTAAAATTCAAATTCAAATTTACCATTTGAACCTTAGTAGCTCTGCCCGTCTGCAGAGGCCGTAATGGTTACAACCTTAATGGTTACAAGAATGTGATTGCACAAAAGCACTGGCTGTGCAGCCAAATGTCTCAGATGTTGAAAAACATGGCTATTTAGTAGCACAGGGTGGTGCTATTGTGAAGAATACGTTGGACCAGCTTTCTGGAAGAGTTTTTCTGGAGTACAGGGACTACGACACAGTAAAATACAATTACATTTCTGCAGTTGGGTTTATGCTCGGTTAAATAATGTCAAAGCAATGCCTTTATATTACAGAGCAGTATACTGTATTTCCAATACGATTTAGTTAGGAATGCAACTGCTTGTGTTCTAAGCTGTCTGTCTGCGTAATTATTTGGCTAAGTGTATGTATCACAGATTGGACTGAAGGATTCCCATTAGTCTGATCTATTTTGTGGTTTATCAAAACTTTCCTCAGGGCTCTTACACAAGGGCATTTGCTTTTGCGTTTACCAAAGCACACTGTACACGAGAAAATGTATACATTGCATTTAAATACTTTTTTTGCCACAGCTAAGCGCATTTTTTTCCATTCCAAACAAAACCCCTATTCTATTGATAGCTGAATGTGCATCAAGCACAAGAAAATGCAGCATGCTGCGTCGAAACAAACACACTCAAATGCAAATGGAGTAAAACGCAACTCCCAGCGCTCATGAGGACAGCCTTATAGAATACAATGGAATCAATTAGTCAATGTGTTTTTTCAAAGCACTGTATCCAAAAAAGAGTTTTGCATACAGTGTTTTGGACTTTGCACCGTGGGACTCAGGTGAACTGTGAGTGAATCCTCCTTTACCATCTTAACAACAATTTTGTATTTTTGACTTAGTAATTACTTGTTGAGTGGTACCATTTATATTTGCTGTAATGCGGCAGTAGCGCAAACTCTGTTTCTATAGTCAATTGGGGTTTTGTAATAAAAGGCACTAAGTTTGCCCTGGGGCAGTAACCCATAACAACCAATCAGCAGGTAGCATTTACTAGTCACCTGTTTAAATGCATGAATCTTATTGGTTGTCATGGGTTACTGCTCCTGAACAAACTTAGTGCCTTATATTACATATGGGGGATAGTGTTTTTTCAGGCTCAAACCTGCTTTTTAATGCCTGTCAAATGCCCAGGTGTAAAAGCCCTTAGTGTCAAGAAAGTTATTAAAAAATTAACATAATTGATACCAATGTTAGTTTGTCAGACTGATACTTTTGACTGCTTTGAACAGTCCAAATCTATTCTGCTGAATGGGGTGTCAGAGCACAGCACTGCTCAACAGCAGCACTGAGCACTATCACCCATCCAAACCTTTACTTCCCAATAAAAATCACATGCAATTAGGATTTGGAAAATAATTTTCCGTACTAAAATTGAATTGTTAAATCTAAAGGCGTTGGTAAGAAGGAAAGATTGTATTCATAAATACTGTACAGAATTATTTGTATTTCTGGTGCTAGTAACAAGAAGCAGAAAATAATTATAATAATTTCACAAAAGAGGTAAATACAATTTTTTGGTGTAAATTTGCAATCGATCCTTGTTTGAAAGCCTAAGCAACAGCCAATATAAATATATATATATAAACATATAACACACATAAAGCAGAACCAACACTAATTCCATCTTAGCCTGTATTGTACCTCATATGGTGTATATTTATTATCAAGAGGACTGACCCTCATTTAAGTGAAATTTCATGGAGAAAAGTATAGTACAGGCTAGCCAGCTGGTCATTGATCAAAATTATTCAAAACCGTGTCTTACTGAAAGGGTTAATTGCCCCCACCTTATCAATTGCAGCCAAGCTCATCCATTATAGCCTGACTTCCTTGTCATTGTGGTGTCCCTTGTCACACTGACAAATGATTTATGCCTCGTTGGTTTTGCACATCGGACACCGTGCTTACAGTAGTTATGTTTATGTGAGTCCTTTTAAGAGCTGGCTTCTGTAGCTCTGCACACTACAGTCATTGTTTCTACCCCTTCAATCTATGAATTTAAGGACATCAGTTAGCTAAAAGCTTCTTGAAAAACTACATCCATTAAAAAATATCAGTGCACCATCATGCTGCAAGGAGACATCCCAACAGTTATAGCAAGAACATGTTAAAATATCATCTCATTTACTGTCTCTCTCTAACTATAAACACACTTGTAATAATAAAAGACAGAATTCTAATGAGCCATTGTTTTTACTGGGGAAAGCATGAACTTGATCCCAAATTCCTCAAATTCTTGAAAAGAAATTTGCTTTTCTCCTCCAGTGTCAAATGCTATATAAACACAAAATGCCAACAAAATGTAATTTGATTTTTTTCCTACCTAATCAGAATAGTATTCCAAAAACGACTTTATTGTTGAAAGTCAATTTCTTCTTGAGTTCTGTAATATATATATAGTAAAATAAAACTATGCCAAACTGAAAGCATTTTGCAAAGGTTATCCTTTAAAACACATTTATTTGTAGTCCATGTGCTGTTCATAATAAACTGACATTTTTCTCCCAACTGAAAGAGTATTTTTCAGATCTGATGCTAAATAAAGATTGCTGCTTTTTAAAGTTTTACTGAAACATTTCAATACAGAAAAATACAGGGCAATTATTGATGGTCCCTGCCTTTTGTTTGGACACCTGGAGGCCAATTTGTTTATTTCAAATCAGAGTAAACAACAAAAACTCTAATAAACACGATCAAATGCTCTCTGCAATCAAACGCAGCCCATTTACGAAAAATGCTGTGTATTTGTAAAAAGAAAAAAGATCACCTCTGAAATATCATTCTTTCTTTAAGGTTTACAAAATCGACTTGTTAAAAAAAACCTTGAATTTTAAAATAACTTTTAAGATGAAAATACACCTACCATTACTTTATATGTAAAAGGCTTTAGCTGCTGAAGATATTTTTTTCATCAATGCATGTTTCAGTCAAACATATTATAATATTGTGATACTTTGCCCTCATTTTCTCAAATAACAGATAAAATGTGATTTTGATTTTTAATAAATCAGACCCTCAGAGGGTTATTTATCAAAGTTCGAATTTTAGAGTAATGTGAATTTTTTTTAAACTCTAATAAATTCAATTTTATTTACAATTCGAACGGTTTGTTATTTATGAAAACATTTGAACCTCTAAAATTTATATAGAATGGTCCCGACCAGAAAACTCAAATCAAATTCACATGGAATTTGAATCGAGTTTTCCTACGACAAAAAAACCTCGACTTTTGAGAGTAAAATTTTTATTGACACTCGTCAATTGTTATGTTTGTGTGCAACATTTTTTTTGATGCACAACTTTTATTCTCTCCTGTTGGAGTCTATGAGGTGTAATTTTCGAATCAAAACTTGGCAAGAATTTAGGTTATCACTGCTATTAACATCTTCACATAGTTCAAGGGACCTCTGCCATTGACTTCTACATGAACATGATAGTCGAAGTAGAACTGTTTTCAGGGTCGAGGGGTGATAAATCTCACATTCAAATTCTAATTTGAGTTGGTGGTTTTAAATTCGCATTTGTAAGTTTTGACCAAAAACAAAAATTTGAAAATTTGAAATCTGCAACTAACTTTGTGATATTCTCATGTGGGTTGAATGAGGTGTGAAAGAGGCGATTCGTGTCAAGGTGGAGAAACCATCCCTGCTACATACAATGCTGTTCTAACATCTGTACCTCGGCGGTTTCAGAACACTTCACACATCCATTCATGCAACTCTCACAAGTAACACCTGTATCTAGGATTTACATGACACATTGGATAATCCTATCACAACTACACAGAATCAACACCTCTGTGAATTTCTTCAGATGTCACCTCTTTGAAGAGTTACAATGTGCCATTGTGATTGGATTAGTGGAAGAGTTTATATGCCGAGAATTTTCCACACCAGTCAGTTGTACTGAAGAAGCTGCTCGGATGAGTAGTGAAACGTCTTCATTGATTACTCAGCAAGTCCAGTTGTATTTTAGATTTACCTATACTAGGGGGCAGATTTACAAAATTCGAGTGAAGAATTCGAATGTAAAAAACTTCGAATTTCGAAGTATTTTTTGGGTACTTCGACCATCGAATTGGTTAAATTCGTTCGAATTCGAACGATTCGAAGTAAAAATCGTTCGACTATTCGACCATTCGATAATCGAAGTACTGTCTCTTTAAAAAATACTTCGACCACCTACTTCGGTAGATAAAACCTACCGAAGTCAATGTTAGCCTATGGGGAAGGTCCCCATAGGCTTGCCTGTGATTTTTTGATCGAAGGATTTTCCTTCGATCGTTGGATTAAAATCCTTCGAATCGTTCGATCGAACGAAAAATCCTTCGATCGATCAATCGCAGGATTTGCGCAAAATCGTTCGACTTCGATATTCGAAGTCGAACGATTTTAGTTCCCAGTCGAATATCGAGGGTTAATTAACCCTCGATATTCGACTATTGATGAATCGGCCCCCAAATATACCATGACCTGGATGAATGAAAATCTTCATAGTCAATTCTTTTCACTATTTATATGATGGGGCGGGAGACAATATAAATGTCACAGATTGCAGTGTGACTCTGTCTGCAATAACCTACTTAAATGCTTGTACAAAGAAATGTTTTTCACAAGTGAATTTCATGGGTATATGTTTTTATGTTTTCTCACCTCAGCATTTCCAGTTTACAGAAATGAATGTGAAATGTCAACAGCTTTACTTACAATGTAATACAATTGCATTTAAAAAGGGAAGTACACAGTGGTTGCTTGAAATTTTGTATTTGAATTTTTGAATTTCATATTTCTGCATAAATATGACCTAAAATATGATGTTTTCACACAAATCCTAAAACTACATAATAAGAACAACAATAATAAATCAAAAACATAATGCTTGTTAATCTATTTATTGAGGAGAATGATCCACACAAGTATGTGAACCTTTGCTTTCAGTAACTGGTGTGGTCCCCTTAGGGAGAAATAACTGCAGCAAAATGTTCCTGTGGTAACTGTTGATCAGACCTGCAGATAGGCTTGGAGGAATTTTAGCCCATTCCTACTTACACAACAGCTTCAACTAAGGGATGTTGGTGGGCAAAGTACCTGCTTTAGATGGTTTACGACTTTTTCTTTAGGATTGATGCTGACATTTTTATGGCAGAATTTTATGTTACAACTCAGAATTCATTGCCATTGGCAAGTCGGCCTTGTCCAGAGGCAGCAAAACATGATACTGCCACCATATTTCCAAAGATTCTTATGCTTTATTCAAGCCAAAAAGTCCTATTTCAACCTCATTCATCCACATAACATTCTTCCAATATACTTCTGACTTATACATGTGTTCTTTAGTATTGATGCCTGTTAAATTAATTTTTAACATGATGTGGTTGACAGTGGACTGGTGGAGTCCAAACTCTTTAGAAATAGTTTTGTAACTTTCACCAGCCTGCAGGCATCAATAACTAATGAGGTCAATGCCAAACGGGATATGCAGAAATCTACTTTTCCCAAGGCACATCACAATTACACAAACCTGGCTTGTTCAGATCAAACATCAAGGGGCAGATTTACTAAGGTTTGAATGGTAAATTCGAGTTCAACATTTTTTCTGGTCAAAACTTACAATTTCGAATTTAAAACCACCAACTCGAATTTGAGATTTATCACTCCATGACCATGGAAACAGTTCTAATTAGATACTTTGCCACCCTTAAACCTGCCGAGATTATGTAGAAGTCAAGAAGAGGTCTGTTGAACCATTTGAAAATGTTAATAGCCTTCCTGACATTAAGGGGCAGATGTATGAAGGGTCGAATATCGAGGGTTAATTAACCCTCGATATTCGACTAGGAACTAAAATCCTTCGACTTCGAATATCGAAGTCGAAGGATTTAGCGCAAATGCTACGATTGAACGATCGAAGGATTATTCCTTCGATCGAACGATTAAATCCTTCGAATCGAACGATTCGAAGGATTTTAATCCAGCGATCGAAGGAATATCCTTCGATCAAAAAAACTTAGGCAAGCCTATGGGGACCTTCCCCATAGGCTAACATTGACTTCGGTAGCTTTTAGCTGCCAAAGTAGGGGGTCAAAGTTTTTTTTAAAGAGGCAGTACTTCGACTATCGAATGGTCGAATAGTCGAACGATTTTTAGTTCGAATCCTTCGATTCGTAGTCGTAGTCGAAGGTCGAAGTAGCCCATTCGATGGTCGAAGTAGCCCAAAAAACACTTCGAAATTCGAAGTTTTTTTACTTCGAATCCTTCACTCGAGCTTGATGAATCGGCCCCTTCATTTTTTTTCTGAGGAAAACTCGATTCAAATTCGATTCGAATTGTCGGGTTGTTCCTATTCGATCGAATGTTAGACGTTTGAGTTTTTCAGAAATAACCTCCCATTTGAGTTCTGAGTACATTCAAATTTATTACAGTTAAAAAGAAATTCACATAACTTCGTAATTCAACCTTTGATAAATAACCCCCAAATCTCTCTCTCTCTCTCTCTCTCTCTCTCTCTCTCTCTCTCTCTCTCCCTCTCTCTCTCTCTCTCTCTCTCTCTCTCTCTCTCTCCCTCTCTCTCTCTCTCTCTCGCTCTCTCATTACTCGACTATTCTTTCTGACAACACTCTAGTGTACTAGAGGCAATGGCAATGTGTTACAACCCCCATTGCAATAAAAGAATTCCACTGCTAAAAGCAATAAAACACATTCTAACAAACCAACACACTGATCATCATGGCAGTATATACAAAATATCTTGATCAATGTGGCAATGGAAAGTGTTAAATATTAATCTACTGGGAATCCCTCTGTATTCCGTATTTCAATATTTGGTAAATCTGCCCCCCAGTCTTAAGAAACAGCATATTACTGACATTTCCATTGTAATAACTATAATAAATTAAACAGTAATGGTTATGTATTATACAGGGGATATTAAGAAAAGATAAGGTAAAATTAGATTAATTAGTTGTCACAATATTAAGAGCACTTGCATGACCCAAATTAAAGTGCTAGAAAATAATGAGGCACACATACTGGCAAATTGGCTGATTAATACCCATGAAAGGCACAATTATTTATCCTTCTAGTCTAAAAAATGTGAGCATTTGGACCGTCACATTTGTAAAACACAACAGCTCATACACTGGATTTTTTTTTTAAGAAAAATGTCGATTTGATAAAGCTTTTCTTTGAAATAGTCATCCTTTCAGGATCTAGGGACCATTTGACATGGTTTCAAGGGCTGGCTGCACATGCTGTCCTCAATACATTCCCAGGGGAATCCGTGACCAAGCTAACTTCTCAAGTAAGCTAACCAGGCAATGTAGAAATAAACAGGTAGGCATTCAAGATAAAATGGTAGAAAAATATACATGTTCTGGAGACAGTTCAGTAAAGCTACCAAGGGCAGATTAGCAAAAAAGGTAGAAGAAAAGGGTAAAGGAACTGTTAAATTATCTTTGCATTTGTGCTTGATGAGCATTAACAGTACAAAATGCTTCCTTGAAAATATCGAAATAAAAAATGTTTATTTAAACTTTTATTTACAACGGATTGACATATTATCTGTTTTGCCACTTACTTTTGAAGGACCTATTTTACTGTGGGATCTGGTGAAAATGGTGGAAGGAGCAGTGAATTGTATAAAATAAGCCAAGATAGTTATACAAAATTGGATGGGAATTTGTAACAAGTCTGGACTGAAAATGTGTCGATTCTGGCAAGTGCCAGAGGGGCTGTTGCCTTTATGTGCTTGAAAGGCCAGTGCTATTTTGAATCTGAGTCCAGGTCTGAATCATAACGCTTTATTTTAATGGGCAAGATATGAAACCAGTGCTGTTCAACATTTTCTGCATAGTGGATCACATATCTAATAAATTAAATATTTATGGGGCAAAATATAAGGAAATTATGGCAGCATACAAAATGTCTATGGAGATATTGCACAGTAATGAATATCCATGTGGAAAGCTGCATCCGGCTCATGGACTTCTGGTTAGATAGCACTGGAGAAGTGGTAATGAAAATATATTAAGAACCCAGGTAAGAAAAATAAAGAGGTTAGTTCTTATGAATATATAAAACTGACAGTTAGCCCTAAACTGTGGAGGTTAAATGCACAGCAGACATTGTGAGGCAAATGCAATCGTACACTGGTCAGCCAAACATGTGTGTCCACATACCATATGGCATTAAATTATAAAAAGCTAAAAAATATTTAGAAGATGTAGATCTATATGGGGATACTGTAGGGGTGTATATCCTCTTAGCCTAATGAAATGATGAAAGTCTTTACGAGATCAAGCAGTCAAAGTGAAAGCTAAAGTACAAAGCAGTGAGAAATACCCACAGAATTTTGGCATTATAAGATATAGAGGAGATTTATTCAGAGCAGTAAGAAGAGAGTCACTCAAAGGGAGTAGAGAATTTGCCTCAGATTGGAGAGTCTCACTAGCAGTGGATTAACCAAGCAGGACGTATAAGGAGGAGCTAGTTGCACGTTTTATCATTTTTTAATTATGATATGATCAGATTTAGATAGGAGTTAACTTGGTTAAAACGTTGGGCTAAACAATTGTGAATAGAGTGGAATTATGAGTTGACTATATGTATTTGTAATCTCATACTGTAGTGTATTATATTGCAGTACTGGGGAAGAAATAGACTATAACTTATTGTATTTGGTTTGATTCACTGCAAGGGGCAAACTCATCAAGGGTTAAATCCCTCGAAATCCGACTGGGGAATAGAATCGAATAGGCAATTTGGGTGAATTTACGTGCTGGCGAATAGTCGAATTGGCGAATATTCGCCAGGCGAATAGGCGCTCGATCGAATATTCGCTCGAAGGATTTTCATTCGATCGAATGCCTTTTTATTCTATCAAAAACTTGGAAAACAAGCCTATGGGACTTTCCCATAGGCTTTTAAAGCAATTCGGTAGGTTTTAGGTGGAGAAGTAGGCAGTCAAAGTATTTTTAAAAGAGACAGTACTTTGACTATCGAATGGGCGAATAGTCGCAGCATTTTTGCGCTCGATCCAGTACTTCGACTATCGAATGGCGAATAGTCGATCTATTCGAATCATTCTACTCAGGCGAATTTACGCCAATTCGATAGTCGAGGAGCACAAAAAACTACTCGAAATTCGAAGTTTTGTGAATTGGCCCCCAAATCTGTTTGGTAGTGAGTATGCAAAAACTAACAAAATTGAATGTAAAATGAATAAAAAGGTTACCAGCATTCAGGTTTTACCATTAGTAAAAATGTAACTTTTGTTCTCATAGTTGGGCACCAACCATAGTCATGGAACTATTTGTAGATAATACTGCTTTCAAGCAACCCCTTTTTTTGCGACTATGACAAAATATCGAATTTCTATTTTTATAGTTTTGCATCACCCTGCTTCTAGGAAATCAAAGTAACAGCGAATGTTCCTCTATACATCAATCACAAAAAGTAGCCCATCTAAAGCCATCCACTCGACACCGTTAAGGGGGCAGAAAGCTTGTTCCCTATCCCCTGAGATGACCTGGCTGCAAAAACTCAAATAGATAACAGCCGAGTTCAGTCACTTGAAGTAATCCTTTAGTGGCTAAAATGACTGGAATGACAAAATATGGCACTGTGATTTACGCTTCTGGACATTAATATAACTGGATACTTGGAGTGTTCTATTCAAGGGACAGACATTGAAAAAGGATTTTAAAAAAAATCCCACTGCCTGAAGTCAAAGGAAGAGTGCAGCTGTAAGAATGGAAATCCTGGAAGCGTGAAAACGATGGTGGCCATCTTCCATTATGTTCATAGGATCTATCTGCTGGCCAACTAATGGTTTCTATCACTTTTTACAGTGGGCAGCCAAGTAGAGCTTTATCTCCTCTTAATTCATTTAACAGCTCAAAAATTGCAAGTAATGGCTAGAAAAGTCTAAACCTGACCTACGAGGACAAAAACACTTTATGCCTGTGTACAGTATATATATATATATATATATATATATATAACTTGTCAAGATGGACCAGCACTCCAGTTTGTTCAATCAAACGTGAATATTTATTTGAATAGTCACTCTCGTGTCCAACGTTTCGGCCCACATCTGGGCCTTTATCAAGGAAACTTTATCATCTGAAACTTATATATATATATATATATATATATATATATATATATATATATATATATATATATATATATATATATATATATATATATATATATATATATAGTCACCTACATATATATAACAAACAACTTTCCCTTGTTATATATATATATAAGATATTTTCTCTTTTTTACCTAAGTCCTGTGTGTGCGGACCTTTTTTGAAAATTGCATACTATTGTTTTTTTGTTCCAGCACCGAGGCATCCATTTTGTGCTCTGAGTGCACCGACTCCATGCTGTTATATATATATATATATATATATATATATATATATATATATATATATATATATATATATATATATATATATCTATATATATATATATATATATATAAAATCCAATCAAGAAAAACCAGCACCAAGGGTCTTTGAATATGAAAAAAGTTGTATTTAAAGCATATGTATTACCTTGATACATATGCTTTAAATGCAACTTTTTTCATATTCAAAGACCCTTGGTGCTGGCTTTTCTTGATTGGATTATACACTAAGGGGCCAATTCATTAACTTCGAGTGAAGGATTCGAAGTAAAAATGTCGAAGTGTTTTTTTGGCTACTTCGACCATCGAATGGGCTACTTCGACCTGCGACTACGACTTCGACTTCGAATCGACCATTCGATAATCGAAGTACTGTCTCTTTAAGAAAAAACTTTGACCCCCTAGTTCGCCACCTAAAAGCTACCGAACCCAATGTTAGCCTATGGGGAAGGTCCCCATAGGCTTGGCTAAGTTTTTTTGGTCGAAGGATAATCCTTCGATCGTTCGATTGAAATCCTTCGAATCGTTCGATCGAACGATTATTCCTTTGATCGTACGATCGCAGTATTTGCGCAAAATCCTTCGATTTTCGAAGACGAAGGATTTTCATTCCCAGACGAATATCGAGGGTTAATTAACCCTCGATATTCGACCCTTGATGAATTCGCCCCTAATTGTGCCCATGCACGGGGCAGCCACAGCATGGCTTATCTGATATGAGGTGCTGTCTGTTACGAAATTCTATATATATATATATATTATATATAGTGATGGGCGAATTTCGCGCGAATTTCGCGAAACGGCGAAAAATTCTCGAAACGGCGCCGACGTCTCGTTTTTGACGCTGACGCCCCTTATTTTGACGCCGGCGCCCGTTTTTGACGCCGGCGTCCGTTTTTTCGGAATTTTTTTTTGGACGCCGGCGAATTTTTGCCGCGAATTTTCGCGGGCGTTTCTCGAATTTTTTCGCTGGCGAATAAATTCTCCCATCACTAATTATATATATATCCATCAGAAATTGGTGTAAGCAACACAGGTCTCCCTAAATAAAATAAAAAACCTTAAGAGCCAAATCATTCCAGCTTATTTGTAGCACACAAATAAACCTTTACCAGTAAAGTAACAGTCATTTCTCTTTGAAAATCAATGTTAAACTGAACTACTGAAGAGAAAAATCATTTAATTTCTCCTTTGCATATTTATTATTAAGCGCGTAACATAGTGACTGATTCTACAGACATACATCATACACATTTTATGAATCTGGTACTGAGCACAACTTAAGCAAGAAAGGAAATTACTTTCAACATAAAAATTTGAAATGCAAAGTCTAAAAAATTGAATTATGGGTTCATTTAAAATGGTGTCTCCAAGGAATTAAACTGTAAAAATTACCTGCAGTAATTTTGAAACATTTAGATGCTTTAAATGAATTGTTTTTTATGCATGATTTTACACAGGAAAATGTGGGCTACCTTATACACTATATTCATTTGTGAGAGAATATTGAGGTCAAAATCTCAACAGAGTAGAGTTTGCAGTGCAAGATGAAATATTTTCCCTTGACAGCCAAAGGTGGAAAGTGTAATAAATAAAATATTATGGAGATGTGTTTCTAATATTGTATTGTCACAATCAATTTCCCATTACCTATCTAGATTTTGATATATACTATATTATTTCCTACAGAAATTCACTTTATGAAGAAACTGACTCCAGTTTACATATAAACTGCTCCGAAAGCTGAAGGCTTGAAGGAAATGAAAAGCCTATGGCTATATTTATGGAATGAAAAGGGCATTTAAATTACAATTAAGTTAGTATGTAAACAGTACCGCACGTTATTGTTGGCTTGCAGTCTTTCAGGTTTTATGTAAAGGAACATTTTTGTCATTTTCAGTAAAACACTGCAGAGGGAAATTGAATCAAATGGGCTGCTAGAGAGCTGATGAAATGAGCCATTCCGTCAAACGGAAAGCCATAAGGTATGACTGTCATCTGTTGGAAAGCGTTGAAAGCAAAAAGAAAACAAAAACAGAAAACACATAACTTTGCAAGTTTCACTTAGAAATGGTCATCTGTTCCGTTAGACAAAAATATAAATAACTTGAACCATTTGTTTAATTCAGAATTCCTTTCACTTTTCTCTGATAGAAAAACCGTTAGGGGCTGATTCACTAAGGGTCGAATATCGAGGGTTAATTAACCCTCGATATTTGACTGAGAATTAAAATCCTTCGACTTCGATATTCGAAGTCGAAGGATTTTAGCGCAAATAGTGCGATCGAACGATCGAAGGATTATTCCTTCGATCGAACGATAAAATCCTTCGATCGAACGATAAATTCGAAGGATTTAAATCCAACAATCGAAGGAATATCCTTCGATCAAAAAAGTTAGCCAAGCCTATGGGGAACTAGGGGGTCGAAGTTTTTTTTAAAGAGACAGTACTTCGATTATCGAATGGTCGAATAGTCGAACGATTTTTAGTTCGAATCCTTCGATTTGAAGTCGTAGTAGTAGTCGAAGGTCGAAGTAGCCCATTTGATGGTCGAAGTAGCCCAAAAAAAACTTCGAAATTCAAAGTTTTTTTACTTTGAATCCTTCACTTGAAGTTAGTGAATCGGCCCCTTATTGTTGTTGTATGTTGTTCTTGTTAAACAAAGAATCCTTTAGGGGTAATTTACAACCTGCTAGTGCAGTTGGGTCCATGCAAACAAGTCATTGCCCCAAAGGAACAACATTCATTCAAGTTGCTCCTTGCCCCACTGAATAGTTGCACTAACCACACAAGTGCACTTACTGACACAGGGGAACCCTGAAGCTACTGCCACCATGGACAGAAGCTCTTATTCCTTTTAGAATTGTGGGGAAAAAACATTGCATTGTGGGTATAAAACACCCAAAGTAGCACTTTTTGCTATTTTGCCCTTAGGTGCCCAGGTAAATATTCATTGGCTCAGCAGATCCATATAAATAGACTTAGGGGCCGATTCACCAAGGGTAGAATATCGAGGGTTAATTAACCCTCGATATTCGACTGGGAATTAAAATCCTTCGACTTCGAATATCGAAGTCGAAGGATTAAGCGCATATAGTACGATCGAACGATCAAAGGATTATTCCTTCGATCGAACAATTAAATCCTTTGAATCGTTCGATTCGAAGGATTTTAATCCAACGATCGAAGGAATATCCTTCGATCAAAAAAACTTAGGAAAGCTTATGGGGACCTTCCCCCTAGGCTAACATTGAGTTCGTTAGGTTTTAGATGGCGAACTAGGGGGTCGAAGTTTTTTTTAAAGAGACTGTACTTCGATTATCGAATGGTCGAATAGTCGAACGATTTTTAGTTCGAATCCTTCGTAGTCGAAGGTCGAAGTAGCCCATTCGATGGTCGAAGTAGCCCAAAAAACACTTTGAAATTCGAAGTTTTTATACTTCGAATCCTTCACTCGAAGTTAGTGAATTGGCCCCTTTGTGAATTCTGTTATAGGTGCTAAGAAAATGCTTCTAATGCTATTTTTAATTTCCAGGTTTTCACTTCTGTTATACATAATGCAATAGTCACCTGTTACATAAATAGACTGAAATAAAAATATTAGAACTGGAAATAAATATGAAATGAGAATACATATTAAAATGTGCAAAGTTTGCCCATTTCTGGTAAACCATATGATGTTTGCTTTCAAACAGCTAAGAAATGCTACCTGCTGTGTCTCACAAAACATGGGCATAAGTAGCACCTTTTATTACATTACCCCCCTAAGACTCTTGACACAGAATTGCCAGATATTTTCAACAGTGCAGAAGCATGAACACTCTGAAGACACAGTCGTAATGTGCAGTCTGTTCCAATACCAGTGGGACCCATATGTTCATCTGTGGGTTGGACAAGTTCAGGCTGCAGCCTACGCACCTAGATCAGGATGGACATGGGTTACGTCCAACCACCACATTGCACAGTAACATTTAAGTGTGACATACAAATGCCATTCTGCCATTCTTTGGTGGGATAGTGTCATGAGTCATATAAGTTCCTTCTCAAGCTCAGCCTATTTTGGGTGCGGGTTAAGAAGGGTAGGGTTAGGACAGGTACATCACTAGTAAACAGCCTCTATAAGGCAAATATTAATATTATCCTTTTAATAATATAGCACCAACATTATTTGCAATGCTTTACCGAGATGGTTCACCATTCACATCAATCCCGACCCCAGTGCAACTTAATCGCATCACCATTTAACCACCATATAAACTCCATGTATGTTTCTGGAAGGAAACCAGGAAGAACCAAAATAGGAATAGTGAGAATATACAACCTTTCTCAGAAATTATCCTAGTTGTTTCTGATCCTTAACCCTTACAACTTGTAAGACAGCAATGCTAACAGCCGCACCAGTGTGCACTTAAAGGAGAACTGAAGCTTAAAGGGATACTGTCAAGGGAAAACATGTTTTTTCAAAATGCATCAGTTAAAGTGGACCTGTCACCCAGATACAAAAATCTGTATAATAAAATTCCTTTTCAAATATAACATGAAATTCATTTTCTATTTTTTATTAAAGCGTTCATAGCTGTAGTAAGCTCATTGAAAAATCTCAACTGTCAATCAAATATTGTCTGCCCCTCCTCTATGCCTTAGGCATAGAGGTGGGGCAGACAATTACTTTCACTTTTCCTTTCAGCACTTCCTAGATGTCACTGCTCTGCACACATTCCCCCGTTCTCTTTACCGTTTAATTGTGTAGCCAGGGCATGGGGATGGACATCAGGTCCCCCATTCTGGTGCACAAACAAGATTCTGAGATGATCCAAGACTTGTCTTAATAACAGTGTCCCCAAAATGGCTCCTGCCTGCTTGCTATAATTATGAATTCCCAGACTGAAGGAAATAAGATTAAAATAATTTATATAGTTTAATTAAAGTTAATTTTGCTTGACTAATTTTTTTTTTGGGTGATGGGTCCCCTTTAATAGTGCTGCTCCAGCAGATATTTGCAGTGAAATCCATTTTTCAAAAGATTTTTTGGTGCCCCCAGTCATGTGACTTGTGCTCTGCTCACCTTCAGTCAGTCTTTACTGCAAGTTGGAGTGATATCACCCCTCCCCCCCAGCAGCCCATTAGCAGAACAATGGGAAGGTAACCAGATAACAGCTCCCTGGTAGATATATGAACAACACTCAATAGTAAAAGTCCATGTCCCACTGCGACTCCAGTTACATTGAGTAGAAGAAACAATAGCTTGTCAGAAAGCAGTTCCATAGTGCAGCACTGGCTCTTTTTGAACGCATATGACCAAGCCAAATGACGTGAGATGGCTGCCTATACACCAATATTACAACTAAAAAAATACACTTATTGGGTTAGGAATGCAATTTTACATGGTAGAGTGAATTATTTGCAGTGTAAACAGTGTCATTTAGAAAGAAAAACGACACCATAAAATAATGACACAGAAATGTTGTACCTTAAAGTTCCTTATCAGAATTAAGAGTGAGTTAAGGGATAAGTAGCTTTATACAGTATACTTACAAAGAGTCAACCAATTGGCAATTGGTTTTTAATCTATTAAACTTTTTATCTATTTTACCTTATGAAATAAATACCCGCGTAAGTGAATAAGCCCTCAATATCTGTTTAATGCAAGACAGAATTTAATGTAAAGGGAAAATGAACAACAAAAAGAGTAACAGATATAAAACCATATTTAAAAAAAGTTTAAAAGCATTACATTCCATTGCATTAACCCTTTAAGTGCCAGCAGAATTTCACATTTTGGTTACGCGAAATGCCAGCCGTTTTTGAAACATTTTGTGCTCTCTCACTTTAGGGGCATTTTCTGAGGGGAAACCTATAGTTTACCTAGGAAAACTATACATTGTTTTTTTCGGTAGAAACTGAGCTTTCTAAATCTGCCTGAGTTTTCATGTATTTCCACCTGTGCAAAAAAATTTATAGTGCTAAATACCAAAAAAAAATGAAAAATTACCATTTTTCATCGTATATCAATTTATACCAGAAAAATATTTCATTTTACGGATGAAAATCCAACTGATTTGGAAAGCCTTATGTCTCTCGAACGTGCCAATACCAGATATGTATAGTTTTAGGGAGATTTAGGACTTCTGTACCTCAAAAACTCCCGGCAGTATATTGCCGAATTTTGAAAGCACTAAGGCAGAAAACGGCATGCTTTAGATTCCAAGGCCAAAACTCCTGAAACCGTAGGTTTACCCCAGAAAACCATACATTTTTGAAAAGTACACATTCTGCCGATTACAAAATGGGTAACTATGTCTCTCTACTCCCAACTACCAAACATAAAAGCTTGTCTGAACATAGCGGTTTTTCAAAAAAAAATTCAAAATTCTGAAAAATCATTTCAAAGGTTTTATTTTGCTGCTCTGCATATCCCAAACTATATTAGGTACCAAGAAAAAGCACCTGAAATATGATTGCCAGGGGTCCACTGAACAGTTTGATACCCATTATGCATAGGTTTACCAAAGTATCTGGCATTTAGAGACACCAATATGAAGTTAGCACATCCAAATTGATCAGGACTTTACTTCAGCTACTGAGAAATCAACACATTGACTGCATTTTTTGTGGGGTAAAAACACAGAAATATATGTTTACCCCCCAAACCCATATATTTTTGGAAAGTACACATTCTACCGAATCTAAAATGGGTACCCATGCCTTTCTGCTCCAAACTACTGAGTCGCAAGGCTTTCCCAAAATTATCGGTTTTGGTGAAATATGTGAAAATTGCCTCAAACCTTCAACTTCTCAGCACCATATCACCCATGTATCGTTATGCACCAAGAAAAAGCACCCTAAATATGATTGCCATGGTTCCTCTGAACATTTTGGTGGCCATTGTTCATAGGTTTACCAAAGTATCTGGCATTTAGAGGCCCCAAAATGAAGTTAGCGCATACAAACAGTCCCGTGGGTAACTTCAGCTAATGAAAAATCAACACATTGACTGCATTTTTGTGGGGTAAAAACACAGAAATATATGTTTACCCCACAAAACCCATATATTTTTGGAAAGTACACATTCTACCGAATCTAAAATGGGTACCCATGCCTTTCTGCTCCAAACTACTGAGTCGCAAGGCTTTCCCACAATTGTCGGTTTTGGTGAAATATGTGAAAATTGCCTCAAACCTTCAACTTCTCAGCACCATATCACCCATGTATCGTTATGCACCAAGAAAAAGCACCCTAAATATGATTGCCAGGGTTCCTCCAAACAGTTTGGTGGCCATTGTTCATAGGTTTACCAAAGTATCTGGCATTTAGAGGCCCCAAAATGAAGTTAGCGCATACAAACAGTCCCGTGGGTAACTTCAGCTAATGAAAAATCAACACATTGACTGCATTTTTGTGGGGTAAAAACACAGAAATATATGTTTACCCCCAAAACCCATATATTTTTGGAAAGTACACATTCTACCGAATCTAAAATGGGTACCCATGCCTTTCTGCTCCAAACTACTGAGTCGCAAGGCTTTCCCACAATTGTCGGTTTTGGTGAAATATCTGAAAATTGCCTCAAAGCTTCAACTTCTCAGCACCATATCGCCCATGTATCGTTACGCACCAAGATAAAGCACCCTAAATATGATTGCCAGGGTTCCTCCAAACAGTTTGGTGGCCATTGTTCCTAGGTTTACCAAAGTATCTGGCATTTAGAGGCCCCAAAATGAAGTTAGCGCATACAAACAGTCCCGTGGGTAAATTCAGCTAATGAAAAATCAACACATTGACTGCATTTTTGTGGGGTAAAAACACAGAAATATATGTTTACCCCCAAAACCCATATATTTTTGGAAAGTACACATTCTACCGAATCTAAAATGGGTACCCATGCCTTTCTGCTCCAAACTACTGAGTCGCAAGGCTTTCCCACAATTGTCGGTTTTGGTGAAATATCTGAAAATTGCCTCAAAGTTTCAACTTCTCAGTACCATATCACCCATGTATCGTTACGCACCAAGAAAAAGCACCCTAAATATGATTGCCAGGGTTCCTCCAAACAGTTTGGTGGCCATTGTTCCTAGGTTTACCAAAGTATCTGGCATTTAGAGGCCCCAAAATGAAGTTAGCGCATACAAACAGTCCCGTGGGTAACTTCAGCTAATGAAAAATCAACACATTGACTGCATTTTTGTGGGGTAAAAACACAGAAATATATGTTTGCCCCCCAAAACCCATATAGTTTTGGAAAGTACACATTCTACCGAATCTAAAATGGGTACCCATGCCTTTCTGCTCCAAACTACTGAGTCGCAAGGCTTTCCCACAATTGTCGGTTTTGGTGAAATATCTGAAAATTGCCTCAAAGCTTCAACTTCTCAGCACCATATCACCCATGTATCGTTATGCACCAAGAAAAAGCACCCTAAATGTGATTGCCAGGGTTCCTCCGAACAGTTTGGTGGCCATTGTTCATAGGTTTACCAAAGTATCTGGCATTTAGAGGCCTCAAAATGAAGTTAGTGCATACAAATAGTCCTGTGGGTAACTTCAGCTAATGAAAGATCAACACATTAACTGCATTTTTGTGGGGTAAAAACACAGAAATATATGTTTACCCCCCAAACCCATACATTTTTGGAAAGTACACATTCTACAGAATCTAAAATGGGTACCCATGCCTTATTGCTCCAAACTACTGAGTCGCAAGGCTTTCCCAAAGTTGTCGGTTTTGGTGAAATATCTGAAAATTGCCTCAATGCTTCAACTTTCCAGCATCATATCGCCCATGTATCATTACGTATCACAAAAAAGCACCCAAATTGTGATTGCCGGGGGTCCTCCAAACAGTTTGGTGCCCACTGTGCATAGGTTTACCAAAGTATATGGCATTTAGAGGCCCCAAAATGAAGTTAGCACATACAAATTGTCCTGTGGGTAACTTCAGCTAATGAAAAATCAGCACATTGTCTGCATTTTTGTGGGGTAAAAACACAGAAATATATGTTTACCCCCCAAACCAATACATTTTTGGAAAGTACACATTCTACAGAATCTAAAATGGGTACCCATGCTTTTCTGCTCAAAACTACTGAGTCGCAAGGCTTTGCCAAATTTGGCGGTTTTGGTGAAATATCTGAAAATTGCCTCAAAGCTTCAACTTTCCAGCATCGTATTGTCCATGTATCATTACCAGCATAAAGCATCCTAAATATAAACATACGGGTCTACTAAATAGTTTGATGCCCAATGTGCATAGATATACCAAACTATGTGGCGCACAGAGACCCCCAAATGACAATATGTATAGACATTTTCACGGCTGACGCGCTGGCTGCTGCAACATAACCACCCGGTGTGTGTATTATGCGACATTAGACCACCTAACAGTACAGAGACCCCAGAAAACCATATATTTTCAGAAAGTACACATTCTGACGAATCCAATATGGGTAAATAAGTGTTTCTACTACAAACTGCCAAACTGCAAAGCAATGCTGAACATAACGGTTTTTATCAAATTTCTGAAAATCGTCACAAAGCTTGAATTTTACCCCATTATATGCCCCACATTTCGTAACTTATCAGCATAAAACATCCTAAATATGAACGCCAGGGGTCTACTGAACACTTTGATGCCCAATATGCATAGATATACCAAACTATGTGGCGCACAGAGACCCCCAAATGACAATACTGTATATACATTTTCACGGCTGACACGCTGGCTGCTGCAATATAAGCACCTGGTGTGTGTATTATGCGACATTAGACCCCCCTAACAGTACAGAGACCCCAGAAAACCATATATTTTCAGAAAGTACACATTCTGACGAATCCAATATGGGTAAATAAGTGTTTCTACTACAATCTGCCAAACTGCAAAGCAATGCTGAACATAACGGTTTTTATCAAATTTCTGAAAATCGTCACAAAGCTTGAATTTTACTCCATTATATGCTCCACGTTTCGTAACGTATCAGCATAAAACATCCTAAATATGAACGCCAGGGGTCTACTGAACACTTTGATGCCCAATATGCATAGATATTCCAAACTATGTGGCGCACAGAGACCCCCAAATGACAATAGTGTATATACATTTTCACGGCTGACGCGCTGGCTGCTGCAATATAAGCACCTGGTGTGTGTATTATGCGACATTAGACCCCCCTAACAGTACAGAGACCCCAGAAAACCAGATATTTTCAGAAAGTACACACTCTGACGAATCCAATATGGGTAAATAAGTGTTTCTACTACAAACTGCCAAACTGCAAAGCAATGCTGAACATAACGGTTTTTATCAAATTTCTGAAAATCGTCACAAAGCTTGAATTTTACCCCATTATATGCTCCACGTTTCGTAACGTATCAGCATAAAACATCCTAAATATGAACGCCAGGGGTCTACTGAACACTTTGATGCCCAATATGCATAGATATACCAAACTATGTGGCGCATAGAGACCCCCAAATGACAATAGTGTATATACATTTTCACGGCTGACGTGCTGGCTGCTGCAATATAAGCACCTGGTGTGTGTATTATGCGACATTAGACCCCCCTAACAGTACAGAGACCCCAGAAAACCATATATTTTCAGAAAGTACACATTCTGACGAATCCAATATGGGTAAATAAGTGTTTCTACTACAAACTGCCAAACTGCAAAGCAATGCTGAACATAACGGTTTTTATCAAATTTCTGAAAATCGTCACAAAGCTTGAATTTTACCCGATTATATGCTCCACGTTTCATAACGTATCAGCATAAAACATCCTAAATATGAACGCCAGGGGTCTACTGAACACTTTGATGCCCAATATGCATAGATATACCAAACTATGTGGCGCATAGAGACCCCCAAATGACAATAGTGTATATACATTTTCACGGCTGACGCGCTGGCTGCTGCACTATAAGCACCTGGTGTGTGTATTATGCGACATTAGACCCCCCTAACAGTACAGAGACCCCAGAAAACCAGATATTTTCAGAAAGTACACATTCTGACGAATCCAATATGGGTAAATAAGTGTTTCTACTACAAACTGCCAAACTGCAAGGCAATGCTGAACATAACGGTTTTTATCAAATTTCTGAAAATCGTCACAAAGGTTGAATTTTACCCCATTATATGCTCCACGTTTCGTAACGTATCAGCATAAAACATCCTAAATATGAACGCCAGGGGTCTACTAAATAGTTTGATGCCCAATGTGCATAGATATACCAAACTATGTGGCGCACAGAGACCCCCAAATGACAATAGTGTATATACATTTTCACGGCTGACGCGCTGGCTGCTGCAATATAAGCACCTGGTGTGTGTATTATGCGATATTAGACCCCCCTAACAGTACAGAGACCCCAGAAAACCATATATTTTCAGAAAGTACACATTCTGACGAATCCAATATGGGTAAATAAGTGTTTCTACTACAAACTGCCAAACTGCAAAGCAATGCTGAACATAACGGTTTTTTATCAAATTTCTGAAAATCGTCAGAAAGCTTGAATTTTACCCCATTATATGCCCCACATTTCGTAACCTATCAGCATAAAACATCCTAAATATGAACGCCAGGGGTCTACTGAACACTTTGATGCTCAATATGCATAGATATACCAAACTATGTGGCGCACAGAGACCACCAAATGACAATAGTGTATATACATTTTCACAGCTGACGCGCTGGCTGCTGCAATATGAGCACCTGGTGTGTGTATTATGCGACATTAGACCCCCCTAACAGTACAGAGACCCCAGAAAACCATATATTTTCAGAAAGTACACATTCTGACGAATCCAATATGGGTAAATAAGTGTTTCTACTACAAACTGCCAAACTGCAAAGCAATGCTGAACATAACGGTTTTTATCAAATTTCTGAAAATCGTCACAAAGCTTGAATTTTACCCCATTATATGCCCCACATTTCATAACGTATCAGCATAAAACATCCTAAATATGAACGCCAGGGGTCTACTGAACACTTTGATGCCCAATATGCATAGATATACCAAACTATGTGGCGCATAGAGACCCCCAAATGGATATATAGTAGATAAAATTTACAAGGCAAAACAAAATAAGGCAGTAAAGAGTGAAATGAAAAAAAATCCAATAAAACCACAAAAATCAATGTTTTTTTTCCAGAATAGTGTTATCGGCCGTCAGAATCACAGTTTGAATATTTTAGCTGGGCCAAACAGGTTATACGGCTAGAAACAAGTGAACACAACATATGCAGAGCTGAAAATGCAATAAAATGGCTAAAAATTCAATAAAATGGCTAAAAATGCACCAAAATACCCAAAATTGCAATATAATCACCGAAATAACATACAAAAGATATTGCACAGTACGGTTAGCGAATACGCTATTCGTAATGGCAATAAAACATTTTTTTCAGCAAAATAAAGAGACGATGCGATAAGAAAAAAAAAAAAAAAAGCCACAATGCCATGTATGTGCGTGTGCGTGTGTACAAATGGTAAATTACATGTTATGTGCGCGTGTGTGCGTGTGCACGTGTGTGTAAGTGCAGTGAGTGTAAGTGACCCCCCCAATCCCCAAAAATGTATGTGTAAGTGTGTGTAAGTGTGAATCTAAGTGTGTATTACTGTAATAAGTGTGTGTTGGTGTGTTTGTGTGTGTAATTGTTGCACTAACCTGAAAAAGTCGCTGAAGACTGTTGCACACGATGTGGAGGGGTCCCAGGAAGACATCTGCGACGATCTGCGTGTCTCTGTGCTGTGGGGGCGGAGCTGATCGGCGCAGTGCAGGCTGCAGCAGCAGGACACGTAAGGAACACGTGCCTGCTGCTGTTTTTGGGCCCCTGGGCGATCGCGCCCCAGGGGCCACTCGATCCCCTGCTCTGCTCGTTGCCTAGGGGCAGGGGATCGAAGCGGAACGGAGCGAGCGGCTCTAACAGCCGCTCCTCCGCTCCAGAACCCGGAAGTGCTGCAGAACGTAGAATCTACGTTCTGTGGCATTTCAAGTTACTTTTCCACAGAACGTAGATTCTACGTTCTGTGGCACTTAAAGGGTTAAATCTGAGCATGGGGTGTCTTGTGTCTATAAATAACAGTGCCCATTTCTCACATCAGAACAGATTTTAGCAAAGTACTGGAAACCCAAACATATAAGGAAGTAATCTGACCATCAACATAACTATCACATTCCTAAGTAACATTTTATAGAGCCTTTGTATGCCAACAGCTAATAACAAATAATAAAAGTGCAGTAATTTTACATGCTTGGGATCTTGGTCAGAAAGTTATTACACGTAATAAAATTTGAGTTTACTTCACCACACAGTCCAGTTAGAAGTGTTTCATAAGGGCTACTAAATAGGTTGATGAGTTATAGGCCTGGGTGAAAACGCCATATGGTATGTGCAATGCCAGATGCACTATATTCTGTCTAAAAATTAATAAAAACGTATTCTGGTTCCTGCTAAGTTTCTTCATTTCCCTTCTCCCTGTAAGGCCTCCTACCTAATTTCCACACTACTGACTGAATAAATATCCAGAACAATAGAATAGATTGCCTGTATTATATGAACATTAAGGGGCAAATTTACCTAGGGTCGAATATCGAGGGTTAATTAACCCCGGATATTCGACTGGCAAATTAAAATCCTTCGAATATCAAAGTTGAAGGATTTAGCGGAATTCGTTCGATCGAACGATCGTAGGAATAATCGTTCAATCGAACAATTTGAAGGATTTTAATACATCGATCGAAGGATTATCCTTCGATCAAAAAATTGATAGGAAGCCTATGGGACCTTCCCCATAGGTTTAACATTGGCCTTGGTAGGTTTTAGGTGGCGAACTAGGGGGTCGAAGTTTTGTTTAAAGAGACAGTACTTCGACTATCGAATGGTCGAATAGTCGAACGATTTTTTATTTCGAATCGTTCGATTCGAAGTGGAAGGTCGAAATTGAAGGTTGAAGTAGCCCATTCGATGGTCAAAGAAGCCAAAAAAAAAAACACTTAGAAATTCCTCTATTTTTCCTCTATTTCTCTATTCCTTCACTTGAGCTAAGTGAATGGGCCCCTAACTCTTTAGCGAAATATGCTTTTCAATCACGTGCATTTGTCCTTTAGTTACCAGCTAATTTGTTTAAAAAAATAGTTTTTTTGTGATGCGATGCAATAGAAGTCAATACAAATGATGTTCTTTTAGTCATAGGTGCTAATATGTAAATCAGAGGAGCAGCTACATGGGTTGCAATGCAAGTGTGTACTGAAAAATATTACTTTAGCTTTATATCATGATGCATTGGTGATCTTATTAAATTGCAGCAACTGTTGCATATGAAGATTGAAAACCCCCTATACCTATATGATCATAAATGTCTCACACATTGATAAAAACCAGAGTAACTGTAAAAATGTGAAGACAGGAATGAAACAGCATGGTTCTTTTTGTCTACCTGACAGTAGGAGTTTGGAGGACACCATAGGGTGCAAAGTTTTAGGAAAATGAATTGTTTACGATGACTGTAGTAGACTTTAAAGGACAGCCAATTGACATGGTTTTTACATGTACATTTTGAGTTTGACAGTCCTCACCAATTTTTTTTGCACCTTTACCCTCAATGTTTTCTTTAAATCTAAAGGGCAGATTTTTCAAAGGTCGAAGTGAATTTTTGAAGTAAAAAAATTCGAAGTAATGGAAAAAAATGGACGCCGGCATCCGGTTTTTTGGACGCGGGTGAAATTTCGCCAAAAACAGCGTCCAAAAAAAATGGTGCGCAGTTTCACGAATTTTGCGGTAAATTAGTGAATTTTTCAGTGAAGCAAAATGCCCCAAATTCGCCCATCTCTACTGATTAACATTTATAATACAACAGCCAACCACTCTCATACACGACATTGACATTCTGGGACTAATCTCTAACTATTCCAGCTCGTACAATGCATCCATAGTAAAACTAGCCACAGTGGTCTACTACTACTACTACTACTGACACTAACCTTAGTCCTAGCATTTCCCACATCCCAATTACTTGCTTTTTATCTTTACCATTCTTCAACGTTCCTGCTCGTGCAACCGACCTATCGCATTCTCTGTGACAAGTGGGCTATGTACCGGCAGACAAATAGACTATAGACATATACAGATTAGCAACAAAAATATTGATTTAGCTCTGCTAAGAAAAATCACATCACTGTGAAAAAGGGTATTTAGCTTGATTTATGTTGGAAAAATATTGGATGTTGTTTTATTGGCTGCAATTTACCTAGAAAAAAACCATCAATATTTGTTTGTAAACATTTGCTATTGTATTTGGTCAATGTGTGGTTCACATACTCTCAATGTACAACAGCCATGTATGTAGAGTATATCTGAATTTGTATAGCTTTTATATGCAGCGGTCTACCTTTTTACTATGCACTAATGGCAGATACACAGCAATGCAGAAAAACATAAATATCTACAGTAACAACAAAGAGTTAGTGCCATGCATTAAACAGAAGAAAGGTTGCCTCTGCGCCATACAACTTACAGGCTATGTACCATGCTTTAAAGGGTTTTTTTTTCATGCAATAACAGTTTTTAAATAACCCAAAGATTATTTCAATGGTGTTTATGGTCTTAAATAAAATAATCTAAAAATTCCATATACTGTAAGTTAGTCGATAAAAGTGGTCTGTAGTATCAGATGACATGTATGGTAAGACCAATAACTCTTATACGCTGCCAAATTATTAACCGCAGAGAAATGCAACATGCTGGATCCTGTCAAATAAAAGAGAGAATTAAAAGAAATGATAAGCAAGGCTGAGTAAAGGCATGTATAGATGAGTGCCAAATACTATTGAGAGAGTCCCCAAAACGTTTAAACATTAATTTTAGCGAGGACTAAATATCAGAGCCAGAAGGGGCCAAAGTTAGACCTGTACTATTTTGAATGTGTTTTGATTTTCTTTTTACCTTGAGCATTGCGTCTGATTAAGTGTTGCTGATTCTCCTGCAGAATAACAAATGAACTGTTAATGACAGCTATTAAAAGGTGTGAATGTCATGTGCGCCTTTCTATAGCTGTACAGATTTGTGCCATGTTACCCAACACACTAAATGGAGAAAAGGAGTCGGCAGATAAATCAATAAGAGCAATTTTTGCTGAGCACGCCTTGATTTTTTACATTTTATTGGCCATTAAAGATTTCTTGTTGCTGCTCCTATATATCACCCAATTGGCACCAAGAAATGACAACGGATACCCTGGAATGTTTCCATTGCTGCAGAAAAAACGAGAGAGGGGGAAAAAAAGTTTTCTATGACCTGTTGGCAGCTAAGCAAAGAGGTTTCTTGATCTTGAACAGATATGGAGGGTTTGCTTGATGTGTTTTAAGAGAGCACATTGTTCCAATATGTTTTCTTCACTTCTCAAACTATTGGAATGATATGCAAAACAAAATTCATGTCTCTGCTGTAATGACTTCTAGGTTGGACAGGGTTCTAACTTGGAACAATGAGGTGATGTTATTATACGGTATGTAAAATTTACATTCTGGGATGAATAAACACAAGGCAGGGCTGAAACTACTTAGCCGGGGCTTCCTGCAATTTAAATTTCTTTTTCCTTTTGACTCGTGAGTTCAGAAGATCAAGTTATCTTAATTAATAAAATAAAACAAAGATAAAAATAGAAAAAAACAACTGAAACCCTAGAATATACAGTATATGCACACATATATGCATTTGTCTCTTCAACACATCCATCGTCATACTAAAAAACCGATGTAGACCCCTAGATTCAAAGAATACAATCTAACAAACCTCACATTCAGTGTGTCCAACAGGCAACCTTAAAAGTGCAGTCACACTAAAATAAATAGAAATATTGCACACACTGAGGCTATTCATTCAAGGTGCTTGTGTTTAAACACCCTCTAAAGACTCATTGGGGCAGATTTACTAAAGGGGCGAAGTGGCTGTTGCTAGTGAAAATTCACCAGAAATACTATCCACAGGCACATCGCCAATTAACAAACAGGCGTAGAGGACAATTCGCTGGAAAAGAGACCATCGCTAGCGCAGTTTTGCTCCCTTTCGCCAGGCACATTGTCACTTAGGCGAACGTCCGTTACTCTGCGAAATTTACAGAATGTTACCTCTTTTGCCAGAGATTCCTTCGCCAGCTTAGACTTGGCGAACTGATAAAATGAAGCTACATCCTCCTAAATCTTATGTTAGCGACATCATATCCTGTAGGCCGAAAAGTCATATAAATTATGAAAAGAATTTACCTATCTTAAAGCGGGATTGTCTTTAAAAGTTGCAACTATTAAACTTTTTTTTTTACCATTTGAGGGTCATGCCACATTTGTTTTAGGGTGGGCTCATGTCTAGGGAATTACAGGATCTCTTTTATCTTTATTTTGCTTCCTTGGACATTTGCAATAGTAAGTGGCCACTTCAAGCATTTGCTTGATTACTCAGCAAATCCAGTTGTTTTTAGATTTACCTATACTAGATATAACATGACCTGGATGAATGAAAAGCTTCATAGTCAACTCTAATAAAGACATATATATGACCTATATGTACCTGACCTGTTCAAATTGACCTAAGCGCAAGTGTACTAACAAAATTTTGCAAGTCAGAAACAAATGTTAGCGAAAGTTCGCTATGAAATGCTTGCGCTGATCAATTAACCGTAGCAAAACTTTGTCAGCTTTCGGCTACCGAGACACAACTTCACATTTTTGTGAATTAGCGTAGTGGTAGTGAATTTGTGCCTGGTGAAGTGGCGCAAAGTGTGGTGAAGCCTTTGCAGGTGAAAATTTGCCCTTTAGTGAATTTGCCCCACTGTTGGGAGGGAACTATTTAATACCTGTGGATTTAAGGATAATCAACTCTATACAAAGAGTCTTGCCATTCCATTTGTACTACCTATGCTTTAAGGTACAAAGAGTACAATTATATTCAAGCTCAGTTTTAAGTTCTAGCTTTCTACCCATTGACCTATGATACATGTAACATTTTTCTCCAGTGGCATATTTCAACTGGTGGAGAGAAGTCCAATACCGCAGGCCTGACTGTTTTTTTTTATATTACTACCTAATGAAAGGCTCCTTTACCAGGTTTGTTTTATGTCCTGTGCCCCATACACCTTATATTCCACTGACAGCTCTTAATGTCTCTTTATATGCCTAGTCAACTTATTCTACTTGTAAATACATTTTTAATGAAAAAAATAATTATTTAGTTTGAACATATGGGTATAGGGAATATCTGTATACAACTTTCAATAGTAATAACATGTTTTTTCAGAACTAATTATATATTTAACATTATTCACAGCTAAAGGAGAGTTTTCAGATAACAGTAACCCTTTCAGATAATAGTAAACTTTAAAGGATTAATCGATGTGGCAATGTAATGAGTAAGTAAAAAATACAACCTCACTTTAGAGTTAACAGAGATACAGATTCGAATATATCCTTTTCTTGCAACATTGAGTGTAGTGTTTCTTTAATGTCAGTATGCTGGCCCAAACTGATCCGAAACTGGGCCACTATGTTCTTGGTAACGGCAACATTTTATGTTCAAAATGCATAAGGTTTATGATCTTTCTCTCTGTCCTTGGATTAAATTTCAGGTATTGCATGTTAAAATACTTTAAGTATTTCTGTTGAATGGTGAAAACTAATTTGGCCACACTCCTGTTTTTTGAAGCATAAAAGTGCTACATTTGTCTCCTTAGTGCAAGAGTGAAGGCCAGGTTGATCCCAGCTGGGCAAAATAACTACAGACACCGTTTAAACTCGGAATTATTTTTCAGAGTAATTTATAAAGCTTTCAGACAGTAAAGCAACAGATTAAACCAACCAGTGCTGACAAGAATATATTACAAAATACAGTATATTATAAAAAGTACATGTTCTGTAGTTTAGCAGCAAACGGGAGGAAACAATAAACACAACGGCCACTGAAAGTTTAATGAACATTTTAGATTTAAGGGTAGGACTACATGGACGTTTTCAGTGCAATCCGACGCGCTGCGACAAAACGCCTGTGACAAGTCGCATACGACAGAAATAAGGTAAGAGAGAAATGTCGGATAAAGTCACATGCCTTTTTAGGCAAGACATTACTTTATTTGCCAACTTGTTATCCATGAAAACCTGTAGATCCTTCTCAGTTTTCTCCCTGCCATTTGCGGGTCATTTACTAAGCTTGAGTAAAGGATTCAAAGTAAAAAAATATAGAATTTTGAAGGTTTTTTTGGGGACCATCGAATAGGCTACTTCGACCTTCAACTATGACTTTGACTTCGATTCGAACTAAAAATCGTTTGACTTTTCGAACATTTGATAGTCGAAGTACTGTCTCTTTAAGAAAAACTTTGACTACCTACTTCGCCACTTTAAACCTACCGAGCTTCAATGTTAGCCTATGGGGACCTTCCCCATAAGGTTTCTAAGCTTTTTTTGATTGGAGGAAAATCCTTCGATCGATGGATTAAAACCCTTCGAAACGTTCGATTCGATGGATTTAAGCGTTCGATCGAACTATTTTTCCCTCGATTGTTCGATCGAAGTATTGGCGGTAAATCCTTCGACTTGAAGATTTGAAGTCAAAGGATTTTACTTTGAGGGTCGAATATCTAGGTTAATTAACTTTTGACTTAGTTAATTTGGCCATTCATATTAAAATAACGGTTGCTTTCTTAGTTATACAGGTACTGTATGAGAACTGTTATCCCGAATGCTGGGGCCTGGGGTTCATACCTTAAGTCTACTAGAAAATCATGTAAACATTAAAAAAAACCAATAGGCTGGTTTTGCTTCCAATAAGGATTCATTATATCTTAGTTTGGATCAAGTACCGGGTACTGATTTATTAATACAGAGAAAAAAGAAATCATGAAAAAAATTGGAATATCTCATTAATCCATGGGCCATTCTGTAATTCTGAGCTTTCTGGATAACGGATCATATACCTGTATTAAAAACAGTATCCAGATGAAGAAGCCAGCTGCTATAGAACTATTTCTGAATGCCTGCAAATAAAAGCAACACTATTATTGTTTTTAGCATGATTTTTTTTTTACATGAAAAAGTGTTTCAAATATGGATGCTTTCTTTTAAGTAAGCTTTTGTCTAAACTACTGCTGGAATATGAAAGAAACACAAGCACGGTGGAAGACACCAGAAAGGTACCTACTGTTAATAACTCTGAAAAACTAATGCCAGCTCTTGGCACAATATTAAAGTCTTCATAAACACAATATTGCCATAACGCAATTTACGTTTAGCTCTTTTTCAAAACATTACTCTCAGTCCACAATCACATTCGGATTACAAAATTCTTTTTGTAGTTTCCTCAAAGCCATGGGAATAAAATAAACCACTTAGATGACAGTAAAGTGTCTGTAAAATATATAACAGCAATAACTCCTAGTGGAAATGTGGCAGATATACAAGAGCTAAAGTATGAAGCACAGAAAGAAAGGCTAACATGAAGGGTGTTTATTTTTAGAGGTCTCTTCCGGATGAAATCATATAGTTGAGAGGAAACCTTTGGTGAGAACGCTTGTGTCACGAGTTTATTCTTAAATTCACTCTTTAGTGTCAAGTGCTAAGTGCTAGGTTCAGAAATTTTTTAACAGCCCTAAGTCAAAAATGTAAAAAGTCATGGATCCTGTAAAACAGAATGAACAAACTAGTGGCCCTCTGGCTATTGTTGAACCACTTTATACTTTCTATAATATCCTGTTATAACAGGCATGGTAGCTTTAAAGGGATACTGTCATGGGAAAAAACATTTTTTTCAAAATGAATCAGTTAATAGTGCTGCTCCAGCAGAATTCTGCACTGAAATCCATTTCTCAAAAGAGCAAACTGATTTTTTTATATTTAATTTTGAAATCTGATATGGGGCTAGACATATTGTCAATTTCCCAGCTGCCCAAGTCATGTGACTTGTGCTCTGATAAACTTCAATCCCTCTTTACTGCTGTACTGCAAGTTGGAGTGATATCACCCCCCTCCCTTTTCCCCCCAACAGCCAAACAAAAGAACAATGGGAAGGTAACCAGATAACAGCTCCCTAACACAAGATAACAGCTGTCTGGTCGATCTAAGAACAACCCATGTCCCACTGAGACACATTCAGTTACATTGAGAAGGAAAAACATCAGCCTGCCACAAAGCATTTCTCTCCTAAAGCGCAGGCACAAGTCACATGACCAGGGGCAGCTGGGAAATTGACAAAATGTCTAACCCCATGTCAGATTTCAAAATTGAATATAAAAAAATCTGTTTACTCTTTTGAGAAATGGATTTCAGTGCAGAAGTCTGCTGGAGCAGCACTATTAACTGATGCCTTTTGAAAAAAACATGTTTTCAGATGACAGGATCCCTTTAAGTGAATAACAATGGGGAGGTCACAGGGCAGACAATCCTAACAACAAGTTTATTTGCAAAACGTTGTAATTTTTTTTATAGAAATGCTACTAGACTTAGATCTAGGCATAAGGCCTGAAGTTATGCCTAAGTCAACACATAATTGTAAAAAAGTAAGGAGAAAACTGTACCTCAAAATGCTGGCTATCCAGACCCTAAAAATAACCTTTGCCACGAAAACCTCCCTTGTTACAACTACCCTTGTGCAATAGTTTTTCTTTGTACTAACTTCGGACAAAGTGGAACTTAGACAGAAACCCCTAGGAACCAATCCACTGAGGAAGAATAAGGAACAATTTTATTGGATGATATGTTACTTCACAAGGGAAAATTTCTCCAGCATTAATCATTTCTACTTATTATTTAGGGGGTTGTTTATCAAAAATCGAGTTTGTGTTTTTAAAGTTAATGCATTCAAATCCCATAATTGGGATTTGAATATGAATGAAACAATTTGATTCTCACTGGCATTTCATTTTTTTTGGCTAAAAACTGCAAAATTTACTATTTGGTTTAAGTTTTTCATTAAAAAGTAAGCACTAGAGAAAAAAACGATTTTTTTTACTTTTTTTTGTTGCTTTGCTGTTTTTTGTTCTTGATCTTGAATTTTGAGAAATTTGCCTCTAAGGGGCTGATTTACTAAACTGCAACTTTTTTGGGTTGGGCCTTCAGATGCCAAAAATCTGAATAAGTTGTGGGGAAAAAAAGTACAACTTTTGTGGGACTTATTGTGCTATCAAACTGTGACAATTCCGAAATCCAAAAAAATACTCTAGCTAAAACCTTTCAAAATCATAAAAAAGTCAATGGCAGATGTTGCTTTTACAAAAAATCTTTTTTTTATTTTAGATTATTGGGTGTTTTTGATGCTGGGTTTTGTGTGACAATATGAAAAAGTCATAGTTATTGTGCGAAAATCAAAAAAAGTAGGGTTTTTTTGACGACTTTTCCTAGTCGTGCTTTTTCAGTTCGGATCTTTTGATAAACTAATGTCATTTGTGGAAATGAGTTTATTCGTGGTTTCAAAAACCTCAAAAATTCGACCTCTTATAAATAGGCCATCACGTGTTTAAAGGAAAGATATTTATATGCACTAAAATTGAATGAAAAATATGCTCTTAAATAAAATAACACAATTAAAAAGATACAATTTAATTTCTGATATCCTTTAAATAGACTTTAATTTCAGAAAATGCATTTGCCTAAACACTGCATACAGTTGCTATACTGTAACTTCATATCATCGTCTATACAAACAGAGGGGGCTGTGACATTATTCACATCACCCCATGACCTCAGGGCATGCACTAATAGCTATGCTAACCCCTCAGGCTGTTAAAATGTAAAATAAAATATTAATAATAGGACAAGATAACATATGCAATGAGTTAGAAATGCATATATCAAGCCATTCATTAAAAAAAAATCTCAATAAAACTTTGCCAGTATTACTCCTTCATCTACTGAGCAAGAACTCCACTTTTAAACACTAAGGGGCCCATTTACTTAGTTTGAGTGAAGGAATAAAGGAAAAACAGTTCGAATTTCGAATGGCTACTTCGACCATCGAATGGGCTACTTCGACCTTCGACTACGACCTTCGACTTCGAATAGAATGATTGGAACTAAAAATCGTTCGACTATTCGACCATTTGATAGTACTGTCTCTTTAAAAAATTCTTTGCCCCCTAGTTCGCCACCTAAAACCTACCGAGGCCAATGTTAGCGTATGGGGATGGTCCCCATAGGCTTCCTAAAAATTTCCTGATCGAAGGAATATCCTTCGATCGATGGATTAAAATCCTTCAAATCGTTCGATTCAAAGGATTTAATCGTTCGATTGAACAATTATTCCTTCGATCGTAGGAATAGCGGTAAATCCTTTGACTTCGATATTCAAAGTTGAAGGATTTTACTTTGACAGTCCAAAATCGAGGGTTTATTAAACCTCGATATTCGACCCTAGGTAAATATGCCCCTAATGCAATTAAAATTAACCTCCCCCAGCTATAGTCCTAAATATACTTGAAAAGAAAATTGATAATTTTTCACAGGAGGAAATGAAAAAGAAAAGAAAAGGGGGAAATTTAGGTAATTCTGCACTAACCCATTCTAACCATTTTAACAGATACATATAAATATATGAACACCTGTATATAAATATGGATATACTTATAGAATTTAAGTTCCTAACAAACAAACACACATCTCTTGTTTTTATCCCTGGGAAACACTCAGAACTCTCCAATAATTAAGGTGCAAAAACAAGTTTTTACCAACTTTTTTTAAACCTGAAAATATAGCCATGCAAGCAAATTCCAATATTTTTTTGTGCATGTTTACCCAACCAATTAACGTGACCTCTGGATTCTCTAGGTCTATTACATTATATTATGTACTACATAAATTTTTTTAAGCTCCCAACTGTTTTCTTTATGGGACCTATGATTGGCTTTTTGGCAGCTGTAATATAAGCCTGTGAAACCTTAGAGTGCCATGGTGGTCTGATATTTTTTTTCCTTCTAGTTGACATTTTAATGAGTATAATTAGGAGTAACTAAAACGCACCATTTTTTATTTTGTTTTACTTTTTACATAAACGTTGAACATTTACATCCCACTTGTTGTGATTAATGACTATAACAGAAACATATTTTCCACGCTAACAATCTAGACTATTATTTAAGAACATTTATTAAATTAACAGAGTACAAAATCAACTCCTAAGCTCAGATTTTTTGCGATTCAACTACAAAAAAACATTGTGTGATCCATATATGAAAAATGTATTGTTCCTGTAAATTATTTTAAAATTCACTTTTCAATTTTTTAAATGTACATATATAAAAATTAAATTTTCATAAACTTGATAAAGGTTTTACTAGCTGAAACTTTGACAGAACAAAACTATACCATGTTTTAATTTAAGGGTGATAATAATTTTGTTATAGTAAACTATTTTCCTGCACCTTCATGATTGTCGTTAATTTAATATAATAAAAAATCAATCTATTATGCACAAAAAAAGAAGAAAAAAAACAAATAAGCTCATAAAAACAAAGAACATACACATGGCAGTAAAAAAATGGGTACATTTATATTTCTGTTTCTTTTTAACCACCTCGTGGTGTTGAGATGACAGTGCTGGTATAATGGAATCTATATATGGCACAATTACCATAAAGGGGATGTTATGAATTCATTCTAATAGACTACTGAGAATTGCTGGGTTTATACAAAAAGCAAATAAATAGCTGTACCTATTGCTTTATTGCCAGAGGTAAGATGTAAGGACATCAGAAACAACAGTCAGGGACTAAAAACATGCAATATGGGATCTCAGTTGAACAACACACTACATCTTGTTGCCAATTTAAATGCATTGAACACTAGAAACCCCCTCCCATCTAAGGCCTCAAACTTGTACAGCACATTTGCACTCAACTCAACTAGATTGCCTGTCACATCTGACATGACTTGTCAAAAGTTATCCTTCACTGCTCATGGGCAGCACTGAGGGTCAGAAGACCAAATACAATGGTCCATCCCATCCCATTTTTCTTTTCTCATTCAGAGAAGCAGATATTGAACTCTAAAACGACAAGAACGATCAGGCTGAACCAGCTGCTAAAGAAACAGAAGCTGTCCAAATCCGCTGAGCTGAAGGAGAAAAACTAGCCTGTACTATCTGTATATGTCAGGGCTGGGAATCATAGCTGACAATTTTGCATTAGTGAATGGGGAAAAAAAATAAAATACAATTGCCAGTAAAGTATTTTTACTTAAACCAGATAACGTGATCATTTTTAACCTGCTTTTTATATATGTAAGCAAAATGTTACATAAAGTCAAAATATATAAAACACCCACACTATTCTACTGACTGTATACAGAAGGAGGAATTTTAGGGGCAGATGTATTAAGGGTCAAATATCGAGGGTTAATTAACCCTCGATATTCAACTGGCAAATAAAAATCCTTCGACTTCGAATATCGAAGTCAAAGGATTTTGCGCAATTCGTTCGATTGAGCGATCGAAGGAATAATTGTTCGATCGATTTCAATCCATCGATCGAAGGATTATCCTTCGATCAGAAAAAACTTGGAAAGCCTATTGGGACCTTCCCCATAGGCTAACATTGACTTCGGTAGCTTTTAAGTGGTAAAATAGGGGGTCGAAGTTTTTTCTTAAAGAGACAGTACTTCAACTATCGAATGGTCGAACAATTTCTAGTTTCGAATCATTCGATTCGAAGTCGTAGTCGAAGGTCGAAGTAGCCAATTCGATGGTCGAAGTAGCCAAAAAAATCATTCTAAATTCGAAGTTTTTTTTATTCTATTCCTTCACTCGAACTTAGTGAATGGGCCCCTTAATATGAATTGACACTGCTACACATGCATAAGCCTATTTCTTTGTAAACATGGGAGGCAAGATGGAAGTGTGACATGTCTTTAGGAAGCAATAGCAGATTAGTAGTCAGTACAACTGCAACTCACTTCTTTGGCTGGGTGCACGTCCTCCAGTGGCCACCTTCCACTGGCAATAATAGCGAAGAAAGTTAGTCCAGCACCCACTGTTTCATGAATAAAACGGCCTTTATTCCAATTAAGGCCGTTTTATTCATGAAACAGTGGGTGCTGGACTAACTTTCTTCGCTATGTCTTTAGGAAGCCCCCTGTGTTGATGCATTTTTCCTAAAAATCCAATGCCCAGTAAATTAGGTTTTCCATGTTCATTAAAACCCAGGGAGAGAGCTACAGCCTTCAAATGTTAGGGACAAAACTTGAACTTCTTCCCAAGGATGCAGTGCATAGAAATGAAGGGGTAGTATCCTCGCTACAAGCTAACTATTAACATGGAACCATGTCCCTGGCTCCACATTTTCTGATCATAAAACTCATACTACATTACTGATCAGTGGTTGGGATTTAATTAGCAGGTACCCTGGCTGTGCTTTAAAACCCATTAGATGAGCTTCAACCTAGTTGGTATTCCTATATGATAGTTCATTTGTGTATTCATGGATCTGCCCCTTGCCTTTACCTACCTGTACTTGCTTTTTTGCAATTGTCCTTTACCTAGCTTCTGACTATTCTTTACCTTGTATCTAGGATATTCTCTTTGGTGAAATAAGTATTGTTATAAACATGAAGTGCCTGGCTTTCTAGAGCACCCCTTGTGTTTTAAGTTGCCCCATATGTAAAGTTCCAGCTATGATTTCTAGACTTGGTAACTAAAACTGAATATTTGCTAAATGCTCTGGGTTGATAGGGGTCTTTTTAGCTACATTCTTCGCAAAATGCATTGGACTCAATGGCCATTTTTTTCTGCCTTTTTTTCATGAAAAAATATATTGACGTCAACGAGGGGGTTTGCCCAAAAAAAATATGCAAATCAATGCCTGGTGAAAAATAAGGCTCATCACTATTGGTTTTAAGTATGAATCTTGGGAAAAAGTGCATGATATTGGTGCAAATCTTGCCCAGTGGGATGTGCCCTGAGGCCCAAATCTTTATGCCTGAGTTCTGTGCTGTTACATACAGAATGTGTAGTAAGTAAAAGGCAAGTGTGTGCTCCCTGGGTCATTCCATAGTTGCAAGTAGGGACACATAAGGTGTTGTGTAACCATGTACTTATCAAAAGTGAGAGTTTACCCTTTGATGAATAAATCCCACAGAAATGAATAGTGAGCATTGGAATTCCAATCGCTAATAGTTATATGAAAGCATTTTCCACAGTTTAGTTTGCAGAGTGTCAACTAAAATACATAAAATGCTCTTTAAGGTAAAATAAATGACCCTTCTTAAAACAACAAAAATGTCAGGGGGCCCATTTACTAAGGGTAAAAGTGAATTTTTCGAATTCAAAAACTGAGAATTTTGAAGTAATTTTTGGGTACTTCGACCATCGAATAGGCCAAATTTGACTTCAATTTGAATTGAAAATACCATTCGAAAATCAAAGTACAGGTATGGGACCCGTTATCCAGAATGCTCGGGACCTGGGGTTTTCCGGATAAGGGATCTTTCCGTAATTTGGGTCATCATGCCTTACATCTACTAGAAATTCATTTAAACATTAAATAAACCCAATAGGCTGATTTTGCTTCCAATAAGGATTAATTATATCTTAGTTGGGATCAAGTACAAGCTACTGTTTTATTATTACAGAGAAAAAGAAAATCATTTTAAAAAATGTGGATTATTTGGATAAAATGGAGTCTATGGGAGACAGCCATTTCGTAATTTGGAGCTTTCTGGATATCGGGTTTCCGGATAAGGGATCATAAACCTTTACTGTCTCTTTAAAAAACTTCGACTTCAACACTTCGCCACCTTAAACCTGCCGAATTGCTATGTTAGCCTATGGGGACCTCCTAGAACCGATAGCCAAAATTTGGCTAAATTTTAAAAGGTAAAAGTATTTTTTATGAAAATCGTTGAAGATCGAAGAAAAGTTTGATTATCGAATTTCAAAGTTTTTTTAAATTCGAAATTCGACCCTTGATAAATGTGCCCCTTAATGTACCCTATAAGGCCAAATGCACACCAATGGATCAATAATTATTAATTTAGCTTGAGTTTAGTTTTTGGGTTTTAGATATGAAAACATTGTTCATATTTAGAGTCTAACATGTTAATTTGATTTTAATTGACTGGAGTTGGCAAAAGTGCCCACTATATCTGGGCATGAATGGCACCATTCATTCAAGTTTCTGGCAAAACATAACATCAGGAAAAGCAGGAACAGCTTGATAAATAATACCATTTGTTGACCATTTAGACTGTCAGGAAAGTTTTCTTGATAGCCATTTAATAAATGTGTTAAGTATTAATAAATGTTGTAAAATTTGAATTGAAAAATAGATCTCGGAATTGGTGAAGGACAGAGACATCTCCAAAGTAGGGATTTAAAGGCAGTAGACTTTTATTGGGTACATAATAACATATACATATAAAGGTATGGGATCCGTTATCCGGAAACCTGTTATCCAAATTACGGAAATACCATCACCCTCAGAATCTATTTTATCAAAATAATCCACATTTTTCAAAATGAATTCCTTTTTCTCTGTAATAATAAAACAGTATTTTGTTCTTAATCCAAACTAATATATAATTAATCCTTACTGGAAACAAATTGGGTTTATTTAGGGGCAGATTAATCAAGGGTTGAATTTCGAAGTTAAAAATACTTAACTTCGAATTAAAATATTTCGAATTCGAATATCAAATTTGAATTTTTTTCATCGAATTTGGCTATTCTGCGGTCGAAGTAATATCGAACCATTGAATGACTAAATCCTTCAAATCGAACGATCCGAACGCTTTTATCGTATGATCGAACAATTTTTACTTTGACTTCAAAAACTTAGAAAAATTATGTAGAAGGTCCCCATAGGCTAACATAGCACTTTGGCAGGTTTAATTTGGCGAAATATTGAAGTCGAAGTTTTTTTAAAGAGACAGTACTTCGATTATCGAATAGTCGAACGATTTTTACTTCGAATCAAAGTTGAAGTAAATTCAAAGTCATAGTATCCTATTCGACGGTCGAAGTATCCAAAAAATTACTTTGAATTTCGAATTTTTTTACTTCGAAAATTCCCTCTAATTCACTTCGACCTTTGATAAATCTACCCTTTAATGTTCACATGATTTTCTAATCGATTATATCAATAACCACGGGTCCCCGGTATTCTAGATAACAGATCCCATACCTGTATTACTAAGAAAGCAACTGTTATTTTAACAAGCATGGCCTGGAGATCTCTCTTTAAATGTCTGCCCTTCTCCAATTCTGGTCCATGTGCTCCCTCAGCTAAAGGCTCAACACAGTGGTGTGTTCCTCTTTTGTGGTTAATCCCTATATACAGTATGAGTTCTCACTGGTGACTTTGACAACTCTCCTGTATATAGGGGGCTATAGAGAAAGACATCAGCAATCATATTTAATAACAATAATGTTTCAACCTTTCAGGTGAAAAAATAGTTGAACATGCTCAGTAGTATAAACATATTTTATGTTTATTATTTCATTCAGTATAACATGCTAAGCAAATTGTTATTATCTATGTATATTTGGATGTATCTATCATCTATCTCTCTATACTGTACCTCTCTCTCTTTCTCTCTACCTCAACTCTATATACACATACTATATATATATATATATATATATACACACACACATCTTATTATTTTGCTAAAATTCTGAATGTGTCCCTGTTCTACTGCAAACACGACAGAGAAAAAATAATCTTCTCAGCAGTCTGTTCTTATATTTGCCTTTTAAAATTGTTTGTAACCCATGTCCCACTAGAACCTTATCCCTGCCCTATCTTCACGTTACGGAATGATTATCTTACAGTTCCTAGTTCCATACTGATCGATAGAGAAGAGGGTTACTGAAAACTCTGACCTGCTGCCTCCTCTCCCCATTTGAACATGCTTGTAGTATTCATGAGCTGCGTTTCATTCAAGTGCACTTAAAAAAAACCCTTAAACAAAGAAGCCAAGGGCCCTGACGGCCGTACAAAGCTTCCTTTGAGCAATTCAGATGGGCAAATATCAGCGCTGCAGCCATGAAGACACAGTAACCTGATTACCCATCAGCCAGCCCAATTAGACAAAGCAGAAACAGCTTCTGTTCCTTGGAGATTTAGGGAAGGCCTACTCCATACTTCCAATAATGCAACCTAACTGAGCCACTTGATATTGATTTTGGCTGGTTTGAAAGGAAACACATGGCACCATAAACAATCTGCCCCAGTCAGCTGGTAATCACTTACTTTAAATAACAAAAAGAGAGAAACTCTAAAGTTTCCAGTAAAGCAGAAATCTATACTTTTCTAGGTAATAGCAGGACATTTTGGGCACTTAGAATTATTCTATGTAGTGTGTTTGGATCAGGGACTACCTTTCATATTAGAATACATTATACTCACACAGTTATAAAGTTACTTAAAGTACAGAAAATGCAAGGCTCCTTTTGCTGTTATACTTCAAATCCTGTTAGAACTAGTGATGGGCGAATTTATTCGCCAGGCGCGAATTTGCATGATTCGCCGCCGGTGAATAAATTCACGAAACGGGCGGCAAATTTCGCTGGCGAAAGTTTTGCCGGCGTCAAAAAAAAAATGCCGCCGGCGTCCAAAAAAACGGGCATCGGCGTCAAAAATTAGATGTTTCGCGAATTTTTCGCCGTTTCACAAATTTCATCGCAAATTCGCCCATCACTAGTTAGAACTGTATTTCAAGATGAGTTAGAGGTTGTGCCTCCCTGGAGAGAAATAGTCATTACACAGATAATTATGGGCTTACATAAAGACAGTTTTAGGACCATGATATAACCATATACAAATTATCCATAGTGATGGGCGAATAAATTAGCATTGAGCGAATTTGCATGGCGAGAATTCGATGCGAATTTCCACGTTTCGCCACCAGTGAATAAATTTGTGAAACTCCTGCGAAAATTCCCCGGCGTAAAACATCGCCGCACATCAACACTATTCAGATGCCCATTGACTTTAACTCTGGCGTCACAAATTTTTTCATGAATTTTTTGCCGGTTCGCGAATTTCACAGGAAATTTTTTGGCCAATGGGAAAAATTCGCCCATCACTAATTATGCACACTTTTCTATGTAAGATGTTTTCTTGATATATTTTACAACATGTGCAGTACCAAAGCATTTACAGGCCCGAATTGATTTAGGGGGAAAATATTTAATATTTTAAACAGTACTCTGTTCCTCCCCTACCATTTCTTCCTTCTTCCCAACTAACTTAACAGACCACCTCGGTGTACAGATTATTTTCAGATTCTGCTCCAGGCTAAACATTCTTCTGTGTACATACTAGCAAATTCTACAGCCTTTTTAACATCGAAGAAACACATTTCTGACAAGTCATTTTTGTTACATATTGCAAGTCAACTTGCCAGCTTTTTTTTTATAGTTATATATTTATTTTTTCCTTATTACAAACATGTACTGCAACCAGACGCGGCAACGTTTAGGTGCCAGGATGGGAAATCATAATGGCTGTCAGAATGTGCAATTTTTCCCCTTTGTTTTATGAGGTCAGGCTATATTACATGCACTGATATATTCCATTTTCCCAGCAGAAAACTGTCTCATTTGAGCACGACAGGTTGAAGGAGTCATGATTTTGCAACCCAGCAGGCGAAACAGAGTATAAAGGGGCAGGTGGCTAACCCTATATTCTCCTATTGCTCTTGTCCACTGGAAACAGTAAATTAAACTGTCAAAATTGGAATTGTCCTGTCATCAACACAACCAAAACCTTCCCAAGTATTGCAACATCAGATATATTTCTAATTCTGCATTTCCCTGCACCTGTAAATTCCATCAGAAACTTGCACTGGACCATGGTGAGCTGTCCAAGGGACACTGGTATTGTGATTTCCTTTAGAGGTTTGACATGGCATTTTAAAGACAGAAATTAATGAACAATACCAGCAATTTGCTACATATAAAAAAAGTGTTCAGTGTTGGGTCTTGACCTCCCACTCAGCTTTCAACCACTCCGAAAGGGCAAGTACGCTAACATGAGTCTGACATATAACAGAATCCACGAATGCCTGAAACCTTTCAGATACATCTAATTGTTCTTTTGTTACCTAAAATGTTTTTGTTTCCAGTTGGACTTTATCCATTACCTCTATTAAGAACTCTGGCTGGTTGGGTGTATACACAGGAACCAGCCATATTTAATGTCAAATAAGTCATAATTTTGTAATACAAATACATGAAATAACCACCTATCAATCCACAAGATAAGTCATTTACTTTCAAAGGGAGTAATCATTAGCATTCTCAAACTTTTAGTACAAATGCATATTATGCAATGAAAGGGTAAGAAAATCCCTATCACAGCATATTCTCTTAAACATCAACAAACTGTCAGGCCAACCTTCCTTCATTCAGATCCTGTGATAACTAAGCAATTACTTAACATTAGTGATGGGCGTATAAATTTGGCTGGCAAGAATTCACAGCAAATTTCTGCGTTTTGACCACTGGTGAATAAATTAGCAAATTTCGTGCAAAAATTTGCCGGCAGCAATTTCCGATTTTCGCAATTTTTTTTTTCGTGAAAACTTTTGAATTTCTAGTTTTTTTCGTGAAAACTTTCGATTTGCTTGATTTTTTCATGAAAATGTTCGAATTGCTAGATTTTTTTGTGAAATTGTTTGAATTGCTCTATTTTTTCAGTGAAAACGTTCAAATTGCTCGAATTTTTAGTAAAAAACTTTCGAATTGCTAGATTTTTTTAAGTGAAAACATTCGAATTGCACAATTTTTTATGAATTTTTCACCGTTTTGAGAATTTTGCAGGAAATTCACAAATTTTTCAGCGAAGTGATGCTTCATATAGATATGGCCATGGGGTTGATGATGAGAATGGGAGGCCTGGGTGGACACCAACTCCTTTACAGCATGAATGGTACTTAATGCTACAGGGCTAAGTAACAAATCTATGGGTGCAACTGCCCTACGGCGCAGTTCTTATTGTCACTGGTGAAGTTGCCAACACTGAACACACACAGTGCTAGAAAACAAATAGCTGAAAAACTACAGCTGCCTGGTATAGGCAGGAATAGACCAAGCATTGAGCCAAAGCTAACCAAAAAAAAAAACTACAGAGAAGCAGATAATCACATATAATACATATATCATTTGTTGAAGTTTTTTTAATTTAGGGTAGGGTTTTAAGCTTGCCCATTATCAGTTAGCTTTTGAGCAACATGTTGTTCTCCAACCCCTTGGTTGTTGCTCCCAGTGGCCTCAAAGCAGGTGCTTATTTTTGAATTCCAGGCTTGGAGGCAAGTTTTGGTTGTATAAAAACCTTTTTGAAGATCAAAAGCACAAAGACCTGCACCTTGCCTTAAATAACTGCCTGCATAATCCAGCTCACATGCGCACCCCGTGGAACTCCCTCTTGTAATGCAGAGGAGCAACCTCAGGAGTGTCAGGGGCCACAGAAAGCACATCATTTAGATGAAATTTGCCATGCTATTTCTTTTTCCAAAAATGCAGCATTTTCCCCAGAATTCCAGCACAACTGTGGGAATGAGTCACAGCAAATTAGCATCTGTTTTGAAAATTTGCTCACAAGTTGCAGCAATATTTTTCACTACATGCTGTCCTTTCTCATACCTGCCAATGTTTCAAAAATAGAAAGAGGGTCAAAAACATTTGCTGTGCGTAGCGAGGTGACATTTTTTGGCAATGCCCCACCCTCTAAATACCACATTCTTTTTACAAAATTTGGCAGGTTATGGAAAATTTTAACACATTTCTGGGGGTTTTATGTTATTACAGTTTTGCTAATGAAAGTGAATTGCCCTTTAAGATGCAAGTCACAGTTTCCCCAAGAGACCTGCTTATCTAAAATATTTACAGTTGTTTCGTTGCTTATCTTAAATTGTTACAAATGTGTCTAAATGCACCTGCCATTCTGGGCTCTCTGCCAAAAACATCTGTTTTAGAAATGTTATATCTTTTTCTGGCTGTTCAGTGCAGGATATCAAAGAGAAAATCAGGATATTTCACTAATAATCCGGGACTGCAAGTTGAGCTGTCAAAATCGGGACTCTCCAGCGGAAAACGGGACAGTTGGGAGGTATACGTTTTGGCACACAAAATGTACAGCTTTTGTATGGGTTGTTAAATACACACACACGCACAAAAACACACACCCACAGGCCCGGATTTGCGGCAAGCCCACATAGGCCCGGGCCTAGGGCGGCAAAAAATAGGGGCGGCATGCCGCCCAGCCGCATTATGGGGACGTGTGCGTCCCCATTCAATTACACCAGCTGCGCCGGCGTTTTTTAGCCGGCGCTTGGAAGGGGATGTGTAGGCGGGCGCTAGGGGTGGCCCACAAAGAAATCCGGCGCTGCACACCCATACGAAAGAGCCCATTATTATCCAATTCACTTGGCACAAATCAGTTGTGCCAATCGATGTAAATAGCTAGGGAAACTGATGATTTTTTAGCAGATCCAACCTGATGCCAATTGCAGGGTTGCCTTTTGCCCATAATTTATCAGAGTAGGCAGAGGGTGTATTTCATACTGGCACCACTTCTTGGTTCAGTTCGGTTCAGCAACATAGCATGGTAGTCTTTGGCACTTTACCAGTCATATAATTCATATATAATTCATCAAATGAGAAATCATGAAAATAAGATGAAATCTAATGTCACTCACATTAATACAGTCCAATCGACTCACTCAATTCCTTTATTAATCCTCATTTAATTTCACTTATACTCACTGCCTTCATTACCATACAATATAGCAGAGATCATGTGCAATTATCTGGTATTTTTTTTATGATTATTTTTTATTCTTTACACAAAGATTAATTATATGAGTAACACAATATTGATCCACGCTTCAGGTTTTTAATATGGCTTCATTTTTTTTTTCTTCCTCTTTTTTAATTTCCATAAGAGTAGCATTTAAATTTGCTGCCGCAATAACAATTTTACAGGCACAAATGACTTTTCATTCAAAGTATGTAAATGATTGTCTAACGCTTGAGAGATTGAGGCTTTCCATGCTAGCAGCATGTTTAGATAGACCTCAGGGGCCTCTCTACTTCATGTGCTGTTCTCTAATATGGCAGAGAAAAGCCACCAATTACCAAAGGATACAAAAGTCAACTAAGAGAGGGAGTCTTCTCCCTCCCGAACCTTGTTCTCTCCCACTTTAGAACATGGTGTTAATGACATACAAATTTTGAGGTCATTAAGTAGACATAGAAATTGAAAGCAAGACAGGGCTCTCTGTCAGGATATTCCGATGTCAGCATTTCAAGGATTCTCCTAATCCCATGATGCAAGTTTCGGCGTTATTGTCTCAATTTAACTTGCATTAGTACCTAGCACCTTGATTATACTGTAGGGTTAGTAATCTTCTCCTGCATATGCCATCATTACTTATGTCAAGCCACTTGAGTTGTTATGAATACTATTTGGTTTTATGAGAGAGAGAGGAAATTAGAGCCAGTCCCCTAGAGTTTTGGGTGCTTAACATTGAAGCACAAGGCAGCCCTCTCAAATCCCACAACAAATCCTTGTTTAGTGCCACATGCAGATAAGGACTTTGCTGCAACATTCAAGCATAAATAACTCATATCCTCAGTATTTGTGAATGTCAAATCATCAGCCTCCCTTAATGTTTCATTCCATCCAAATGTGACTGCCGTAACAAAGAAAATTCGACATAATACGATTTTACAAGCACCTCATTATTTGTTCTGCGCACGCAAAAGGATTTACCATTTCAAGCTAATAAAAGCCCAGATAAATGCAGGTTTATTACTTTTCAGGGTTACCGGCTTAGATGCCATCGGTTTGGCTCCTTTAAATTAAAACATGGATGTGATTGAATCATGAATTCACTTAAAATTCCCTGGTTTTGTTGTATCTGTTGCAAAATGAATGAAATCACCCAAAATGGAAACATTCTTGTGTGTAAAGTATGTAAAGTGATCCAACGACACCTCATAGGAATTAAGTATATATTTGGGGATTTTTTTTTGGTGGTGACTAAAAACTGCAAATGAATTAAAAGGGAGCACAATGGAAGGACTGAACAAATACGGTTGTTAACCCTTCATAGAGCTATAGCTGTTATACAAAGAAATACAGTATATAGATACAGTGAAACCTCAATTTTACATCTCCTGATTTTAAGTTTCCCTCACTTTTTTGTGGTCTTGCCTATATACAGTTTTATGTATAATAAATTTCCCTGATTTTACATTTTCCCTGATTTTACATAATTTCTGGTCCCTTGAAAATGTAAAATGGGGGTTCTACTGTATAAACAGTATACTGTATATATATACATGAAACAATTCAAACTGCCAAACATTATTTATTTTTTCCCTGTAGGAATAAAACAGTACTTTGCACTTGATCCCAACAAAAATATAATTTGGACATTCAAATTACAGAAAGGTCCCTATTCCAGAAAACTTACAAATAATTCAAATATTTGTAAGTGTATGGGCTAAAATACTCTAACTAAAATTCTCCTCTTCCTCTGGTACATAAACAGGGCATTTGTTGATTGCAGCATAAGGGGGTACCTCTCCTACCCTCCTGTAGGGTTGCAATCTGGCAAGTATTTCACCAACCAGCAAAGGCTAGGGCTGGTGATAAAACATTATCAAAAATCTATAACTAGTAAATCTGACCACTATCTGCCCCCATCACGCCGCTGATTTACCCCATTCTCCACCCTAGCTCCTAGAGACTCACCAAATCTCTTACTGATTTAATGTGTGGTGGCCATCTCTGCCACTTAATGTCATGACCCTCCCCAGTGACACCACAGCTTTGACCATTTAATCATGACTAGTGATGGCAGATTTTCTCCCGTTTTGCTGCACCGAAAAATTTATGAATTTCCAGCGAAATTCCCGAAACGGCGAAAAATTTACGGGATACTTATGAAATCAGAAAGTTTCATGGAAAAATCATGAAATTCAGACATGTTCATGAAAAATTGTGAAAATCTGAGATTTCCACAAAAAAATTGTGAGAATCTGACAGTTTTTCACGAAAAATCGGGAAAATCTGAAATTGATGCCTGCTGGCATTAAAATCAATGGGCGTCCAAACAGTGTTGACGTGCGCCGATATAGACGCAAGCCACTTTTCGGACGCATCCAAGAAATTTTGCTGGCGAATTTTTGTAGGAGAATCGCAAATGTATTTGTTGGCGGGGGAAACATGGAAATTTGCTGTGAATTTGTGTCAGGTGAATTTATTTGCCCATCACTAATCATGACCCTCCACCATTCCCTGACCAGTATCTCCCAGTGAAATGTGGCAACTCCTCATAGATGGATTTTGATGCAAGTGTTCAGCAGCAGGCTGGGTGACTGTAGGGGACATCCTTTGTGGCTTGCATCCATAGCTGCATCTGACATGGTGAAAAGGAATCGGGAACTAATGTTATTATGGATGCTTGGTGCCAGGAGTGATGCCATTTTCACATGGATGCATAAAAAAAAAATGACTGCTGCAAAGTGGACATGAAATGTCAATACCAGTGCTAATTTGAGTCCATATTTGTGGGCTCAGAAATTGCAGTGAGTGGCATCCAGTATTACAATGGAATTCGTTGGGGGAAAACAAAAACCTCCATGTTGGTGCATTTGCCCTTTGCAGAAATGAGGTTTCTTAACCTCAGAGGTTTGGAAGTTTGGAAGGTTCTTCTCCCACTTTCTGCTTAAGCATTTGGTCTGCTCATAACAAGCATGGTAAACCAAAAATACCAAGCCGGAAAGTACAGTATATTTATTGCACTTCAAAATTTCCAACCTTGGGCTTGTATACTACCATTCAGCATGAGTTGTGTTAATATGCTCTTATTCAGTTAAAAACATTCCAATCCACTTTATTTCTTTTCTGCTTACTTTGGTAATCTTGACCACATTATGTGCAAATGTTTTACTTAGCTGTATAACTCTACCGAATCAATTTTGACATCAATGAATTATTAAACTGCAATCACTTCAGATGAAAATACATGTCAGACTTGGAAAAGCGACTCTCTGTATTCCTTGAAACCTCATTTGAGTATAATTAAGCACAATTATTATGTTGAGTTTTGAAACAAGTGATTAATGGATCTTGACCACTGACCCATTTCAAATTTGACTTTTCTGTTGGAAGCAAAAAGCTGCTGCAATCCATCTGTCAATCAATATAATAAAAGCTGTTGCAAGTGGTCTGCCATGAAAAATAAGTTATCATGGAGTTTGGTTATGACTGATGAGACATAACCTGACATAAAACATGACTACTTTGTAGAATGTGTGACTATTATTACCCTGTATATAATTTCATTGTATTGTCAGGATTTACATAGATTATACCTCACATTAGTCCCTGCTAGTGATGGGCTAATTTATCTGCCAGGCATGGATTTGTGGCAAATTTCCGGATTCCGCCAATGGCAAATGTTTTCGCAAAACTGCTGCAAAAATTTGTGGTGGGAAAATTCGATGCGACAAAAAAATTGTTGCTTGTCAAAAATATTCAGACGGCCATTGATTTTAATGCATTTGGACAAAAGAGTCGCGCTTATAAAAATTGTCGTTGTGTCAAAATTGTCGTTGTGTCAAAATTATTTTTCAGAAATGGGACAGATTGAACCATCACTGGTCCCTGCCCTATTAGCTTAGAATGTAAGTTTCCTATACCCTCAGTGTAAGACCCCTATCACATTCAGATACATTATGGTCAATATTATCTGAAGCCACACAGGCACAGGGGCAACATACATACCAGGGTAGATAGTGCCCTAGGTGGAATCAAATCTAAGAAAGGCAACAGTGCTCCCCATGTTATATTTTGATTATTGTTAAGGGGATGTTAAGTCAAAAAAAATAAAATCCCATTTTACTTTCTTTAATAAAAAAGTAACCTATATCCAATATACTTTAGTTAAAAAATGTCTACCGTTTTTATAAGAAACCTGACTGTATGCAGTGAAATTCCCCATTCATTTACTTGCTCTAACTGCTGTGGGTAGGAAACTTCAAACGGTCCCTAACTGCTCTGCAGGGAAACAATCATACTTTCAAATGTCAGAGTTAAACGTCAGAGGGCCCACCTTACTTCCCAGAACTCGAGCAGCTTTGTTTGTTTCCCTGTAGAGCAGCCAGCAACCATATTGAGATTTGTACCCACAGACCCAGTACAGTCTGCATATTCTGATTATTAATCAGTCTTGCTGTATCGGCTCATGGCAGATATTATTTAACTTGTGTTGTTTTGATAACGATCCCTAAGCTTAGCCTCCCAACAGCAGCCCAGATCACACTGAGCATGTGCATGGTCTTGCAAAGATGCAAACATAGTTACAAGAAGGTGACCCCCCAGAGCCGCGCCAACCCGGCCAGGCAACCTAGGCAGCCTAGCCTGCCACGGCGCCGGCTGACAGCTCGTTCCGTTGCACATGCACGAAACTGCACCCGAGTGCGAGACGGAAACTGTGCGCGTGCGGACATCCGAAAATTACACAGAATTTACAGCAGCGGCGAGAGACAGGACCGGACATAGGGTAGTCGACAGAGCAGGTACGTGCCTGGCGCCGACCCAGGTTTGTGCCCTAGGCACGTGCCTACTCTGCCTACCCCTAGTTCCGGCCCTGTGACCCCCTATGGACAACTTTATAATGATTTGTTTTATTAGGCTTCTGGTGCAGTAAGTTCATGTTTATGTTAAGTATACAAAATACAGCATTTCTAGCATTATTCTATTTTAGAGTTTAGTTCCCCTTTAAGAAGAACACATTGCATTAAACGCATTCTGCTTTATGCTTAATAATGCATGTGCTAAGGCCGTTATTGGCAGTTGATTTGGGCATTCTAAAATAACCTGCCATCAGTCCATATATGGGACCAAGACAATACATTTTCCTCCTTATTATATCTTTCAGTACCAATCAATCTAGTAACTTGAGAATTGTAACTCCTTCTGTAAGAGGTCAGTACCTGCTAGCACAAGGGTGGGCAATCATATACCTCATTGGTGACTGGCCTACTGGGACTTGGCCATTGTTCTTCAGTTGTCCTTTGTATTCATCAAAACTAGAGATGGGGGGGGATTTGGCTAAATCCTATAAACAAACCATGTTTTTTCTTTTTGTGGGGTTCGGATTTGGTTTGGCCAGGCAAATCTGAATCCTGATGAAAAAGGCTCAGATCTGACTAAATCATAGATTCAGTAGATCCCAAATTAAAACTGTCCAAGTCACAGACATCTGGTATGGGTCTTAGAGGACTGTTTTGGCCAATGAGAATCATGTTTGTGAATTCAGAGCAACTCAGTATGGGCAGAGATTTATAGTAATGTTCACAGATCTTTCTGTAATTTGGATATCCATACCTTAAGCATCCTTAAAAACCATTAAAGACCATTAGACCCAATAGGATTGTTTTGCCTCCAATAAGGATTAATTATATCTTAGTTGAGATCAAGTACAAGCTACTGTTTTATTATTACAGAGAAAAAAGAAATATGTTTTACATTTTAAATTGTTTGGTTAAAATGAAGTCTATGGGAGATGACCTTCCCTCAATTCAGAACTTTCTGGATAACGAGTGGTTGGAAAATGGATCCCATAGCTGAATGACCTAACTGACAAATCTTTTTTTTTTAAGTGATAATCAATAATAGTCAACTTCAAATAGCATATATAAAACTTTAAATCACCCACATCACGGTTCCTAAATCTGCTGTCCAAATGACCATGTGCTACTATGTAACATGTTGACAATACGTGGCAATTTATTTCTTGCTGATTTAACAGATTCAAATTCAAGCCACATTACACGCCTCCACCTTCATTGTAAGTAACAGAGTGATAATTCCTCTCGCTTCCTCTTAATCTTTAAGATGCTTCAATATTGTCCCAGTAAAGCAATTTAAGGTAATTTTGATAAATAGGATCGATGCAGTCTTCTGAGATCGCTCGTTTAAAGAACATCTGAGAAAACATGACTTGAAACATGTTAATGAATGCTGATGTACACCAAGCCAATAAACCAAGGAAATAAAGGTACAGAGCCCCAAATAACAAATGTTCCATTATAATCTATTGACTCCATTTTGCTGACACAGTGCGTTGTTGTACTTATTGCTTAGGATAGGGGCAAGAAAGACAAACAATGCAACATTAACTCAACCTGCCTCTGCTAAGATGAGACTCTCTTTAATTTAAGGTTCCCAGGTACAATTTAACAGTGAAGAAATTGACTTAAACTGTGACCAAGTCTACTTCAGTGGCATAAGGCACACAATCATACAAGAATAGGAACTAAACTTACAAATATTTGACTTACGTAGTGAATGCTAGGGATGGGCGAATTTTTTCGCCCTGTTTTGCAGAGAAAAAGACACCCATAGATGTGTATGGCGTTGTGTGTCAAAATAAAAATTTTGTCGCGCAACAAAATTGTTTTCACGCCCATAGACTTTAATGGGCGTCGGCGACATTTCGCCGGCGGCAAATTTTTGGCGAAACGAATTTGCATTCACTGAATGCAATATTTGGGGGTGGTGCTGTTTGAACCCCCCCCAAAAAAAGATGAATTCACTACATAAGTCAAACTGTGGCTTGAAATGAAGCACAGGAAGCCTAAACTATATGTGTGAGTGCAATTCCTATTCTTTTATAATTATAATAAGGATTATCAAACTAGTAGTCAGCACGACTTCCACTTCCTTCCTTAGCTGGGTGCAGGTCCTCCAATGGCCACTTTCCACTGGCAATACTGGCAAAGAAATTAGTCCAGCACCCGCAGTTTTAGACCATATGGCTTGATAAAAGACCATATGGTCTGAAACGTTGCTGTAATGCCCTTGGATAAAGGCTGTTTTATTTAAAACTGCGGGTGCTGGACTAATTTCTTTGCCATAATTATACTAAGGAACAGAAAGCATCACAGGAATTGAGAAAAGAGGAGTGCAGGTGAGAACCTTTTCATTTACAAGAATCAACACCAAAACAAACTTGCAAATAGGGTTGCCATCTTTTTTCCGGTGTCAGAAATGGACAGAATAGGTGGGAAAAGGGGCAGGGTGGGTAGAGAAAAGTGCGGGTGAGGGGAGGGAAATTGGAGTAGGCGGATAAAGGGGCAGATCATATAGTGGGCCTTTCCTTATAAGAAGTGATGTAGCATCAAAAGGGTCAAGGAAGGGAGGGATCTGTGGTATATTGTAAATTTACCAGATAGTACATTGCCTGTAATTTTGTAATTACAGGTAATTTACCGGCCAGTGGCAACCTCACTTGCAGATGGTACTGGATTGATTTTGTCTGCCAAACATGTATACTGTATCTCCTAAGAGATCTATCAAAATCTACAAAATTTATAAAATATGAGCTTGCTAGCCCATTTAGATACTCTAAATAACAAGAACAACCTTGTCCTTGGACCTTACACTTACACACTGCATTATGTGTCAGATAAAAAAATCTAGTTGTAAAGTGCATCTCTGCTCTTACTGCCTATGGAAAAGACCCAGTGTGGCCTATGCCTGCCAGTGCTCCCTAAATTCTGAATGGCATGCAAGTTGGTGGATGGGTAGAGGGCAGGAATGGAGGTATCTACATGATTCCCCCTGCTCAACAATCATAAATACAGTGCTAACAAATGCAGGCAGTGCTGCATTCAAAGGCATGGATGCAGGTCTCTGTGTTCTGAAACCAAGCTCAGAGACATGTGGCAATTTATATAGCATGTTAGACAGGGTGCAAAGTAAAAAACCATGGGGGATTGTGCTAATTTTTTTGCACTTTGCCTTCCATATCATAAATGACCCCTTTAATCACTGTAACCTCTCCCAAGCAAACTTCAACATTAAATTCTTTCCCAGCTTTGCTAATGTCTCTACCTCTACGGTCAACAAAATATTAGAGGTAGAGGTTTAAACGTTGAGGAAATAACTGGGTCAAGTTGCTTTTCACCAACAGAGAGAAGAATAGATATGTTTATGGTAACTGTTCATACCCCTGTGCTTAAGTTCAGGCAGCATTAACTTGATTAGGGTCTTGTAGAGGTTTACTTAATAATGCAGTAATTCACCAGTGGGACACAATCAAACATAATATTTAATTCTAGTTGAAATAATACAGGCAAAAATGTAATTATCTTTCTTTCTCCTTAGCAGCCCTTTTTAACACCAATACTTTATGTTGACTTGCTTTCCTAAGCCTTTTTCTGTCCTGCAACCTAAAAAGGACATTAGAACAAGTCAGACCTTAAAATATGCTCCATCCTTTAGCTAATATGTTTTCAGTTGGGTTTTTAAAGCCCTTGAAGTTGTCTCTGATATATATGAAAAACCCATCTCATCTCTGTCTAGGAAATCATGTAGATGGATTATTATGGCGCTCTAGGAAGTGTTTGTATAAAGTTGATGTATCTGGGTATACAGTATCTGGATTAAATGGTTGGTGCACCCATATTTTATTCAAAATGAGATGCTCTCTAGTGATGGGCGAATTTATTCGCCAGGCGCGAATTCGCAGAGAATTTGCGCGATTCGCCGCCAGCCAATAAATTCGCGAACTGCCCGCGAAAATTCGCAGCAAAAACAAGACGCCGGCGCCGTTTCGCAAATTTTTCGCCGTTTCGCGAAATTCGTGAATTTTTTGGTGAAGCGAAACAGCGCAAATTCGCACATCACTAATGCTCTCCTAATTTTTTGAGTTAAGGATGGTGACACACCTAAGATTCCAGCGAGATTAGTCGCCCAGCGACAAATCTCTTCTTTGGACGACAAATCTCCCATGAAAAGCCTTCCCCTCAGCTAGAATGTACATCACCAGCGGGATGGCACTCAGACCGCTTCATTTTCCAAAGTCACCTAAAGTTGCCTCACAAGGAAACTTCGGGCGACTTAGAGTGCTAACCCACCGACGATTTACATTCTAGCCGGCGGGGAAGGTTTTCCTTGTAGATTAGTCGCCTGAAGAAGAGAAGATTTTTCACTGGGCAACTAATCTCCCTGGAATCCTAGCGTGTGTCAACACCCTAAAAAGCATTGTATAAATTATAGATAGATTTATTTGTTATGCATGAGGCACCTAAGCCACACCTTCTTAGTCATGATGAAAATTAATTTTGTTATAATACGTTACATTTTAGGTCGACAGTGTTGAATATTCTGAAGATATTCTTGCATAGCACTTTGTAAATATCTTTCTGCTCTTGCCCTGAGTGAAACCGCAGATATTGTTAGTATGCAAATGATGTTATCTAGCACAAAGCACTGCCATGTAAACATTCCGGATTGCAATATGTTGTTTTATCTACATTTACATATGTTGGCAAAATGGCAGGAAGCTTTGCTTTCATCCTTCTGTTCCATATTTAGCCTGCAACTGCCTAATGATGGAGAGCACAAAGAACATATACTGGCATGTTGTGGCTATGTTTTCATTGGAATGTCAGCTGCGAAGAACACACAGGGCTGCAGATCATATTCATACACGAAGGGAAAATGGGCATTGTTTGTAAGAAAAGGTTATCATCACTGATTTTCCCTTAAGGCCTTTGGCACAAATAAAATTTTCATTCTCTTTGATCACAGTGTCTTATTTAGTTTTTCCTGCTCAAAACATCGGAAATCAACTCCTTTGCCGGCAGTAGCTATCACGGAAATACTTCATGTAGTTCTCTGATATAATATTAATAGTAACAACAATGTATAATAATGTACAATCAATAGTTTTCACCTAAGAATCCCATGGAAATCACTGCTGCCATTGCATCTCGCAAATACAGTAATGGGGTTGATTTTTGTCAACATATTGGGTGGAGAATAGAGCAGGTCAACTGTCTTGAATGGCTGTGTGTGGATACACCTAAAGGGACAATACAATGATCAGTTATGAATTGGGAACAATTTCCCTTTTTATTTTTCGTATGACGTTTCTTAATAGGGTATTAGAAAGTCTGAGAAATATATTGGTTACATTTCATCAGATCTGATGTGAACACCTGATAAGAACAGTTATGAAGGGTAAATGTACAGAATAACCTAAATGAATATGTTTTCTTGGAAAATAAAATCAAAATGTGAATTTAAATTGTCTATA